>NC_059269.1:13726128-13856128 GCF_017591435.1 Portunus trituberculatus | reverse complement strand
TGGTTCCTGTGACTCCTTACGAGATATATTTAGATAATGCATTTACTTCATATTTTGTGGACCGTCCAAGAAAACAGAATACACGACACATGACCTTGGATGAAGTAAATGTAACTTCCAGGAAACCTCAAGGCCAGGAGGAGGAGGAGAGGAGCACGCCCATGCCCTGCCCTGCCCTACCCTGCCCACGAACCCTCAATCTGGTGTTACATGTCCCTAACCATGACCAGGCCTCGCTGCCAAGTACTCAGTGTGAAGCCGAATGGACGTTCTACGGTTACACTCTCATCTTTCATTCATTCCTTAGCATTCAGTGAGCGTGATTGTGGTGTGGTGGTGACGGTGTGGCGGTGGGGTGGTGTGATAGTGTGATGATGTTAGTCTGGCGACCCCGTGGTGTGAGTATGATGAGGAGGCGAGGCAGGCCACAGTCCTAAGCCCCCTTCCCCTTCACACCCAGTCCTCCTATTCATCATCATCCCTTATGAATAACCTTTAGGCATCGTCAGGCTTACAGTGGACCTTGACGCGCTGTCAGGCTTACTGCGAGTATTGTGGGATGTTGCCCAGCTGAAGGGTTATTGTGTGACGTCAGGCTTATTACCAACTATGAGCCATTGCCAAACCTTGTTAGCGATTTTAAAGCATTGTTGTAGTGATAACTAGAGAGAGAGAGAGAGAGAGAGAGAGAGAGAGAGAGAGAGAGAGAGAGAGAGAGAGAGAGAGAGAGAGAGAGAGAGAGAGAGAGAGAGAGAGAGAGAGAGAGAGAGAGAGAGAGAGAGAGAGAGAGAGAGAGAGAGAGAGAGAGAGAGAGAGAGAGAGAGGAGAGAGAGAGAGAGAGAGAGAGAGAGAGAGAGAGAGAGAGAGAGAGAGAGAGAGAGAGAGAGAGAGAGAGAGAGAGAGAGAGAGAGAGAGAGAATGCCTGTGTTCAAAGAAAAGTTGGCTTATTAAAATCCTTTGTGGTAAGTTAACTCGTGGTGTTTACAGCGAGTTCTTTGTCATACAGCAAGTATGCAGTGAACTACTTTTCTAATGAACGGTGTTAGGTAAGATTGCCAATTATGGAGACAGATTAGATATCCAAGTGTGTAGCAACTCTTGAAATGTCATAATAAACTATGGATTGCTTGTCTAAGTTATACATGCCTGATAAGACAAAGGTCAGTTATACAACATCATAAAAGTAATCCAGTTCTAAGCATCGAGGTGGTGCTTGTCCACCTACTCCAGTTACCTAACATTTGTTTCCCGCAGGTCACCTAGAAAGTGACATGGAGCTAGATATCTCTTCATTTTGAGGTCTCTTCAGTCAGAAAGTCATTCATGTAATGTATACAGTAGGGACTCATCGCATAGGTGGTAGTGCCGCACGACATTCTCACTGATCATTTTGATTTTTGTTTTACTCTTCAGTGGCAATGCGGACGCCTTGGTGACTAATTGTCTGCATCATCGATGACTGCCTCACCACAGTTCTGTCAGCATGGCAGGTAACAGGCTTTCTGCAGTGCACCGCGTTTTTTCAATAGGATTAAACGTCTCGTCACACTGCCTCCTTTATTCTCCAAGATGCGTCCTTCGCGGCGGAGCTTCTAAGAAAGAACATCTTCATAATTCATCTCGTCTCTCCATACGTAAGTCGTCGTACGAGTAGATGACGCGTCATCCTTTACCGCAGGAAGAAACGCAGACAGCGTCGGAAGCAAAGGGCAAAGTGTAGGTGATGCGGCCCTGCAGTACTCGCTTGGGTAGCGGCGCCTTGAGCTCACCTTTGACATTCTGGAGGCGACTCCATGGCAACGCGCCGCGGCCCTGTAAGACGCTGAAAAAATTGACAGCGGCAGACGAGGTAGTACAGTGTAAGAATGCAGCACTGCGATTGTGAGAGACACTTCCTTCTTTATATGGCGGTGCGTCATCAAGTCATTGAGGCGTGTCAGGACCAGACCATTGTGTAGCACCAATGACTATTTTCCTTGGTACAAAAGTGGAGAAAACAATCTAAGATCCATGCAGGAACACACTGAACTTCTTATCTTAATGAGAGGTAAGATAACTTCACAGGACTAATGAAGGCTCGCAGAATTATTGTAATATTATCCACTTCCCACACTTTACATCAACTTTTACTTCATTAACTAATTAATGCTTATCAACCTTCAAGCTTTTCCTCACCTTGGCTAACTGAAAAATATGGCTTTGATATTACCTTATTTTTTGCTTTCTTCTTACCTTCATAAAGATCTGTGTGTTGAATGGAAAGTGAGAGAAAGTAGTGTGGCTTTGCAAGAAACGGTACGCAGCAATAAGGAAGAGAGGAGTGTGATCCACGGCCTCTGAAGCCTGATGGGACGGGAGGACAGCTGACGAGCCCTGCATCTGTGTCCATGAGGCATCAGTGGGTTTCGATGGCTCTTTCAGACGAGAGTCGAGCTAACGAAAAGCATGGTCAAGATGTAAAAGGGCCAAGTGTTTATAATTTCACCGAGTAATATCAGAAAGGTAATCCGTGATTGACCATTCTGCTACTGTGCAATAAATATATAAGATATTTTTTGTATTGACTCATTGTGGATGTAGAACAACACCACAGTACTGTTATCCAAGGCTGCGCGACGGCTATGAGGCGGGGCGTGTGTGGGGTGGTCACTCCACCCACACCAGCAAAACCCATGGCACTTTTTTTAGCCATCACCATGTGGCCTCCACAATGCTCCATTTACCACACAATACACACAGTTCTGTACACACTTCACATCAAGTCCATCATGAATTGGTCAGACAACTTTCAAATAAATAACATAAAAATGAAAACACCATTGATCGAAGTACGTCCTTGAAGTCACTTATGGCTGGCTTTGCATAGTACATTATTTTGAAAGAGATGTGTGTAGCAGCTTCATTAATGTCTGTGAGTTGAATCAAAAACGAATCTCAGTCTCAGTACTCACCATGTATGGCAGGTGATTAACAAGGAAGCACAGCGCTGCCACAGCCAGGGTCGTGCCCCAGCGAAAGTCGGAGGCGGGTGTGCGAGGGACGACCCCGGTCCTGTTGACGCCTACATTTTTCTGCAGCCTGCTGGGGAGCGCGGGTGGCGGCCTGTGAGGTGGAGGAGGAGGCACCAAATCCGAAGTTGAAGAAGCGGTCTTTATGGCCCCATGCACCCCTCCCAGCTGTCCCGATGACGCATTGGAGGAGGTTGTGGAGGCTGAGGACGCCGCGGCGTGAAGGGCTGAGTTTTGCCTGCCTCCGCTTGAGCTGGTGGAGGAGTTGGTGGCAGTGATGGGAGCCATGTCAGAGTGAGACAGGGAGAGCTCGGTGCATCCACGCCCTGCCTGCACCACGCCTATGCTCAGTGCCCCGGCCACCACCAGCAGTCCATACACACTCAATACAAACAGGGACAAGCGAATGTGGAGCTCATGGGGCATGAAACTGCAGTGTTCAAACGTGTCTGGAGTGTCAGCTGGACGGGCAAGTATGGACGCCACACCCACTAGGGCGGCGATGGTTGCTAGGACCGCCAAGTGGTAGCGTATCTGATGTCGCCGCACACTGAAGCGGTATTTGTAGGGCCATTGACTGGTTAGGGCACGATCGATCAAGAGCGACGCCACCGTTGCTGCCTGCAGAGTCCGCGTGGCGCTAAGGCTCCAGACGAAGGCTCCACACGCAGCGGCGGATTCTGGTCTCATGAGGCTAAGGAGAGCGAAAGCAAAAACCTGCACCGCCATCAGAAGCTCTTGGACAAACACTGCCAGGAGAAAGAGATCGACGGAACGCCATTGGCGACGGTAGGAATGGAAGACCCCAAGCACCCAGGCGCAGATGAGGAAGATGAGGGGCGCTGCCGCCGACAGCCCTATCCAGCTATAGGTGAGGGCTCGCATGTTGAGGATAAGGGTGGGTCAACGCGGGTCAGCTGTGGCCCCGCCCTGCCGCTCGGTCGGGTCCACCCCGCTCACCGAGACCACCATTTTTTTCTGTCTTCCATGTTAACCCGTAACTACTGTGGTCTACAGCAGGCCATGGTTACTGCCATGAAACAGTTCCTCCCCAGGGACCTCTCACCGTCCACATCACAGAGCACTGGTGTCCAGGAACCTCCAGAGCAGCAGTAAAGGGACGCTTCCGAGCGGATGAGTGTATTAGTGTGCACGCCAATCCAGACAGCTTCAAGGGCACCGCACCACACTTCGTTCTGAAACAAAGAGCCATATATGAGTATAATATGCGCGCGCATACACACACACACACACACACACACACACACACACACACACACACACACACACACACACACACACACACACACACACACGCCTTTATTAGTCGTAGAAGCTTACATAAACTTCATAATGAGATTAGATAATCGAAGAAAGAGCTAAGATATAATTACGACGGGGTGAAAAAGTGACAACCCTCTCTCCCCGCCCCCGAGAAGAGGGACACGAGGCGAGGAGTGTTGCAAGATATAATAATGGAACAATTGAGCAACGAAACCTGTGGCGACACAGGAAGCATCGCGACATTCACATGGAGCCCGTCATTCCCCCTTCCTGCCCTGCGCCGTGCAGTCTTCCGCATGGTGCCGCCATAGTGATGCTCCTCCCCAGGTGTTGCATCAGAAGTTGTGCGTGAAGGCGTGCAAACCCGCGCCGCGTGCTCCACTTGCCGCCCAGTGTTGACACAGGAAAGAGAGAGAGAGAGTATGACGCAGATGTATACAGTACCGACTTCGCCTCGCCGCCCTCCCCTTCCCATCAACGCCTTGGTAAACACGCAGAGGGAATTATACTATAAGTTTATGTAAAGGCGGATGTCTTCATGCGGACTGTAAAATCTAGCGAGTGACGTGTTGGCTAATAATATGCCACAACGAGAACCTGTTCCTCGCAGACACATCTATCCATTACTCCCGCAGGTCGTACATTCTGCCCTCCCTCACCGCCGCCCACATGATGTTAGCGGCGATGCTTAGAATGTCTTCGCCCAGCGCATGAAAATTTACAAAGACAGAGACGTTGATCTATGTGTGGCTGTCATTTTATTTGCCCTTCGTTACCTTTACGTGCTAAATTATCAAAAACGGCTGTCAGTGAAAAGAACTGATGATTATGTTGCACTTCATCCATATGTGATGCTTAATTAAAACGTCACTGATATATGTAACCAAAGAAATACGACTTTCAAAATATAGCGACAGGAAGAAGTGAAGAGAAATGAAAAACGAATGAAAACCAATGACAGGGAGAAAAACACGGAAGAAAAGAACAAAGGAAAAACGAGATTCTTAGTCTCTGGAACCGACAATCGACACAATCGGACCCGCCCACGGCACAGCAGGACTAAAACAACACGCACGCTGTCCAGCCACCAAAGCTACAGTGTGTGGCGGAGACTGAAGAGTACCCCGATAGATGCCGTCAGGTGCGCCATTAATACATCAGTAGCACAAGGAAAAACACACTAGAAATAAATACACTGAGAAGCACATGAGCGAATATCATATGCATGTATTATAATTGAATTTTGAGCAATAATACTAATCAGGGGCCTCTCTAGGGGGCATCCATCCGTGAGGTATATCTTTATTAATTGGATACCTGCACTGGACGGGCGTTGGCCTTAAGAGGTGCTGAATGTGATAAGACCATTACCTTCTGTGATTCTACAACGTCGTTAGTACAAAACTATTTGAATGATGCATCCTGGTTCTGTACCAACGTTCCTGCAACTTAATTAAGAGAGAGAGAGAGAGAGAGAGAGAGAGAGAGAGAGAGAGAGAGAGAATTTTCCCAAGAGGTTGACTGGACGATTCATGGACAGGCAGGATGTGTGCGAGGAGGAACAAAGAGTTGACATTACCATCCTCCTTCTTCTTCTTCTCCTCCTCCTCCTCCTCCTCCTCCTCCTCCTCCTCCTCCTCCTCCTCCTCCTCCTCCTCCTCTTCTCCGTCACTCACATCCCCACTTCTCTCTCACCTCTCTTCCTGTCTCCCTCCCTTCTCCCCTCCATCTGACCCACCTAGCACCCATTTAGCCAACAGAGAAAGCTAAATATTTGTGCATAGGGTCCGCTCGGCAAAACACGCCACCATCACCACCACCACCACTTCTATAACTTTCCACACTCACCGTCACCATGTCTCTAATGCCTAACATAACACTTTTCTCTCCCTATCCGCGTGAAGAGTCATACATGTCCTTTTCAATATGCTCTCTCTCTCGCTCTCGCTCTGAAACTACATCTTTACATCAGAAAGACGGAAGAGAAAATATAGAAGAAAAAATAGATAGTCAATGAATGAAAGAGAGGAAAAAAAGGAAGAGGAAGTAAGTAGATAAGGAAGGGAGTAAGTAAGGGAAAGCGATGTAGTGAGACGGAACAATGGGTGAAAATAATGCTACTTCAGCGGACAGAGAAAACGAGCCACGCCACGGAGCAGGAAACCCACGAATCACCCAAGATAAACACTGGCTTGTCCTTTCGCCGAGAGCGCAACATTCTCACATTCTTGCCACCACTACCTCTTCCTCCTCCTCCTCCTCCGCAGCATTCTCCGTTCCAGTGGTTAGATAAGAAACTTCCCCTCTCTGTGAAAATATAGCGATCCCGGGACTACTAACTCAAATGTGGGACTTACGTGTGTGTTTTCGCCATTCAATAGCGTCGAGGGATCCCTTGTGAGTGTTATGAGTGTGGTGTGTGTGTACCAGTTGTCTGCGTGGGAGTGGAAGCAGGGAGCGGAGCAGGTTGTTATTCAATCAAAACACACACACACACACACACACACACACACACACACACACACACACACACACACACACACACACACACACACACACACACACACACACACACACGCAGCACCTTTTCCATCTGTCATTCCAACAAGTGACAGTGAAAGACATCAAGCTCAGCAAACATTTTCAGTCACGCTCGTGCAGTTTTCAAACATATACACCACCAGCCACAGACGAAACACTCCTGCCAGTACACCAAAACCTGCTGCCGTGAACTTGAGAGTACGAAAGTCACACCCTTAACTTTCATGCTTAAGTAGAAATCTCTGTAACCGCTGTTGTTTTTTTCATTCTTTACCACGCTATATCGCAACGAGAGATGAGCAGCGCCTTTCTCCTCCAGTCTCCTCCTCACACAGAAGCACTAGCGAACCCTTCATCCTCGCAGTCCCCAGTACCTTGGCCCCTGCTACGTTAAATCCCCCTCGCTGTGACTCCAGACAGCCGGCGAGACTCTCAAACAATAGGAGGCAATTCGGCAGCTCCTTGAGAGGCTGACCTCAGAGTGAAAGGTCGCTGAGGTTTGTGCCACTACTAGGAACGGTTTCAAGGAGGGAAGGCAACCGCTCCCGGGGATTCGTGAGCCAGCCCAAGGTCTTCCCACACCTCAGGAAGAAGATAGAGGGAGTGAATGAAAATGAAAAATATTCTGTTACTGTGAACACCTGCAAAAAAGAAGAGGAATGGAACGGAAAGGCATGCGTGGGGAATGGAAAGTGAATTGTAAAAAGGTATATATGGTGACGGACGGAGCAGCGGCAAAAAAAAGGGCTGAAAAGAAAGGAGAAACCGCACCGTAGTGAATGGAGCAGAGAACATAAAGAAACAGAGAGAGAGAGAGAGAGAGAGAGAGAGAGAGAGAGAGAGAGAACAACAATGGTAAAACGAACTGTGCATACTCATAGAAGGCACACGTGTTTTGGCAATGCTCAATGGGCAAACGGAATAGTGCAGTGAAGAAAAAGGGGGTGGCGCCTGACAAAAGGCGGGAGGCAGAGCAAAAAAAGGAAGAGGTCGAAAGAAATACATAGAGATAGATAACCTATGCCTGTCCATTCATAGCGAGGATGCCTTACTGCTGTGGGTAGACTGCTTACGTTGGAAAATTAACATAGTACGGATGGTTATGGAGATGAAAAAGGAAGGGAAGGAAAAAAATAAGAGATGAATAAGCTACGAAGGATAAAGGAAGAGGAAGAAAGAAGGAGTAACGAAGAGAGATGTTAGAGATAAGAAAGAAGTATTTATCGTTGGAAAATGAGAAAAATATATATATGAAAGATGAATGAATGAGGAATGGTAAAGATCTGATATGAAAAGGAAGGGAAGAAGGAGAGAGAAGAAGTAATGAAAAGAGATGCTGTACATGAGAAAGAGGTATTTGTCGCTGGAAAAAAAGAAAATATGAGATGAATAAACAACAAATGGTAAAGGTTTGATAGGAAAAGGAAGGAAAGAGAGAGTAAAAAAATTAAGAAGAGAGATGCTAGAAATGAGAGAGATATCTATCGTTAAAAGAACAAAAATATGAGAAATGAATAAATATGGAATGGTAAAGGTCTAGTATGGAAAGGAAGAGAGAGAGAGAGAGAGAGAGAGAGAGAGAGAGAGAGAGAGAGAGAGAGAGAGAGAGAGAGTAAAGAAGTGAGGTATTAGAGATGATCAATGGGTATTTATCCCCACAAATCAACAAGACTGTCGTGGCTACCGAGGTCACAAGGTCATCGTCAGCCTCACGACGTTATCATCTACGCACCTCTTCCTGCTCCTCCCCTTTCTACCTCTCATTTCACCTGTTCTCCTTGTTTCATCCTCTTCCTTTCATCTTACTTCTTCCTCTTACTTACTCTTCCTTCTCCATCCTTTTTTTTCTACTTCCTCTGTTCGTCATCTTCGTTCTCTCACACTTCCTTTTCTGTTGCGTGTTTTTCTCTTCCACTTTTCCTCGTTGTCATCCTGTTTATCATACTCCTCTACCACCCTGCTATTATCTACTCAAGTTTCCCTTTCTCCTGTCTGTTAGCTTTCCTTTCTCTTCCGTCGTGCTTTGCTTCTACGCTCTTGTTCTTACGCATTTCCTATTCTACTACCTGGTAACATCACACACACTCTCTCTCACACACACACACGTACATTCTCGCCTGCCCGCATCGCTTGTGCTCAACGACGCATGTAGGAAACTCTGTGGCTCCTTGTGTCACCTGAGTATTGCTGAGGCCTCGTCCTGCCCTTGTTGGGAGGAATATCAATGCTACTGGTCTTGAAATCACAGGTAGCTGGGGTTGGGGGATAGGGTGACTTGACTTCATTCAAGAGGGAGGTTTCAAGATATTTATCCCTGTCCTTAGGCTGATTTCTTCGGCTTTGTAAGGAAACTGGTGACTGAGTGGGTCTTTTTTTTTCTTTATATTTTTGTTGCCCTTGGCCAATCCTCATCTCTTACTTAAATAAAAGGATGTGTGTGTGTGTGTGTGTGTGTGTGTGTGTGTGTGTGTGTGTGTGTGTGTGTGTGTGTGTGTGTGTGTGTGTGTGTGTGTGTGTGTGTGTGTGTGGTTTCTTCTCTACCAATCGAGACGACTCACTTTACCTTTCACTTCTGCCCCCACAGTTTTCTTAACATCCTTTTTTCCCACCCTCCTCCTCCTCCTCCTCCTCCTCCTCCTCCTCCTCCTCCTCCTCCTCCTCCTCCTCACTTATCCACAAGCGGGAGGAGGCAATCAGAGGCAGCTTCCCCCGGGCATCAATCCGTCACGTTTCACCTCAATTACTGAACTTCCCCGTCGCCGCCATCGCCGCCGCTCTCGTTATGGATGATTGCCTGGCTCCTGCTCCTCCTCAGGCGCCACCACTCCTACCTCGTGACTCGGCGCCAATCAGAACAGTAATACTAAAGCCGGACAAGCCTTAACTCATGTTTTTTGACGTTGGTTATTGAGGTACACGAGGGTTTAGTCAAATTCTGAATAATTATAGATGGTCCGCAGGCTTGTTCGGTCCGCAATCTTCCTCTTTTCGAAAATAAATGGTTTCAAATGCGGCAGTAATGAATTTGTAGTTACTTTCACTTGGGAGGAAAATTACACTGAAGATAGACATGGCCGAGGAGGAGCAGAGGAAAGTGGAGAAGGAAGAGGAAGAGGAGGAGGAGGAGGAGGAGATGGAGGGTTGTGGTAGTGAAGGGAACGTTAGGGTGTGGCGCTGAGACGGGGCATGAGAAGAGCAATGAGTTGACGGAGCCGCAGAGACGTAACCAGCCAAGCCCTCATGCCTGTGCCCTCTATTAAAGACACACGAAACCTTTGATCACGCGCCTTTCTCCCACTGAATGTAATGCTTTGGCTTACGTTTATTACCTACTAGATAAGGCGATTTCCCCGCCTGGCTGGCTGCCTGTCGAGAGGCGACCGTGGGGACTGGAAAGTAATGGAGAAAGGGGAGGAAGCGGAGAGGGAAAAGTGTACTGCGATAGAAACACGTAATTTTTCATCCAACCTCAGAATTTCTACTCTCGCTGTCTTCATACGTGCGGCACAATGGGCAACTCTTAGACCGCTACAGCAAAAGACAAGAAAGAGATTGGAGGAATTGCATCACGATATAGAAACTCCTAGCGTAACTCTTTCAGTACTTGGGCGCATTTTTACTATGAGTTTTAGATATGATTTGACGATTTTATTTATATTAGGAAAGGTCTATGGTGGTCGGAAGATTGATGGCCAGAGTCCTCACCATTTTAATCCCAACATGAACTTCTGAAGCTGCATAATATCGCCAAAAGGTAAGCAGAATAAATATGAAAACGTGTCATGGTACTGTAGGGGTTAATCCTCAGCTTAATCCTTATACTCGCTCCCGGGAAAGCAGAAGGAATAGAGAAAAAGAAGCGAGATAGAAAGAATGAAACTAATACTGTAATGAAAAATCGCACCATGATATGGAAACTCGTGTATCACCATAATTTTTTCCCATACCATACTAAAGACAGAAAACGCGAAACAGACAGAAGAAACGAATATTATAATGTCAAAAAGTATCGGAATAATTGGATCACGTAATGGAAACTCAAATATTATCTCAATCCTTCGCCATTATCTTATTTGCACCAATGAAAACTAAAAAGACAAAAAGGAAAAACGAAAATTAGAAACACAGAAGAAACGAACACTGCAATGTTATCTAAATTTACGTTCATAGCTACCACTATAATCACCCTTATCTCCGTGTTCACATCGCCGCGTACGAAAACCTACTTACGTAACATCCTAATTGACGATCAGATAATAGCAAGCACGTTAAAGGAGAGGAAAATAAATAGCACAAAGGTACAATTATCCATTTAGTTGGGAGGCAGGTAATCGTGATGTCGGATGAAAGTGAAACCGTTATAGCTTATTCTCGTCTTTCGTGCCTATGATCATTAGAGAGAGAGAGAGAGAGAGAGAGAGAGTATAGTCGGTCTACTCTAAAGTGGTTCCTAGGTCTCAGTCTGAATAGTGTTCCAGGGAATGCGTGGTTGTCTTGAGGAAACTCGTGAGCTATCCTTGTAATAAGTGCGTTGATCAACAGAAAACAAGTATTATTCACATCAAACCAATTACGTTATCAATAGGCTACAATATATTTCAGATCCAGGAGTCATGTTAGAGTAGACATACTATAATATCGAGCTGCTCCCACTACAACCCCTCCTTCAAGTTCTCAGTTCCCTGTACCGGACTGAGTGTTGATGAGAAGCTTTCTAATGACACACACACACAGGAAGCACAACTATCTCCTCTGACTGGCTGGTTATCGCTGCTATTGCCTACACTCCCACCCCTTCAGAATACAATTTCTAACTCATTTATCTATTCCCTTTGCTGGTCCCTTATAATGTGACACTCCTCGTTTATATATTTCTTTTTTGTTAGTCCATGTGTCACGAGGCGCTGGCAAGGTGCGTGTCATGACTGTAAGGAAATTCATAAAGGAGAAGCTATAAACGTTTTGTGTGTGTGTGTGTGTGTGTGTGTGTGTGTGTGTGTGTGTGTGTGTGTGTTTTTTTTTTTTTGTTTGTTCATCTGTCATAACTCCATAAATGTTCTAATCTCTCTCTCTCTCTCTCTCTCTCTCTCTCTCTCTCTCTCTCTCTCTCTCTCTCTCTCTCTCTCTCTCTCTCTCTCTCTCTCTCTCTCTCTCTCTCTCTCTCTCTCTCTCTCCTGATCATCATTTCTCCCTCCATTATTCCCCTTGATGGATGACCCAGCAGCTCCATCTCAAAGAGGACGACTCGCATGTTAATCACTATGACAGGGCTTCCTCTTTTATGTCTAGTAATGATTTTTCACACCTTTGCCCGAAGCGAGATGCCACGAAGTTAAGTAGACGCTGCCAGATACACGTTAGCGATCAAAGCCTTGCCCTACACTCCTTTCTCTTAGCGGAAGCGTATTATGGAACTTGAGTGTAAAGGAAGGGAACATCAGCGAGTACCGGGTGATTTATATCTACTCTATTGCTACTATCACTCAAGCTCGCTACGGAAGCCTTTTAATACACCATTATTGTGTGTATCAAAGAGTAACCATCGTATACTTGACTCTTACCGCCAGAAGCATGAAATATTTGCAACACTTGAGGCTCCCCAGGCCACGTCAACTCACAAGACGATCCTGCGTCCTGACACCACTGATGACACGAGAGCTCAGCAGTCTACCGTGTGTGTGTGTGTGTGTGTGTGTAGATACCATAATTGTTTCACTATGCCATCAGCGGAGCATCGTAATTATAGGTGTGGTATTTAGTGATAGCATCATTATTTTGGTTGTCGAGTGATTGATCTACTTCCGCCGAAGAAACTGACACACAGGCGAGCTTTATTTACTTTCCTCTGTGTGTGTGTGTGTGTGTGTGTGTGTGTGTGTGTGTGTGTGTGTGTGTGTGTGTGTGTGTGTGTGTGTGTGTGTGTGTGTGTGTGTGGCGTCCCCAAGGATGCCGACCCAGCTTTGTCTGCGGTTACCTAATCATGTGACCGCCCCAGATGGAAGGCTTTGCGTCGCCCGGGGCAGGAGTTAGCGGGTGGCTGTTACGGACGAGCAGTCGTGTCCATGCCAGTAAACGAGGCGTGACATGTTTGACAATCGGTATGTGCTGCAGCCGGTAGCGAAGAATGAATGACTGTTGCGAGGCGAGGAAATGTGTTAATTTTGTAGTTTGTCGCAGTTGCTGAGGTATTTTTCCGTGCAATTTATCTGAGTCCTCCATGCTTCGATAAATCTGAGAATTGAATAGCATGGAACTAGCGGGTCAGATGCACCAGTAACAAGTATCGCCACAAAATTTAGTGAAACGTTTCGAACATTTTAGAATATATCAGTTCTCTTCGTGGCAGGTGTACGTAATTAAGCATTCCAGATATGAGATTCAATAGTACAAAACGTCTATTTACTTTCCTAAGCCACGTATAAGTGAAACATTTTTAACATTTTGCAGCTTATAACGTTACTTACTTAGACAACTACATAACATAATCGAGTCGTGGCACGCATCTCTTCTAAGGATGTACTCTGTATATAACCGAAAACTTCACCAGTAAAAAAAAAACACAATAATGGCAGTGAGGTAGAAATGTTGACGGGATGAAGGAAGGGCGAGCGACATCAGACATACTCGTAATGCAGAACGGGAGAAACACAATACTTCCAGCACTGATAAACTCTCTCCGCGTGTGTATGTGTGTGTGTGTGTGTGTACAACTTCCTGACCACACCTTCGAACAGGCAGGATGAGGGTCGTCAAGTTCATGATTTCTTTTCCTATCTCGTACCGTCTTAGGAAATGAGATTGTTACTTTTTTTTTTTTTTTTTTTTATTCTTTGTAAGGTTTGGCTACTGCACAAGAGAGAGAGAGAGAGAGAGAGAGAGAGAGAGAGAGAGAGAGAGAATTATCACCATCAAAGTTCACTCACATATAAAACCGAATCAGTCTGAAACTTTTTGTGATTCCGTGACTGGCTCGGTGGGTGTCGGTGTGCCTGCGGAGTCGTGGGAGGCTTGTGACACCATTATGGGGCTTCACACTTTCACTTCCTCTCGCCGTGCTGCACCTATTGGCTATTTTCCCCTCACTTTCCTCTTTTTCTTCCACCCGTGCAACATGTGTTATCATTATTCAAGTTTTTTCTGTTTGTTTTCCTTATGTTAATCTCTTCCGGCTGGTAACTCGTGGTGAACAGGTTAGTAGCGTTGGTTAGTTGTTATTGATAGTGCTATATGAAAGTGTATTTTTGTTATGGTTATTTGATCAATGTATAAGTTGTTTTTACTTTCCTTTGTCGTGTTTATATTTATCATGTAATGTTTTTTTTTTTTTTTTTTTTCTTTTTACTCGATCCTGAGACGTGACCCGTTGCAGATTTACATACAAAGAGAGAAAAACTGGAGGGGGGTGTTTTAGAAGTGAAGCCACGAGTCTCTATTGTTGGTAAGCAGCGGCCAGCAGAGCATTGTTAGGTGCTGTGCCATCAACCACGCCACTCTTCAGGCTGGTTATTTTCCACTCCCTAGCACATCCACAGCCTCCTCCCTCCTCCTCCACCACCACCGCCACCACCACACCCACAACACCATTAGGGCTGAACACTTTCACTATGCCACTCACATGCAACGCCATCCCAGCCCACATCATTATTAATTGGCCGTGTTGCCCTTTGCTGCCGCCCACACCCTCGCCACGCCAAGTTAGATCTCACACAGCCACCGCGATGCACCACACGCCTTGCAGCTCCCGGGCCTGTAGTCTGAAACACTCCTGCCCGCATATCCTCTACTTCTGCTCTAATTGAAGTGGCACGAATTTTTTTAGTGTTTTTCGTAGTTCTAGTGGCAAATCAACAATATTTCTACTTTATGAACAGGGGTAACTCTCTAGAGATCACGATTAATCATTTATGTGGGCTCTGGAAATAGTCATGGTGAGATGGCAGTGTTTCAAGAGTGACTCGCAACATAGGAGACCCGTCCCCCGTACCTTGCAAACTCATCACCTGCAGTTCCTCGTGACATGCACACCTTTCCCGCATCACCTTAGTCTTCCTCTTCTTTCCTCACATTAAACTTCACACGAACACTCTGAATTCTGTTTTTATCATACAAACACGCACATACACAAAAAAGGTGAACATTAGAGAAGATCTGCCTGTACTTAGTGTAAAAATTATTCTCACTACACCGCTATTCAGTGGCTATATGATATTGCCTCGTGTGTATAGGTCACGTACTAACAAAGGGGTAAAAAATCGCAGCGTGAAAGTGTTGCTGTGACCTCGAGAGCGGCGCAACGTAATGAAGGTGGGACAGCGGGAGGGGGACGGGCGGCATGGGCATGTTTGGGCGCTGGGCACATGGCGTGGAGAAGGGCAGGGGTGAGGCACACTGGGTCACTCTTAACGCTATAGAAGGAGAGAGAGAGAGAGAGAGAGAGAGAAATACATTGATAGCAAGAGACAGGAAGGAGATATCTGCTATAAGAGGAAACGTTAATCTCAGCTCATTGAACAAAAGAGCTCTCGAACAAGAAAAACGTGTACATATAAGTATATTATCTTGCTCGTTCGAATTCTCTTTCATACAAGTGAGATTTATAACAAAATTATATACAAGGGGGAAAAAGTGTGCGAAAGCGGTAGGTACTTCAAAGCACAGCAAAAAACATCGTAAACGCTTCATTAAATGCAATGAACCATGATTCACTGTAACGTCATGCTTTCACTGCTTCAATTTTCTTCTTTCTCTCTCAAGTGAATGAAGATGCACATCGTGAATTCGATTTGGGATAAGAGAGAGAGAGAGAGAGAGAGAGAGAGAGAGAGAGAGAGAGAGAGAGAGAGAGAGAGAGAGAGAGAGAGAGAGAGAGAGAGAGAGAGAGAGAGAGATTGACTAATAATGTAGACAAAAATAAAAGACTAACAGATGGACAGAGACAGAGAATCACCCCTTTCCCTCTCATGAAAACACCTACTTGTGGGCAGAAAAAAATGTGACCGTGTTTGTTTTTGTCCATGTGGTAACCCTCGTGTCAAGGCAGCCGCGCACCTCCCCAACCCTCGCCCATCTCGCCCCGGCCTTGTTTGCCCCCTACTCCCAATCCCTCCCTCCTCCCTTTCTTCGACCGCTGACCTCTGACCCCGCAGCCACTCAGCATCAAGAAGCATATCATTATTAGTGTACAGTTCATTACCTGACTGAAACACACACACACACACACACACACACACACACACACACACACACACACACACACACACACATTCTTGATTCCACTAGAGAAAAATAAAAACTGGTCGGGTAGCAGTACAGCTGTTCTCACGCTCGTTTCCGATCATAAAACCTTTTCGTCCGACATATTCACAAGTCATTTCGCCAACTAGAAAGTACCGACCGTGGCATCTCCCTTCCCCAGCAGCCTTCCTCACCCTCCCTCCTTCTCTCTCTCTCTTTCCCTCTCCTTGCGCCCACATTCACCCTTGCCATTCCACGCCCATTCACAGGGCCACTATACGCCGCCTCTCACCACACCGCAGGGACTCTCCACCTGGCCATCTTTGCCACCAGGTCACGAACACGGCACCCCACCTTTCCCCTCAACCACCAAACAGGTCCTTCAAAGGGGCTCTGCACGCCGTCAGGTCAGCTGGTGGTCACGCCGCCATGATAAGTGAAAAGAAGAGCTCCGAGAGATGAAGCAACCTCGCCAAGATGCCACCGCCCTGCGCCACTCCTGCCCCTTCCCCGCACCGCTCCTTGGCTGGTCTGGCTCGGCGACACACCACAACTTGCCTCCCACCCGCTCCAAACACGCCAACCACTTCCTCCTTCCTTCCTACGCTTTGGTTGTGCCCTACTTCCTTTTCCTTCTCCCACATGTCGCTTTGCACTGCCTTCCTCGTCTCCGTCTTCCGCCCTTCACTCGTGTCGAAGCCCACAACACGGCATTCTGTGAGCGTCGAGGTTTTGTTTTGTTTTGCGCTTCCTTTACCACACTTGCACACTTGTTGCTCACTGCCCACCCCACGCTCTGCACATGGCGGTACTGACGGATATGTGTTTCCGTCTGCCAGCTTTTCATTATTTGCAGTTTTTCCCGTACCACCACCATCACCACCACCATCACCACCACCTCCACCACCACCACCGCCTCCACCGCTGTTGCAGAAGCCTCCTCCACACGTCCTTCGTCGACCCAGTTCGTCGGCGCTGCAATGCCGCGATTGACATCCTCCGTGATCGCCTGACTTATAATTACTGGCGGGAGGGTCACGCCCCGCGGTTCATACTCGTACGCCATCATGGTATCCTGTATGGGGCCACAAACTCCCACCACTATCACCCCTCCCTCCCTCTCCGCCGCCCTCCGCCAAGCAAAACCAGGAAGTCGTCATGGATGTGGCCGCCGCGCTTCGCCTGCTTTGGTGTGCGTGAAATATACGGCTTTAGAGCAAACCTCGCGACGAATTGCATTATGCACGATGAGCCTGTTTGGTAATGGGTCGCCCTGCGTGGTGATGATTGTGGTGGCGGTGGTGTGGAGCGCATTATAGCATGGAGTGAGTCGTAACCTCACCAACACGTCACTATCACTAATGTCTCTCAAAAATACGGTATACTTTGGGTATGAAGGCTTAAGCTCATATTCTGAAACACTTCTGTGCTTCACTTCCACTATTTCAAAAGGTTTTATCTAAATATACTCGAGTTTTTTAAGGTGTTTTTACGGTTCTAGAGGCAGACTCACAAGATTTCTACATTATTAACTGAAGAAACACTCTTCAAAATCCCGCTAATCATCCCTGTGGCCTTCGAAAACAGTCGTGGTGAGAGAGCAAAGCGTTTCTGAATACGGGCCTCTTGAGCAGGACACACACACACACACACACACACACACACACACACACACACACACACACACACACACACACACACACACACACACACACACACACACACACACACACACACACACACACACACACACACACACACACACACACACATCACAGTACTAGCACACTACACTAATCCTTTTTCCTACCATCAAACTTACTCGGTCACAAACACATCACATTGCCGATTTCTACTTATTATATAAAAAAAGATAGGTGTACAAGAAGAGACACACAGAGGTTATGCTTCCATTATTGCCTCATGTGGTAGAAATAGAGGAAGGTAACGGTGCTAAATTAGTAACATAGCATTTCAATATAGTTTCTCTGACTCTATCACATTAGCAAGAGAGAGGCAACACATACACACACACACACACACACACACACACACACACACACACACACACACACACACACACACACTTTCTACGTAGTTTATGTAGTTATTTCAAATATTTCTTTGGCAATGTTTTTATATTCTTCCCACTTTCTCCTTCGTGTCGTGACTATTTTTTCTTCTTTTTCTCGTCACCTTCGTTAAGAAATGAGAAAAAGCGCAGTGTGTTAGCGCCTGAGAGAAAGAGAGAGAGAGAGAGAGAGAGAGAGAGAGAGAGAGAGAGAGAGAGAGAGAGAGAGAGAGAGAGATGTAAGGAGGAAGAAAGAGGCAATTTTGTAATTTTTCTTTAATCAAACTGAAGTAACATAGCAGTTTTGTCATTAGCCTAAACTGTGGCAGCGCCTTCATATTATCTCTCTCTCTCTCTCTCTCTCTCTCTCTCTCTCTCTCTCTGGAAACACTCCTCCGTCTGATGTCAGCGACGAAGCGAGCTAGATAATTACTGTAGATAATATTGAGCACGGCCCTTCTTATAAGACCGCCTTGCCTCCGGAACATAATGACGCCGCCTCTTACTCTGCTGCGAGCGAAGGAGATACTGCGAGGTGTAGTGAAGGGGAAGGACCTAATGAAAGAATATGGGTCATTGTATTATAGCGTTGCGTTGAAGCGAGCAATAGAGAAATCAGGTTTAGAAAGCATTAAGTGGTAGGCAGTTAGCATCTCACTACTGCCTTTATATGAGTTTCGTGGAGGGAAGGGCCAGAAGGAAGGGCATTTGGTAACTATTTTGGAGATGATGAAGGGGTCTGCCCATGCGAGCGTCTGACAGATGTGGTGCAGTGACGCAAAACAAAGGAGTAAACAGGAAAGCGAGCATCACACAGCCTCCACTTAGCAAGGTATCAGAGAGCTCCATTTATCAGCTAACCTCTACTTAGTGAAGTTATTTGTAATTGAAGAGAAGCCAGCAGTTATTGATGGAGTTTCTTCTTTTTCTTTTCTTTTCTTTCCCACTTTGAATATTTTTTTATCTTTATTTGCCTAGTACATGTTTTGAAATCTTTATAGTTGGTTAGTTTGAGGTTCTCTGTCATCCTAAAGAATGTTACTACAATTATGACTACAAATTTCTATGTATGTTTTGCAGTATCAGTCTCATCCACCATTACTACTCCGTATTCATGGTGCTGACAGTTTGAGTACAAAATGAGGATTGATGGTGCAGCATCTCACCTCTGCACCGCACTGTAGTCTTCTTAAAAGGGTGCGGCATGGACGTGGCGGGAAGAACACACACATCAGGAAGCAACACAAAGTCTCTCAGAATGAATAAACTAAGTAATTCATAACTAGCTGTCATAAACACACAGCGTATTGATAATGCTAAATAATGATTAACACTGATTAAATGAAAGTATCGTAAAGAGAAATAGTACACGACGAGAGAACTGGAAGTGTTACCGTTAGCGGGACCCACAGGCGGCAAAATTCATCACTACGCTGCGTCTCGTCCTTAAATCATCACAGGCTAGGGTCGATGTGCTTGCTGGCCCGGTACCCAACAGCTCCCAGTGACCCAGGTGGTGCAGGCGTGACACTCCTTCCTCCTCCTCCCCCTCCTCCTCCTCCTCCTCCTCCTCCTCCTCCTCCTCCTCCTCCTCCTCCTCCTCCTCCTCCTCCTCCCTGTCAGTGCAGTACCCCAAGGTGAGACTGGAAGCACACCCAGCCTCTCAGTTTCCACTCCCTCTCTCTTCTTAGCGGGAAAGCAGCCCCCTGGTACAGCGGCTTTTTTTTCTACTCCTCTCATTCTTTGCATATCTCCTTACTCTTATGTGTTAGAGAGAGAGAGAGAGTTAGGGAAAAGCCGCTTCGGGAAATAAACAAAAAATATAGAAAGAACGTGAGAAAGTGTGTGCGGCAGGTGTGTGTGTATGTGTGTGTGTGTGTGTGTGTGTGTGTGTGTGTGTGTGTGTGTGTGTGTGTGTGTGTGTGTGTGTGTGTGTGTGTGTGTGTGTGTGTGTGTGTGTGTGTGTGTGTGTGTGTGTGTGAGAGAGAGAGAGAGAGAGAGAGAGAGAGAGAGAGAGAGAGAGAGAGAGAGAGAGAGAGAGAGAGAGAGAGAGAGAGAGAGAGAGGGAGGACAATCTGACTGACTCACTGACTGACTGACTGACTGACTGAGAAGAGAGATGCAGTAAAAACTAAACTCTTTGAATGAGAAGTCGTGCGGCATGAGAGTCACCCCGCGGTAACTGGCTCTGCTCAGACCGTTATTGATTTCTGGTCTTGCTCAACGTAAAAAGCAATAAATAATAATACACACACACACACACACACACACACACACACACACACACACACACACACACACACACACACACACACACACACAGGTTAGATATTATATAAAACTATTTTTCTGCTCTCACTGCATATCATTTTTAATTAAAACCGTCTGTCTTAGGAGTTTCGACTCGAAAGACCATGTCTGATACATTTATTGATTGTAAATCTGCCTGTATTCCTTAAAAATGGCAATAAACTATACTTACTTATTTACTTACACACACACACACACACACACACACACACACACACACACACACACACACACACACACACACACACACACACACACACACAACAGTTTGCTTTCATGTGTTGTCTGACAGGGTTGTGGTAATAGTGGATGGCAGAGTGTTGCCAAGGGAGCACACTCTTCTCAGCAGTCTGGCGTCGTTGGATGCTTCGTGGTGATCATTTCCTACATCGCTGCTCCGGGTTGTCAATAGCGACGGTTCGAGCGAGTGAAAGTACAGTTAAAGGTGTGTCATTACAGTTGCATGAGAATCGAGAAAAGTGTCAGAATTAATTATCTACTAGTTTGAAAAATGTTACAAAGATATTTGGACCGTAAAAGACACCTCTCAGAGAATCTCCTCCTGCCTTGTCCTTGATGCCGACACCAGTTTTCCAGGTGTATGTATGTACGTACATACGTCACAGGTGTGTGTCCGACTCTAGACACTCCCAGCAAACCTGTCTGTCTCCACGCCTTCACTATGAGATCACTCCCAGCGAAATCAGCTTGAGTGACGACAAAATTCTCTGATCAGCGAGGTGGTGCGGCAGATCCACCACAACCACCACCACCACCACCGCCAGCCTTGCACACTCCCTTCACCTCTATTACCCGTCCGGTTCACACGTCTGCGCAGCAAAACCTGTAATGCAAGTCGTCTCATGATACTGCACAGGTGTTTCTTTGGGCACCACTTGTATTGAGAAGCAGGCACACTCATGCTCCTCTGGCACTTCAACTATCTTTAAGTTATCTTGTAAAAACGTTCGCATTATTCCATAAATCAATCAACTTTGTGACGATACACGCCGACGGCTCAGGTGTTACCGAGGCCTTCTGCCTGAAAACATGTCCTATCACCTCCGCCCTCTCATACTTCGTAAACCGCGTGACTAAGTCAAGTTAACTGTTTTCAACGGGATTCTCTCAGTTGTCTGCCTCAAAGAAACCAAGAGGATGAATCTGACTACCCGACAAACTTTTCCACATATATCTTTCATAGACTGAGAAAGAAAGAGAGCAAGTAGCCAGAGGTGCAGGCAAAAGGAGTGGCCAGTAGTGTTTCGTGCTGTAAAGATCTCCGTCCACCACCTGGCACTTGTACACGTTACAGTAGCTGAAGTGGGTGACCTCGCCAACAGGACCGAAGGACAAGAGCATCCTTCCAGACTGGACTAGAACTATATTAGTAGGCTCGCTACGCCTGCAGCAACGAGAACACTGCGCTGCCTTCTCCGACACCCTTCTGCCAAACCATGTACAGGCATTGTCACACAAAGCTTTCCTCACACACACACACACACACACACACACACACACACACACACACACACACACACACACACACACACACACACACACACACACAGATACTGCAGCAGATCAAACAGTGAATACACACACACACACACACACAAGGAGAGAGAGAGAGAGAGAGAGAGAGAGAGAGAGAACTTACTGAACAGGCCAACTTATAACAGGCTTGTTCCAGGAATATATGCCTCTCTCTCTCTCTCTCTCTCTCTCTCTCTTTCTGGAAAAAAGAGGGATAGCTTGAAAAAAAAGGCCGTCATGTCCACCCTGCAGGCCACCAGTGCATGACACCCAGCCTCCGCTCACTCACTCACTGCACGCTGACGATGTTACGTCTCCAGAACAACAATGAAGGCAAATACCAGCCGTGCGAGATTCACAGACGAGTGATTTTTTTTTTTTAACGATGATGTTACTAATGTCAGTATGCAGTGTGAGAGTAAACAGCCTGCTCTCTCACCACGACAGTTTTCGAAGGCCACAAAGACGACTAGCTGGGTTTTCAAGACAGTTTCTCGTTAAAATAAATTAGAAATCTTGCTAATCCATCACAAAAAACTTTTAAAATATCCTTAGAAACATGAGTATCTTCAACTATATAGAGCCTTTAGAAAGTAATGATGAGAAAGCAAAGCGTTTCAGAATACGAGTCTAACATAGATGAAGAGTAAGAAAAGAGGAGAATTAGAACGATAAAGGCTTCCTCTCTCTCTCTCATCGAACCACAGGGAAGGAAGTAACTAGAGTGGTTAGAGAAAGAGCAGATGCGGATGAAAGAAGCCATGGAGAGACAGAACTGGTGATAGAAGGTGAGGAAGAAGGGGTGGAGAAGATAAGGGTCAGAGGTGAAAGAGAGAGAGAGAGAGAGAGAGAGAGAGAGAGAGAGAGAGATGGGTGGGTGCGTTGGGGGATGGAGGAGGAGAGGAGGCGCCTATGGGATGGAGGAGGCATGCTAGTGAAGGAGAGGTAAAACCGGTTCCGTCATTCCCTGGTCGAGGATTTGAAGGATCGTAAAATGTCTGGATTTTTCCTAAATTTTCACAACTAGAGAAAGGCGTGATTCATTATGGCTTGGTGAAAGTATACTTTTTTTCTCTCTTTTTTTTTTCCTTGAGCGAGTGAGTGAGTGTAGAGGCGCCATATGGTATACTGCATGGTGGAACGTGTGTGTGTGTGTGTGTGTGTGTGTGTGTGTTGTTATGGTGAAGTCGCTGTGTTTACATTCAGAAAGACAACCTAAGATGGCAGAAGCTCTGCCTTGACTCAGCTAGCAAAAGTACTACCATACGCCTCTCGCCACCATGGTCTGATGGCTGCACAAGTAAACGAGACTGGCTCCACACATTGCATTGCATTACTGGCCCACCTGCTGATACAAGTGAATCTGTTTAGTCATGTATCTTGAAATACAATGCTAAACTTATTTGTACTAAGTATAAGATAAGTGATAATATAACCATTGTTTTCTTGAACTTGGTGAGGAGGGCATCCGGTCTACTATGTTCGGCCAACAATCACAATGACAGGATTGAGTGCTGTGGGCAGAAAGGAGTCCACTCGTGTCGAGGGTAGCCGTGGAAGCAGAGGGAAGAGGCAGCCTGATACTGAATGATATGTTGATTGAAGCATAGGAGTGAGGAGAGAAATGATAGAGGGAGATATTAATGCAGGTGCAGGAAATTCTCCAAAGCACCCAACCATCTGCTAACAATGTGAAAAGATATTAAGACGAAGATAAACGAAGAGTGAAGTGCGTCACCCGTCATGCCATTAGTCGTGCATGATGTCGTGTTTCAAACCATCACTCAACACAACACTGATTGCGGGGCTTCTTTTTTACCAGACCCACTCTTTGTTACCTCTGAACACAGACAGTGAGTGTGTCAGCCTGGCGCATGGCAAGGGGCCTGTAGTTACTTACTCACTACCATTCCTTATCGTACGTGACGCCTCAACAACGGTGATTGAAGCTGTATGAGCGTCCTTGTCAGAGACAGGCAACAGGAAGTGGGGGGAGTCGCATGCCATCAGGAGAGCAACGTGACGAGAGGCTTTGTTCAGATCCGACCTGAGCATCCACACTCCGCACAACGCCTCGCTTCTCTCTCCCAAAACTGCCGCCACCTGCGCCCCTTCACATAATTCATAAACCGGTTGAATGTATCGAGAATGTCTAGATTAAAGCTGTGTACATAATTACATCTCAGTTTCCTGGGCATCACCTGATGAAGGTTTGTCTGAGACACTTCCTTGCCCCGGGTCATGCGCCTCCCGCCAAACCCGCCCCTCACCCCACGACTTGCCCCGCCAGGCCAGCTAAGGATTAACTAACAAAGCCAGCGTGTGTTGTGTACTCTCGCCTTGGGTACGCCGCGGAAACGAAAGAAAAGTAGCTCCGGAAGATGCTGTCACCTGTTGACAAAATCAGACTCCGACGGAGATGAAAAATGTTATTTCCTGTTGTTGTCCTTGAGCCTCGCTGAAGACTTGTGGCATCACACTCCCTTCTTAACACGACAATGCTCTCTCTCTCTCTCTCTCTCTCTCTCTCTCTCTCTCTCTCTCTCTCTCTCTCTCTCTCTCTCTCTCTCTCTCTCTCTCTCTCTCTCTCTCTCTCTCTCTCTCTCTCTCTCTCTCTCTCTCTCTCTCTCTCTCTCTCTCTCTCTCTCTCTCTCTCTCTCTCTCTCTCTCTCTCTCTCTCTCTCTCTCTCTCTCTCTCTCTCTCTCTCTCTCTCTCTCTCTCTCTCTCTCTCTCTCTCTCTCTCTCTCTGGCTCGTTAGCAAGCAACAATTACCGCATAAATAGTTATCACAGCGTGGCGCGCAGCATGCAGCTATCAGCCTTGTGGTGGACTGTCTGAGCGTGCCTGTGCTTCTTCTTGGCAAGGGGGAATGATACAAAGCAGCTTTTCTCACACAGAACCATACATATACCATACTCGTATACTGCAGCATTGTTCACTAAAGGCGATACCAAATGGAAAATAACCTGAATGCTTATCAAATGGAAGAATGGTGTGTCCTGATAAGAGAGATCTCGTAGACAGACTGTACCATCAACAAAAAGCATCATTTTGGTAAGCAGGACGCATTCATACGACGTACACCATCTTTTTATAGTAATGAGACTCCTCTTCACCCCACTGCTCCTCCTCCTCCTCCTTCTCCTTCTCCTTCTTTTTCTTCTCCTTCTCCTTCTTTTTCTTCTCCTTCTCCTTCTCCTTCTCCTTCTCCTTCTCCTTCTCCTTCTCCTCCTCCTCCTCCTCCTCCTCGTCTTCCTCCTCCTCCTTTTCCCCTTTATCCTCCTCCTCCTGTTCATGTTCTGCCTCCTCTCCTCCAGCCTTGATGCGCTACATGTCGTCTCTAATGGAACAGCAGCATCCTTGAGCAGGGGAGGGAGGGCGTCCTTATACCTGTCATCTGCTCACCTGTCACCCATCGCGCCCTCTCCCTTCCCTTCTCTACCACAGCTCCCTCTCATTCTTTTGGCGGTAAAGAAGAAAATGGGTAACGATAAGATGAAGAATACACTGAAGGAAAATGCTATCAGATTCAGAGGCGGTGATATGACAACCATGGTGAAGGGGAGGTCTGTAAGAAAGCGAAAAATGGGACGAAAAAGGGTGAAATAATGTGAAAAATTTGAAGACCTTCAGGGAAAGTATAAAAGAAAAATCACACTCGTTATTTCACTCCGAGGAAGAGCACCATTGTTGACATTAACTAAAGACTATCCATTCCTGCAGTGTGGCTTACTCTACTGTGTCTCTTTACGTGCTCCTTTTAGTTCTTCTTTGCTGCCGTTTTAACCTCTTCAGTACCAGGACATATTTTCATATTCATTCTGCTTATTATTTGGTGATTTTATACATCTCCAGAAACTTACGTGAGGATTGAAATAGTGAAGGCTCTGGCCATTCATCTTCTGACCTCCATAGGACCTTCCTAATGTAAATAAGATCGTTTAATCACACCCAAAAACTCAAGATAAAATGCGTCCCAGTACTGAAGGAGTTAAGAGAGGTATTTCAACTAAGTGATTATATTGAAAAAATATTACTCAGTTTCATTTTAGATTTTTCAGTACTGGACGAGGAGCAGATCTTTTTTTCTGTTCTATCCTCCTCGCTCTCTCTCTCTCCCAGCAGTGGATCGTTTCGCCGCTATCATGAAGCTTCCCTGTCTTCATGGAGGCATCTCTGCGAGGCTCACTGCGGCATGTCTAACTCACGGCGAACCACGAGCCAGCACCACAGGAATGCAGAGGCAGTAACCAGCAAGAGCGTCAAGCTGGCGTACAATTTCAATTTCCAAAAGCTAATCTGTGGATCTTTCTGGACTTCGTATTTCTTCTGTACTTCTTTCCGCCGCGGATGTTTTGTAATCGCGTCAGTCTCTCCTTTCAGTATTTCCCTTATTTCACTCGTGTCATTCTGAGTTTTCTTGCAATCAGCTTCGTCATCGCTTATGATTACATTTGTTTCTCCATTTTTCTCATCCCCGTGCTCCTCCACTTTCATGGCACTCTGTTTCTTCCATGATCCTTCACATTCCTTATCTGCCAGTGCAATGGTTTGTTCATGCTTACTTTCCTGCACTCGCTCCTCTCCGGGTAGCGTCATGACCTGCTGGATTACAATGTCTTCCCCAGCCAGGTGGAGGATGAACTTGTCGGTGGGCTGGTCTCTGGTAACCAGCTGTTCAAAGAGATTTTCAACACTGACGAAAAAGATACGTTTCCTTTCCTGGCAATGAGACACAGAAATCTTTACCTGAGCGTCTCTCAGCCTCCTGTGTGATTTGAGAAGGCGGTGCAGATCCAAGGCTGCCACACGAGAAATACAAGTATACGGCTGGCAACTATCTCGGTGCTTCATCTTCCTGAAGTGGAAAGTGACAACCGGCACGGAGGTACGTCGTCTCAACCAGCTGCAGAGGCGGTGTTTCACCATGGACAGCTTCACTTTCCGGGAACACTCCGCGGTGTGCATCACGCACACGCCGTATATTACACTCTTCATTTCACTATTAGTGGAGGTGGCGGCCTTCCCTGCATAGTTGTAGGACATGTTCACGTATGACCAAAAATGATTTGTAAGATCATATATATTTTCCATCCAGAGGCTGCCGCTAGGCTCCGACCTTCTGCTAAGCGCACCTCTTCTTGCACACCCACACTGCCACCTCTACCGTCACCGAGTATTGCTGCCACACAGCCGAGCAGCCACACCGCGCATACCAGCCAGTATATACAATGTTTATAGGGAAACCATTCGAAGAAATAACCGAATACATAGCACAGACTTTCTAACATAAATTAAAGATGAATAAACAGAAATAGTATGAATGATTTTCTATTTTCTTCAGTTACTTTATCGGCATAAAAAAAAAGAGGATCAACCACTGCTACTACATTTCTTCAACTGCCCCTCCCGGCGTCTATTCCTTTGGTGCAATCAATCTTGGCTCAGTGTTGGGTTCTGACATCACTGCCCGGGCCAGTTGGTGAGCGTGGCGGAGTGCGCTGCTCCTCCGGGCGTAGGAAGGTGGAATCTTTATTATATACGTAGTAAAGAACCAACCGCCAAGAACAACGTGCCGCAGAGAAAGAGAGAGAGAGAGAGAGAGAGAGAGAGAGAGAAATACACATAATGAATATATAGAGCATTTTCAAGAGATACAATCTACAAATAGTTAATAATAAGATAATTTTTTATAAGTGTGTTTGTATGTGTGTGTGTGAAGCCAAATAAAGTAATAAAGAATGTCCTTTAGTAGCAATAATGATAGATAATGTTATTGTTATTACTGTTGTCGTCGTCGTCGTTGTTGTTGCTGTTATAGAAGAAGTGTTATTGGTAAGCGTAGTATCAGCAGCAGAATCAATAGTAGTAGTAGTAGTAGTAGTAGTAGTAGTAGTAGTAGTAGTAGTAGTAGTAGTAGTAGTAGTAGTAGTAGTAGTAGTAGTAGTAGTAGTAGTAGTAGTAGTAGTAGTAGTAGTAGTAGTAGTAGTAGTAGTAGTAGTAGAAGCAGTAGTAGTCGTGGTGGTGGTAGTAGTAGTAGTAGTAGTAGTAGTAGTAGCAGTAGTAAGGCAGTAAATCGTAGGATGAGTGAGCAACGGCAACTCTCTCCCCACCCTGGGCCACAAGGTCAGGCGGCAGGCGGGACAGACGAAGGCACACACACACACACACACACACACACACACACACACACACACACACACACACACACACACACACCTTATCTTTGTTTTGGTAGCATTAACACACATATCTCTCTCTCTCTCTCTCTCTCTCTCTCTCTCTCTCTCTCTCTCTCTCTCTCTCTCTCTCTCTCTCTCTCTCTCTCTCTCTCTCTCTCTCTCTCTCTCTCTCTCTCTCTCTCTCTCTCGCATCATTCAAGGTCACACTTCAGGAAAAGTCGGAAATATTTAGCTGAATGCAACAAACCACCTAATGAAGGGTTGGCTGCTCTGCTTCAGTCTACCTAATGAAAATCTGGTTTCCTCCCTTCTCATCTCCCCTCTTGTCTATTGCCTTCCTCCTTTTCCTGTGTCTAAATGCGCACTACTTCCCTCCTTCCATTTTTTACGACTTCCTCCTCCTCCTCTTCTTTCTCCTATTTTCTCTTATTTGTTACGTACTTCTATCATTCACCTTCTTCACCTCTGATCCTCTTTTTTTTTTTTTTTACCTGCTACTTTCATCTCTCTTTTCGTTACTGTCCTCTTCCTTCTCCCCGATCTCCTCTCTATTTTATTACCCTCAAAACATCCCCTATGCATTTACTCCCAGCACCTCCCTCTCTACATCCCATTCTGTCTTACTGGTCTACATGCTACTCTACTCGCCTCCTCTCCCTACCTCTTACTCCTCCACCCCACGCACCCAACCTTGCCAGTCCCCCATTCCCAACTCCCCCTGGGAAGAAATGCCTCAGGTAATCATTATGGTCCATTACCCCTCCAAGGACGGTTCGCGATGCCTCCCTCCCTTCTTCCTCTCCTCCTCCTCCTTCTCCTCCTCTTCCTCTAAGATTGCCTGCCTCCCATGATTATTTCAGGATGCTTCCTCCACGCGACCAAACAGTTAAGTGTCACGATTATTAAGAGATGATTATGTTATTAAGAGTTTTGGTTCTCTTGCTTTTTTTCTCTGTTTCTCTCTCTCTCTCTCTCTCTCTCTCTCTCTCTCTCTCTCTCTCTCTCTCTCTCTCTCTCTCTCTCTCTCTCTCTCTCTCTCTCTCTCTCTCTCTCTCTCTCTCTCTCTCTCTCTCTCTCTCTCTCTCTCTCCCGATGTAGTCTAAGAAATTTAGATGTTCGGGATGTTTTATGTATTCTTGGTAACGTTTACTTTCTTTTACTACCACTCAAGTCAGGAGCAACGGGGCTCAGTGTATTCTTCCATGCAGATTAAGTGTCAGATCGACACAGAAACACAGCCAAGTGCAGTTTTTGGAGAGATAATAGCAAGCGTGCTAAACTGACATGGTTCATTGTCGTAACTGCCGAGTCATCAGCGGGAGTGTGATGAAAGGCAGTTCCGTGTAATTGCCTGATCGCCAATTCATTTCATATAATTACAAGGTGTAAAGGCACGGAGGATGTATTGTATAAATGATTTTTGCAAAGCTCAAAGCAACAAGGGACTCAAGAGTTGCCTGAGCAGAGGCCCGTCATGTCAGGGCGCGTGAGCAAACACCAAAAAAATATTGTAAAGTTTGCATTAACTGTCGGTCGCGTGGGTCCTCTCCGCGTATGTCAACAAAGCTCAGTCAGCAAAGTTAGCTGGTTCGTGCAGTGAGCCAACACAGCTGTCCTGTTATACCAGTGGAAAGGAGCGCCACGTCCTCACCTTATGCCACAGTGGTGACGCCAAAACCCCGATGGTCAAACAACGAGAAATTTCAACGCGATGATAAGAAGCGACCTCAGAGGCCGTGCGGTACTTTCTCTTGTGGAATCTTTGAACTCTGGGACTTATCATGCTCTTTTATGGTAGTGAATTCCCTATCTTGGAAAGCTTTCATACATACCAACTGAAATATTTGTTTACAAGTTAAATGGACCTTTTTTTACACGTCCTATAGCGAGCTATAGACAATTCAGGTTATCAGAAAATAGGAGTAGAGAGAGAGAGAGAGAGAGAGAGAGAGAGAGAGAGAGAGAGAGAGAGAGAGAGAGAGAGAGAGAGAGAGAATCATGACCTGGCATTGCACAGTAACATAGTAATAGAGACACGCTTATCTTATGAACCTTAATGCCATATATATAGCTCGTCCCAATATGAGTCGCACACTTGAGTGGAACAGCAAATATTTCCACCACATAGGTCGAGCTTGATGTGAAGACTCTAGATGTCAGTTGCTCTACTCTGCGCAACTGGTATTGGCAATTCTTCCTGTCCAGTATCATAAACATACACAAGACAGACAGACAGACAGAGAGAGAGAGAGAGAGAGAGAGAGAGAGACTGTCCCACTCGGTGAAGTAATATAGGTTACAGTGAGGCGGACACGAGCTTTCTTACCTTTCTTCCTCGAGACGGTGCAGTAAAGAAACTTTTTCTTTTCAGATGTTACGTAAGTATTATTCCTCTGCGGTGCTTGTGTCTTGGCTGCAACACTTGGGAAGAGTCGTTAATCTCACTACAACAAATCCTTACGACTGTCACCACTGATATCACCGTTTAGTTAAAGTTTGGTCTATAAGGCAGGTCCCTCGCCGCCACTGACATCCACTCTCCCTCACGAGTCAAGCTACACTGCCAGACTTACCTTACCGCGCCCGCGGCCGCGCTGGCTTACTGGGATGGGACTTTCTCGACTCGGCGCCCTTCAAGCCCCCTCCCCCACTTCGCTCTCAACTCATACCCCAGCTCCACCACGTGGAGCATTTATGAATTACTGGTATTGGTAGTGTCATATCTCAATCAGTTATTATGCCATCTTATCACGTAATCTGATGTCACGCCTCTACAAAATAACAAGCGATATACAACGTACCGTGTATATCTTTATTAACTCTTCGCCTTTACCATCCTATGTCTGTTACTTAATATATACTACAACCTCGTGAGAACCGATTGTTTTGTTTCTGTTTATCCTTCCTTTTCACTTCCTTTATTTATTCATTTATCTACTTCTGTCTTTTTACCATCAATTTTTTTTTCCATTTCCCTTTCTTTTCTATATTAAAGCGTCATATACCGAGTTTGTGCGATAGTTTATCCCACTCGCAATCAGAGTGTACCAACTGAATACCAATACTTTCATCATTTATTGCTTTCTTCACTTCTGCCATCAGAAGCAACATAGAACCTACTGTACAAGACAAATGAAAGAACGTAGTAGTATCAGAAAACCTACACGTAGAATGGTATGCCATAAACAGACCAAGGTGTGGAGCTAAATCAAGGCCTCAGTACATGTAATCTTCACCATAGCCTTGTATTCTGCCCGCTGCCTTCTGGTCACACTGTGAGTCTAGTTAGTCCTTCATCCTTACTACAGTGTGTGGTGACTAGTGTGGCCAGCAGCATCAAGGACTCAAGGACTCAAGGGCAACTTTTTTTTTCTCTCTCTTTTCTTATGGGTGAGGAAACCTTAGGAGTGAGACTTAACCTCAGATACCAACACAAACCATCACGATTGTTTGTCGACTGTCCCACGACCAGCTAAGTAGGTTTATCTTCACGGGATGTATAGTTGTTCATATGAGAAAATTGTGTAGAAAAATGCTTCGTAAATTAAAAAAAATGTACATGTTGTGTTAGACTTGATTATTTGTTTAATGCTCGAGTATTCAGTCTCAGAAAGGTATCCATGCACCGGCATACCTGTATCTGCGTCTTTAGATATAAGGTCTCTCTCTCTCTCTCTCTCTCTCTCTCTCTCTCTCTCTCTCTCTCTCTCTCTCTCTCTCTCTCTCTCTCTCTCTCTCTCTCTCTCTCTCTCTCTCTCTCTCTCTCTCTCTCTCTCTCTCTCTCTCTCTCTCTCTCTCTCTCTCTCTCTCTCTCTCTCTCTCTCTCTCTCTCTCTCTCTCTCTCTCTCTCTCTCTGTGTGTGTGTGTGTGTGTGTGTGTGTGTGTGTGTGTGTGTTAAGTATGTATGTTTGCGTGCATGCTTCCAAACCAGCGTGACCTTGAAGGGAGGGAGGGAGGCGCTAGGAGCATCGAAATAGGAGGCAGACACAGCACGGATGCACAAGGCGAGGGAGAACAAGAAGGGAGAGTAGAGCTGTGGGCGTTGTGTGAGCGAGGAATGCAAGGTGAGAGAGGTGTGGCGGTGGCTATGAGGGAGAGGCGTCGGGTGGAGAGGATAGAAGGGAGAAAGGTTTGGCGGGATCGTGAGGAAGAGAGAGAGACAGAGAGGGGAGGGGTATAGAAACGGAAGGGTTAAATGTGGTGAACGTACGGAAAATAAGATAGAGTCGTGAAGAAGAGACAGGAGGAGGAAGAGGAACAAGTGAAAGTAAGGAAGGAAAAGTTTTCTTAAAGCGTGAAGAAGAAGAGGAGGAAGAAGAAGAAGACGAAGAAGAAGAAGAAGAAGAAGAAGAAAAAAAAAAAAAGAAGAAGAAGAAGAAGAAAAAGGAGAATAAAGGCATGATGAAAGAAAACGAAGAGGAAGGTATAAGGTAAAGTTTTCACCTCAGGGGAAGTAAGGGGGAGATGTAACGCGGGAAGGAGAGCTGAAATACGATCGTGGAAGGGGAGGAAGGATGGAGAATATGTGATGCAGTGTAGAGGGAAGAGAAAATAAGCTTGGAGTGGCAATAAAACATAACATAGTGTGACATATAGGTAAGATATCAGGAAAGGAAATAGGATGAGATGAATAGCAGTAATGAGGTGGCATGGAGGGAGAGGGAAGAGTGTGTCTCGTGGAATAACCTCTTCAATAAATGTCCCCGTGTTATGTAAATATGAAAGATGTCCAAGAGTCCCGTGGCTGAGTGAAGGTACTGGGTGAGTCGAGGTGTGTGAGGGCTCCGGACCAGCGGGATAAGGGCGTAGGGAGGGAACACAACACCCGCGGCGGCGCCCTCCTGTCGCCGCCGCGGGGAGTGTCGCCCTGGTCTGAATCCCACCCGCCATATGTAAGCAGTGACGTCATTACTCATTCGGCAAATAGACTTGGCTCCGACCCACGCCCAGCCCTGATATAGAAGGTGACACCCCACCGCCACGCCGCGCCCTCACCCACGCCCGCACCCCTGGCACACACACACACACACACACACACACACACACACACAAAAAAAAAAAAAAAAAAAAAAACATGAGTGTCCTACCTCTCATAGTGTGTGCAAATGTTCTTGTGTTTGTACATGCGAATGAAAATATACACAAACCCTTCCAAATATTTCGTAAGTACGTACCATGTGCCGCATTTACGGTATGGAAACGTTAACAAGCTAATGCGATAATCGGCTCTTCATAAGTAAAAATTGAAACAGCCACAGTGTCCATCATTTACATATATTTTCTGGGTGTGGATTGATGAAGTGCTTTGATAGCTGTGTGACTTACGGTGGTCAGTCTAATGAGTCACCTGGCTACCGTGACGGGATGATGGTCCTCCCTCGGGCTTAGATTAGGTTATCGAACCCCCTATCCCCGTCAGCCACGCTACTCACTCGCTCACCAACCTGCTTCACTGGGGACTCTGGCAGATGTTGTCCGTTCGCAGCAGGAGGGACGTGTTTATTGCTAACGTTATCAGCTAATCATACACACACACACACACACACACACACACTGTCTCGTCAGAGACTGCAGCAGATCAAACAGTGGATTACACACACACACACACACACCGCGTAGTGTAGTGGTTAGCACGCTCGAGTCACAATCGAGAGGGCCGGGTTCGAGTCCCGGAATGCGGCGAGGCAAATGGGCAAGCCTCTTAATGTGTGGGCCCTGTTCACCTAGCAGTAAATAGGTACGGAATGTAACTCGAGGGGTTGTGGCCTCACTCTCCCGGTGTGTGAAGTGTGTCTTGTGGTCTCAGTCCTACCCGAAGATCGGTCTATGAGCTCTGAGCTCGCTCCGTAATGGGGAAGACTGGCTGGATGACCAGCAGGCGACCAAGGTGAATTACACACACACACCGCATAGTGTAGTGGTTAGTACGCTCGGCTCACAATCGAGAGGGCTGGGTTCGAGTCCCGGGAAGCGGCGAGGCAAATGGGCAAGCTTCTTAAAGTGTAGCCTCTGTTCACTTAGCAGTAAATAGGTACGGGATGTAACTCGAGGGGTTGTGGCCTCGCTTTCCTGGTGTGTGTTGTGTGTGTTGTGGTCTCAGTCCTACCCGAAGATCGGTCTGTGAGCTCTGAGCTCGCTCCGTAAAGGCGGCGTCACACTAGCACTTTTTCCGTCTACTTTTTCCGTCGTTTTTCAGAAAATCGACAGTATTTTGGCTGCGGCCTGTCACACACAAACGGTGTTTCGTCGTCACTTTCCATTGGCAGGCACTTCCCGCCAACACAGACCGACAAATTAATGTAAACAAACATGGAGGCCACGCTGCGGCAAAGATAAGCAGCTCTAAAAGTATTACGAAACTTAGACGAGTTAAACAAGCCAAAAAGCGTGCATGGATGCGTTCATGGTTAGTGGTAGAACCAATGCACGTAGAAGCAGGTTGAGGAGACGCGGCAAGTCTTGTGGTCTTGGTCTTGGTATGTAAACAAAGGCGGAAAATTTGCAGACGGAAACGATCCCTATCGTCTGACAAATTCATGCGATAAGTTCATGCGGAACGTTGAAAAATAGACGGAAATCGCATTAATCGACGGAAAAAGTGCTAGTGTGACACCGCCTTAATGGGGAAGACTGGCTGGGTGACTAGCAGACGACCGAGGTGAATTACACTCTCTCTCTCTCTCTCTCTCTCTCTCTCTCTCTCTCTCTCTCTCTCTCTCTCTCTCTCTCTCTCTCTCTATATATATATATATATATATATATATATATATATATATATATATATATATATATATATATATATATATATATATATGTCTCTCGAAGACCAGTATCAAGTAGTACCAGCTGTCTGTTGATATTATGATGCTTTGGGATTGACTTGTGTCAGGCGCTTCGAACCACTGGAAGCTGGACCAACCGTAAAGCTTCAAGTAAAGCTAGTGGAGCGGAGCAGTCTAGTTGCTCTTCAATCGCCAACATGGAATCCCGGGAGAATAGGTCGTCCACCGACACGGCCCCATCACTCCAGGACTCCCCTTCATCGTCATCATCGTCATCATCGTCATCAGGATCCCCGTCGCCGCCAAGGGAACGTAAGCAGTCTTGCTCGCCGCCGCCTCCAAGTCCGGTGACACTTGCTGACGAGCTATGTTCTCTGCCTCTTGTCAGCCCTGTTTATGTGAAGGTACGTATTGCTTCTGTTTACATGTTAGGTTAGATCTTGCTAGCTTCTATGGTCCATTTTTTTTTTTTTTTTTCGAGGGGGGACGAGATGAACGTTAAGTCAGTTTGTATATTCATAGTTTGGTTTATTCGGTCCAGGTCAGTGCTGTCCACGCAAAGTTGTGTCGGATGTTGCCCTTCTTCGCTATCATCAGTGCGTGGCTCACCAGTGCTGCAGCAGCGGTGGTGCGTCGCGTCTCCCAATGTTGCTTGGTCAGGATCTTAAGTGAGTGAATCCTGAAAGCAATTTGAGAATTGAGGTAAAATATTCAACAATACATTGGCATACTAAAGTGAATGGTTAAGTCGCGCAGAAAAGTATATAGCCCGTAAAATTAACGTTTGCTTATGGTTGTTCTCGTGTTGCTGGAACAGTTGTTACAATGGAAAAACCGGTGATGTGGGCGCTGGGTACAGCAAGAGGCGAGCATCAGTTGCGGCCCGAGGACCTCACCCAGAAGGTAAGAATATACAAAATTGAGTGTTGTAATAAGCAGGAAGCACTTTGTCGGTACAGAGATCACATGGACCTTATATACAGATATCACATGGACCTTATATACAGTTATCACATGGACCTTATATACAGATATCACATGGACCTTATATACAGATATCACATGGACCTTATATACAGGTATCACATGGACCTTATATACAGGTATCACATGGACCTTATATACAGGTATCACATGGACCTTATATACAGGTATCACATGGACCTTATATACAGGTATCACATGGACCTTATATACAGGTATCACATGGACCTTATATACAGGTATCACATGGACCTTATATACAGGTATCACATGGACCTCATATACAGGTATCACATGGACCTTGTATACAGATATTACATGGACCTTACGTACAGAGATCACATGGACCTACTGACATGACTATCAATGCAGTTGCTGCGTAGATTGAAGAAAGAGGTAGTGCAAACAACATCTAAGGTGGCCCGCCTTCCGTGGCGTGCGACAGTGACCGCTACCGGCAGAACTTGCCACTTTCTCGAGGCTCTCAAGTTTGATGGTATGTGGAGGTGGGGCAAGATCATTATTTGGCAGATATCATTGCTAAGATACAGATTCGGTGCCGCGTTATATATTTTTGTAAAAATTTATCTTATAATGCATTTTTGGAGTGAGGGGACTGTAACGCCTATCTTGTAAATGTGAAAGGGGCTCAATATGTAATCTTTCTTTACGTGACAGAACGGCAGCCTTGCTTGGGAGAAGTGTTCATCATTGGGCGACTGCAGCAAGTCTACAACCGTACTTTAACCGGCATTGTAAGATTACATATTTCATTGTCGTTACAGTAGTCATTAGATCACTTGTAAACTATAGTTTCATAGTTAATCAGCATAGATGACTTTCCTTAAAACCAAATTGTTTCATATCGACTTCCAGACAATGCGGCTCAGGACTTGTCACTGTGCCCTGCAAGGACTCCAAAACCGACAAGAGGATGGAACAGAGGATCCGAACAACTGTAACAAGGTAGGCGTTCGTTGTCTGAAAGTTACAGTAGTTTAATAATCATAGCCTGCATAATTATCGTGGTTGACAGCATTTATGACAGTGCTGTCTATTAAGCCACATACCACTTCAGAATGTCTTGTCAGTCTTAATAGTCCGTTTTTAAACTTCGATTACTTACTATTTTGCCCATGAAAGTCTTCAGTTTAGGAATTGTTTCAGAGGAAACGCCATGATGACAATGACGGCGGCCTAGCGTCAGACAGCAGTTCAGATGAGGATTCTGGCACTAACTCCAAGTCTGCTCCAGCAGTAGATGACGTAAATGGAGAATTTTTTTTGTTTTCTTGGTATAGAGCAACGGATGTTTAGGAATGGTTTAATAGTTTGAAAAATCTTGTTTTTAAGATTTTTGGTTTATAAAATGCTTTTGCTTAACAACTTGTATCCATGATCACATTTTTTGTCAACCAGAGTCAAACTGATGAAGGAGCAGAGGAAACTAGGAAAATTTCTCCCGTGGCCGTAAGGGTGACAAGTTACGACTGAGACTCCACCAAGAGCGCATTCTGTCAGCAAATGAAAGGAAGGCTGCCATAAGAGTCCGGCCTTGTTTGCTAATGAATCTCACTTTGTGTTGTTTACGGGATTGCCGTGTTCCATCGCTGAAGAGGCATCTAATGTAAGAGAACCAGTTTCGTAGCAGTACTAATAAGGGAAGGTCATTTTTTACCTCCGTGTGTACCATGAATTCTTCTGGTCGTGCAGGTTAAAGATGTTCTATCAAATTAAAACAGAGATATTGTATTGATTTGAAGTAGGTCTTTCTCTGGTTCAGTGTTAATAAAAAAGATATAGATCTGTACTTGTTTTCAAGACAACCCTACAAGTATGAAGTATAACCAGGTCGTCGTTACATATATATATGAAAAAAAAAAAAAAAAAGGTATTGAAGTGCTTCCAAATGCAATTAGGTCATGCAGCAACCTATCACCACCGTGCTTCAAATTATCATTGCTTGCATTCATAACTCCTCTATGTAACTGCAATTAGCTCGAGTTGTTGAACTTGGTAAATATTCGTCTCGCTGAAAGTAAAATACTAAACTTCAACCAGCGTGACGGGTAGTGGTCTGAACGTGATTATGATAATTGCTGAAAGTATATGGCGTCCAATGATGGACATAATACGTAATACATGTATTGGCTGATAAGGTAACGCTAGCAACTGCTAGTTCAACTAGGTTTCACTAACACGAGCTCGATACCCCGTGAATTCGGTGTTTTGTTCAATATATACATACCTGATGCTGATTGTATTCATCGAGAATAATTGCCTATCCTTCCAACAACCATTATGTATACAAGAACCTTATACAATACTCCGAATTTCTTTTTTTACACATCCTATAAGTATTTCCCCTTTAAGATGTGTTACTACCGGCTCGAAACGCTGGTTCGTCACTGACTGGACCATGAGACAACCACGTATCTGCAGCAGTGGTCAGAGACACCGCTTCTTCCACACGCTACGCACCACACCTTTCTGTAAGTATTCCTATATATTGTATTAGATAAACACTATGTATTGTATATTGATATATCTTTGATGATTATTTTTGTAAATTATCATTTTTTAAGTATTTGTATTTAAGATATCTTTTGGTGATTCTCTCTCTCTCTCTCTCTCTCTCTCTCTCTCTCTCTCTCTGCGTACACACCAATATATTGATCTCTGTTCATACAACGTACGTGATTTCTGTACTACTTGTAAACAATGGATAAACAACCATATATAACCTTATCTCGTAATGAGATCGACAATCCTCTTGTGAAATGCGAATATGTAAATTTCGTCTTTGTAACGGTACAGTTTCTTGGTCTTTAAAATTATAGAGATCCATGTTTTCATAATGTATGTTTGGTATGTATTTTTTTTTTTTTTTTTTTTAATAAATTCTGATAAGATTTAGGGAAAGGGGCGAATCTAGAAGTAGTGGTTAGGTATGTGATTGATGGTAGCAGTCAGTGTGAAGAGGCAGACGACGCTGTTTGGCGGCGGGAGGTACTCGGCCCACAACACTCGCTGGAAGACACAAACCGGAGAGGCATGGCGAAGTTATATGAGTTGTCCCTCATCGTGAAGCACTTGCCCAAGGTATGTAAGGATATTGTGCTGCAGATTACAGGAGTGAAGGGCGGCTGGTTTACTAACAATACAGGCAGGAGGTTGTGTTTACTAGTTTACCATGGCGTGTGGTGCACGGGATATATGTAACTGGTTAACTTCAAAGACTACTCTAAAGACAATAATAAATATATTGGACTCCACATTTTTTTTTTATGAATTATCTTTCACCATACTCACTTCAAGATGAAACTTTTTTTTTCTGGTAGTTTTTTACTGTTTTGAATTAATCTGCTCTGTTTCCCCTGTCCCTTCCGAAAACACGATTTTGCGATAAAATGAAGCAAATTATTACAAAACAAACCACAGATTATCAGGAAAAAGATAATTCGTTGCTTAATTTATTCGAACGTTAACATAAACCTAAACCTAACCTAAGCAAAGCTTTACCTTACCTAACCTAACCGCAATATCTAAGAAATGCATATGACATTATCTTACTGGTTGTTAGGTTCTTCCTCATTACAGATGATGTTACCGAGAGATGTTGGCTATCGGTTTTTGGCAGCCTTGGGGGGTTGGGATAGAGTTTGGTGGTGTATTCAAAGAACTAGTGTAGCAGTGTGTTGTCCTCATGGGCTTTCACAGAAAGGACCAGATCAGGTATTGATAGAGGTACCGACTCTGTATACCCTGCCACCTCACCCACTCTTTAACATCTCTCCATAGATGTTTAATGTTTTGGTTATGAACTTTAATGTTTGATGAGTCTACCAAGTTTTCAGTGTAGACGATTTTATAATGAGTGTAGCCCAGCTTTTCTGTACTGTTGTAAGTTCCCCAGCTATCATTAATTATAATGGACTAGTGGCAAATGTGTAGGTGGGAGAAGTGTCTTTGTCCTGCTGCTCAGCCTCAGCCACTGAGCTCACCAACAGCACAATGAATCTTTTCTTAGAGATACACTCTATCCTCCCGAACAGCTAAACTTGCAAAAACACCCGGCCCCTCTCATACTTGGCGGCACACAATGACCATCTCATTTATTTCTACTACTTTACCTGGACTGCCAATAGTCTCTTGATTACTTATTGAGAAGTCTATCACCACACTACAGAGAGATTGGCAGTCTATGGACATGATTGGTGATATTTCCAAACACCTTATTACTGTTTTGTGGTCCCACTGCCAACTCAACCAGTGATTACAAACAGGACCACTTTCCAAGGAGGTAGACACTTATTTTGTGATGTTCCTTTTGTGTCACCTGTTCTATGATTACAGAACTCTTGCTTTTAGTTTTGGGGGATAATATAACTCCCTGTGCACCCCCAAATATTCTGGCTGTCTTTTTTCTGTTGGCACAGTATGTGGCACTTGGGGCACTTCACCACATTTGAGAGTATACCGTGTTCTCCTAGGAAATCTCTGCTCCTCTTAGAATCTTGAAAAACTGGTGAATACACTGGTAATTGTGCCACTACAACCAACACATGGCAACATCTTCCTAAGACTGATTCAGATATTTCAAATTAAGCTGCTTCCTTCTCCACACAGTGAAATACCATCGCAAAATGATTGGCTGAATTAATTCATTTTATATTTTTATAACTAGCTAGTGGTTTCATGTTCAAACAAAAGAACCTTGATATATCTTATAGTACTTGCACAAATAATGTGACATGCACACACGCACAAGCAAACACACCTAACCAGCATTCCTTAGTGCCCACCTCTCCATTGCACATGTGGGTGCATTGCTTTCCATTATTGACATAGCATTATGTTCATTCTTTTAAAACCTTTTAATATAGTAATTTGCAACAGGTATGTATGAGCTCAAATGACTCAAAATGAGAAGATAAAGAAAATCATGTTGATTATAGTGTAACACTGACACTTTTTTTCAGGTTTTACTCAGACTCGGCCAGTAGAACCTACGTATAGGTATCCAATTCAAATTTTTAACATTTTGCATTGTACTTTTTGTCAAATTCCTCCAGAAAGTGTATTTGTAATGAAATAGTTTTGTGATAATTGAGTAGTTTTTACTAATGTTATCATTTAGAAAATTTATTCATGGATTTTGACACTTGAACTAATTACAAAATTAAGAAATACATAAACATTAACAATTCTGTTTTATTTACTTAGGTCCAGTAGACAAAATTCCAGGCTTGGAGAAGTTTGATAGAATTTCAAATGCTCTAGACTGTTTAATCATTGGGTGTCCTTTAGGTGGCAATAAGAGAACTGTGTGGCTGATGTGGACATGTGTAGTGAAATGTATGTGAGGTGCTTTAAGCAGTCACCATGACTATCATTAACATAGCCAGTTACTCTGGTTGGTAAATTTATAGTCCTTCATCATACACTCACTTCAGGATGAAAATTCAATTTTTCTGGTAGTTTTTTACCTGTTTTGAATGAATCTGCTCTTCAGTTCCTCTGCAAATCAGTATTTTTTTATATTTCTCCTCACAACCCCAAAAAACTTGGTGTATCCACTCAGAAAGTACTGTATGGCAGCAATAATAAAAAGAAAAGGATTAATACAAAACACCAAAATATGCCAGAAGAAAATAGTTTTATAATCACGAAGTATCACTGTTGTGGAGAGTATTCAGTGCCACTACTAGCCATGCCAGCATATTTAAAATTATGTAAAACTAGAGATGTACCGATGCATGGGTATCGGTATCGGAATCGGTGGTATCGGCCCATTTTTTGGGTATCGGTATCGGCTTATTTTAAGCAGATACTTCCGATACCTAAAAGGAATCTACTACCTAGTGATATATTCGATATAAGATATTGATGATACCAAATTAATATGATATGGCGTATTAAGTTTCCATGGTGATTACCGTATGTCATAGAATACTGTTTTCTGTGGTAATAAGCCACAACCTCTAAATTGAACGTGTATGAAACGCATATAGGCTGAACTCTGGCATCCTGTCACACGATCGGTCATAAGTCACCACGCATTTTCACTGTCTCTCAGTCAGACGCTGCTCCTCCACCCACATAAAGTTCACACAGCTGAAAAGCTTATGTTTTTTAACTATAATCTAAGAATGTCAAACTTCAGATATTGAGAATCCAACAAAATGATTTGGTATATATATATATATATATATATATATATATATATATATATATATATATATATATATATATATATATATATATATATATAGTTAGGCACTTTGCATTATTGTAAATAACAGCATATTCTTATTTGATTTATAATTAACAGTGCTAGTGCTAGCCTTTTCCAAGATATCATACTGGAATAGGTGGAAGCTCAAATTATATATGTATATTAATTTTAATGCATGCTTAATTTTTGAGTTACTTGTGTTAACCTAAGGATGTAAAAATTCCATAACTAAGAAAGTAACGATTCCGTTTTGTAATCATGTGCATTGTGTATAATTTGTTGCATATTAATTATTTAGGATCATAGCAATACACTAGAAATTTATCAGTATTGGCCAAATTAGGTGGTATCGGTATCGGAATCGGCCAAAATTTTGGTATCGGTACTTCTCTATGTAAAACTTCACCAAAACTAACCTAACCCAAACTTTGATCCAACCTTTTAAGCCACCCTAACCTAGTTAAGGTAATACACACAGCAGATACATCATCCTCAGAAGAAATTAACTTTATCTAACCCAGTTTAATTGATACAACCAAAGCAAACTAACCTGACCTGACTAGCAACACTTAAGAAATTTATAAGAAGTCGTTAACTTTTTTCTCTTCAAAAATCAAGCAATACAATGGAAATAATCATGACACCCTGCCCATTCAGACATCTTCCATAGACTGATTCAAATCCACTCATTTCTCTCTATAAACCACTCTGATATAATAAACCTAGATAATGCATTATTTTTATTGATCAGTGGCTGCATGTTCAAACAAAAGCACCAGTCAGTGATTGATTTCACACACACTCTTGCAAATGTGACGACAATACACACACACAAATTAACACAACTAACAGCATTCTTTAGTGGCTGGCAGTCTATCACATGAGTGAGTGTTGCAGTGCATTAGCCCATTCCCCCAAAAAATTATAAATCTTTTTTTTAGTTTCAGTGTTATAAATAATTTGCGACTGGTATGTATGGATTCAAATTATTCAGAATGAGAAGCTCTATATCGTTGATTCCCAATCTTTTCTTCAGGCAACCCCATTCATATGCCTAAAGACATGACCATGACCTCACTGGCTTACTTGTATACTACATTGAAATTGTTATGTAATACCTAAGCAAAACTAGCCACCATCTCTTAACCAGTATGTGAGAATTAACAGTGTTTGATATTTTGAGAGATCTTGGCAACCGCAAGTTGGGAAAGGGTGAGAAAGGAAAGAAAAGCCATGTTGATTATGGTAAAAGACAATCAAAATACCCTTTGGTTGAGGTCACCTCAATTCACTTGTTAATAAGCATTTGTCAGTCATTCAAAGTGGATGTATTTTTGTCTTCAGATTATGGAGTTTTAGTTTGCCTTTCGCATGTATCATATTTTAACTTAATAATTACCGGTACCGTAGAATGGTAATTATTAAGTCATTGAATCTCATTGCATTATTGGAATGATTTTTGAATTGGAAAGAATGCTTTACACTTTTGTTATTTCACTTGTGCTTTTGGTTTCATATGACAAAGCTTTCTGACATTCCAGAATAGTACAGTGGGAGTAGTAAAGAGAGTTGCAGAATCTATCCTTGATGAAGGTGGATTTGTAAGCAAGATTGAAAGTTTGGGTGCAAGAGAGCTTCCCTACAGAATGAGAGCTCATGGTCAACTACATTCAAAAGGAAGGTCAGTCAGTACTTTAACTGTTGGGAATAACAGTGAGTAAATCTTTTTATAAGATATATTTGTATAGAAGTATCTTACAATGAGTAGACCATTTTTGAAGCTGAATATAATGTTTTAATTCCTTTTTTTTATAATGAAATGTTTTTCAGCTACTTCCTACTTGACTTTGTGGCTCCACCAGTAAAGATATATGACATTAAGGACAACTGCAAGCGAGATGTTGATCTGATAAGACCCATGGTATTCAGTAAAGAAGAGCCGTCAACAATAACCTGTACTCTTCATGAAGAAATCAAACCTCCAGCTTACAGGTATGTTTTCATAGACATTAGACATATTTGGAGCAATTTGAGGCAAGAATTGGCATGATGATACTTCAAATTACAAATGTTCACGTAATCTGCTGTAGCTTAACTAGTGTACAGAACCATACTGAAATTTTGTAGGTTAAAAAGTAAATAATTTTGTTTATTTTGTGGACAATTTTCATCTTGCACTTTTATATTGCAGATCTGAAGTTCAAAAGATGGTTGAAGAAGCAAAACAAAGAATACCTATTAATAAGAGGAGGAGGTTCAAGTTGGTTACTTCTGTTGGTTACAATCCATTTTGAAATATCAAAGTTTATTTGCAGTTTAGTTGTCCCTTACTTTCATGTACAAAGCAATTTTATTAATAAATGTATGCTTAATACAAGAGGGTTTGAATAACACTCGGAACATTTACTTTTTGTTACTTTTACTTGATAATATATTGTATAGTTCATATATTGTATATATTGTTCTTTAATGTAATGTAATTTCTAAGTTTCATTTTTTATGCGTAATATATATTGTTGTATAATATAGTTCATATTATATTGTAGTTCTTTATACTAATTTCTAGGTTACATTTTTTAATGTGGGCATATCTCTGATAAGTAATTTTGTATTTGATGACTTACCATATTTTTGTATTTTGCACAATAGGTGCTCTATAATCCTTATGACTTCTCTAATGCACGCTTTATCCATCATCTGGCCAAGTGGAAAACAGTGATGTCATTCTCAAAGCAATGGCTTCTGGGGATTGGTACTGCTCTCAAGACGAGTGATGATCCCAGAGCACACAAAGGATTCTTCTGGTGTTTTGAGATTTCTCAGTTATGGAGAACCTCCAAGTATGTTGTGTTGAGGTATTATGTTCTATTTTCATTTTCACATTTCCTGTTTTTTGCAAGATGTCTATTTCAATTCTTTGTGGTTCTTGGAGGAGGATGAGGCTAATTTTCCCCCCAGCAGGGACGCTTGCAATAGAGCACTATTGGCTTCTCCCCCTCGCAACTAGACTACTACCCAGCAAGGATGAATACCTCTTAAAGCTGCACTCTTCATTGGATCCCAGACTGTTGGATCCCAGCAGTCTGAAGCCCAGGAAACACACTGCCAAACACAAAGAGCATCCTCTGCTGGGATAAGAATCCAATCCTATCCTGCTAAACTGAGAGAAGAGCTTGGGGATATTGAACAGAAGAAAAGAGCATCATGTGGAGGATGAGAAGCAGAGACTAGAAGCGAGGCCTATGAAACCACTGCCGAGACAGCAGGCCTAACTTCTGATCTTGTTAGCTTCTGAGAGATTTAAAAAAGACCTCCAGCAACAAGAAGGCACTGTTGGTTGCATTTGCTGCTCATCTACATGTGGTACACGTCCAGTTCATCAGTGGCAGGCTGTGTGCAGAGAGTCATCAGATGTGTATTTGGCCAAGTATGGAGGTGGTAGAACTTCTCATCCTTGTCTCCTAAACAAATCTCCATGAGGTGGATGTTTTCATCACTCACCACCCCATGCTGCAGTTACCATTTCCAGCTAACAAGATAGGCTGCCACTTCACTGCACTGCTTCAGGACATCCCTCGCATGCAATTCCTCAAGACAGGTGAGGCTACCCACAACTGAGGGAGAAGGCTCAACCTCACTCTGGAGTCAAGTGCCCTTGCTGAATGAGCTATCTGGCAGGTGCACCCCACCCTCACAACCCTCCTGGTGACTCTGGTACTGGGGTATCAGAGTGAGCCAACTGGACCAAGTTTCAAGCCTACCTAGACAAGTGATGGGCTACCAACCAGCCGCTTGATGATCACTGGCAGGAGAGAGAGAGAGAACACAACCACGAGTGCCAGTGCCACTAACTTGAGACTCCTGCAGGATGTCGTCACCGGACCATGGCAGGTGTTCTTGAGAGCCAGAGAGGCTAAGTGGCTGGAGTGGTGCTGCTCCGTGCCACCCACCCGCACCCACAACAGGTCTTTCTCCCTTCAGGATTTGGAACAAGTGAAGAGTAGAGGCCACAACACAGCAGCCCACCAAGCTCAGGCCCATCTCCCTCCTAAGCTGCACAGCCAGAAAGGGTGAGAGAATAGCACTTGCACAGCTACAGTGGTGTGTGGGATCCCTTCAACAGCAAAGATGCCATACTGCTCAAGGTGTCATGGATGGCAGGCTGCCTGCATAGAAGGCATTCTATGCAGGCATTCTTAAGCTGAAGGAGTCCACCAAGCTTAGGCCAAAACAGCTGAGAATAGTGCTTGCATGGTGCATGGGACCCTTTCATCCACATGTGTTTGGCTACTACCAACCCATCGTCGTTGCCTTCCTCAATCTGGAGAAGATTTTCAAATTAGCCAGTTCACACACCATCCTTTAAGCCCTTGTGAGGATGGGTATGCTGCTGAATAGAATGAATGTCCCAGTGCAGCATCCTCAGTCCTCTCCTCTTCAACCTGCTGATGGAGCAGCTTGTGGCCCTGCCCTTCCCTGGGGATGCCTGCCTCCTGAGTTAAGCCAACAACCTTGCCCACATCACCACTAGCAAATGGAGTAGACACTCGGTGTAACATCACAAGTGGGATCCCGGGCCATGATGATGAAGGCCTGGCAGCTCCATCTCAAGAGAGTAAAGCTGGCCTGAACCCAAAACCCATCAATATTTCAGGTGTGGGTTTGACAAACAACTGTCCTTCACAACCCACACCACCTACCTGAGGGAGAGGGTGCAGGCCAGGATGAATGTGATATGGGTCTTGATGCAACTCACAGCAGGCACCACCTGCAGGACAGGAGCTACAGACCTGCAGCCATCACTGGCCAGATTAAGTAGGTGGCCATCCAGTTGCTCCTGGAGCTGTACACTGACTCCAGGGTTGGGCTTTAGGTCCTCCAGCAGCTGCATCCTAGTGACAAAGCCTCCAGAGTCCAAGGGCAGCAAGTGAGGCTCAACTCCCATGTGCGAGTAACAGCATGTTGTTGCTGCTGGCATTGCCCCCAGAAAAGCTGCAATGCCTCCGAGCAAGGCATGCTACACAGCATAGCACACCCACCAGTCAACACGATACTTCTCCCAACAATAACCCAAGGCAGACAGCATGCTGCTACAGCATGTGAGGCTGGGATTCTGCACCACAGAGGACCTGTATGATGACTTACAGGGTCAGGATACCCACTACCTCCTGTCTTGCCTGGCCACCACCCACCCAGCCTACCATGAGGCCAGTCCTCGTCCATCACACACCTCAATCTCAGTCTTGGTTATCAATGAACATGGCATTGCAGAGTACTTTGATGAGTGTGGGGGTGGCAGCATCATATGTTGGTGGAAAATTAATTGTCTGGCTGGACTGAAGATGCTGTGTAGCTTCTTCCTTCAACATCCCTGCTCTCCACAGTCTGGTCCTCTTTCTCCATTTCCTACACACAACATGCCATCATCTGCAACATAAATGATTAATTATGTATGTGAAATCTTTTGTCAATCTATCTTGTTCATTATCCATCATTGTATGACACTTAGGTATATAGAATTACCTTGAAAACACATGAATCCTTCTCATGTAAATTTTGATATTTTTAACACACTATTAATTGGCAATGACTACATGACACAGAGGGCAGTGGGCTCGCATGGTCATGTCCTGTTCAAGTGCTGAGTGCCTGCAAGCTTGACAAGTCCAGACTGCAGTGACATCCATTATTGGTCGGCCTGTTACAATGCAAGTAGCAAAGCGGGTGTTGCAACTGGGGCAAACACTAATCCTGAAATTGAAAACGAATATAATAACATTTCTACAATAAGAATCAAAATCTAAGAATCAAAATCTTATTTTATAAATTATTAGAAAAAAGGAAAAATTACCAGTCAGGAATCATTGTCTCGCAGTTGGTACATTCTGCTCTATTGCTTCGGGAATCCTTTGGGCTGTATTTCATGAAAATGTTCATGGCAAGATCTTCATATGCTTCTTTTTTCTCATGGGAGATCTGAAAAAGACTCATATCAACTATTATCCTGCACATAATTTAGTAAAAAAACCCATTCACAAAATTAGCAGCATCAGAAGTCTATAAATATGTAAAACCAGATCAAATGCAACGGCACTTACCTCGGGTAGTGCTTCAAGCCTTATGAATGCTCGAGAACAAGTGGCAAAAGCACGATTAGCACAAGAAGCTAAAGCTAAAAGTCCATAAATGTCTTCTGGATCAAGAATACCCTCGTAGTCTCTTAAATGAAGACACGTTTTCATAGCTGCATCAACATAACCTGCAAAATTCATAGAAATGAAAATTGAGAAACAAGAACAGTCATTACAGTGCTTTATTACGTAAGTAACATTCACACGTCTCGCAGCTTCAAATTTGTTTGTCTAATATACCTTCATAAAGTTGTCGCTGAGCTAGGAGGAAAAAGTGAAAAGCTTCTGCTCCTTTCCAAGGACTATCCAACATGCTGTTGTAGGAACTTTTGTCCATCTCTCCTGTGAGTCCTGGTCCATCATCAAACAGGCCCATCAAGGCTGCACTCCGACTGCCACCTGTAAGCACATAACCATGGCTACTAAAAAACACTATGAAAGATAATGATGAAACATTTGACTTATGTATTTCCTTCCTTCCTTGTCTTGCATAAAATTAATGTCATTTCACCTTTTCCAGCAACAGTGTTATTTTTTTCATTACTAATAAATACTGCATAGAAAAACCTCCACATACCCTCCTTCATGGTCTCCTTCATCTTCAAGTTGTGTTCCTGAACAAGCTGAGCAGCCAAAAGATAGATTTTCTTGACACGCAAAGGATGTGCCTTCTTTTTCCCTTCCTCTTCTGCAATCTTAAGAAAACAACAAAGGTACGAAATACACCCAATCACATTTTCTGAGGTCAAAATGGATACCAGTACATATGATTCTAAATATTATCGACTCAATGAACTTACTTGATACAATAATTTTGCAGCATCAAGAAGCTTGTCTGCTTTGCGGTAAAGTTCAATGGCTTGTAAACGGTTGCCTTTCTCCAAGAGATGCGAGGCATAACGAGCCAGAAGAGCACTTATTTCTGTCACATTGTGCTGCTTTGCAAGTTCCACAGCTTCATGCCACTGATTCAGAGCCACACAAGTATCAATAGCAGACTTAATACGATTGCACTGAAAATAAAAAGTGAAACAAAGGACTTCACTTTCCATCACTAACTTATAACTTATCTCTATATAGACTGATATCTCACTGTCATGGTAAGAGTTCACAAGGGACCTCCTCAGTCCTCTTTCATTTCAACAGCATTTTACAACATATATAATACAGAACAATAACTTTGTTTCTTCCCACCTTCATATATGCAGCAACAGCTTGTTGAGACATTCCTACACTGGTGAACATCTCTGCAATGGTTGGTAAGAGGGGAGAATTTTCAGGCAATGAGCGCACAAGAGATTCTAAAGACTCAAAATCTTCCAGTTGATAGTAGCATGTACTCAGCATTTCGTGATTATGTGCAGCTTCAAACTGTTTTACAGCATCATCCCTGTGAATGCATAAACCTGAAGTACAATGAGTGCAGAAGTGTTGATGAGCCAACATCATGATTTCATAGCATTATATGTGTAAGAATATAGCATGATATATAGAGAACACACAGTGAACGCTAACCACTTGTGTCTGTCTGCATAGTAATGACCAATGTTGTTCAAAGCTTCTTCCATCTGCACATCATCCCCAAATGATCCAGATTTGAGAAGCTGAACGACTCTGAACCAGTCCCCTAACTTACGGCGAAGGGAAATAGCAAGATCTCTGTAACAATAAGCCAGGTTTATTTAAAGAAGTGCAAGCCAAAATAACTATTAAAGAACTATAAGAGAACAAGAAATGTGATTAAAAACAAATTAGCCAAATTTAATCTTCTATGGAAACATTCTAAAAATCAAAAACTTATTTTATTTACATTAACAAACAAAATTCACAAAATACAACTGAAATCATCACTTATCACAAAATACAACTGAAATCATCACTTATCATCGTAATCTGAGTGACTAACCTGCGATCCACCTCCAAGTACAACCTTTCTGCTTCTTCAAAGTCTTTGAAGTAAGCTGCCACTTCTGCTTTCCTTAAGGTTTCGTTCTGAATGTTTGTGATCCTCTTCACTAACTGTATTCCTGGGTAATCCTTGCATCGGACAAAAGCTGCTTCAGCATTTTTGAGGTCCTGTTTTTCCAAGGCAGCTTCAGCCAATAAACGCCTGGAATACAATTTCTTGAGATGAAATTAAAAACGCATTCTATACTTAAAATGTAAAGCATTGTTGGAAATCCCATCTGATATTTCCACAGAACAATTTCTCTGTAATAATAAATTCAAGTATCCTTAAGAAATATTCAGTATGTAATAAGCAATCCCAATATTAAAGGTAGTATCACTTGCCAGAGTCTAGGATGTGGATTCTCATCAATAAAGGCAGCAGCATCCTTGATGGACACCTTCTCCAGCAGGTCCCTTGTGTCACGGAGACTCTTCACTTCCAAGGTCAACAAATGGTCCATACATGGTGATTCTGGCTCCCGCATCACTTCATCAAGCAATACTGCACGTATCTCAAGATCCTATCAATGGAGAATTGCTGAAGTAAAAACACCTTGAAAATGTGCATTAAGGAATTATCAATTATGTATCAAAAAGATTTATAGCATCCTGATATTGAAATTGCAAAAACAAAGTTCACATATGAGGCTACAGACCTGAAAGTTACAGAGGTACCCAGAGCTGGCTATAGGTTCCTCAGGATCCATGTTCCGAAATACATACATGCGTGTCTTCTCCATCATGGCAAACAATTCTGGGTTGTCTTGAGCCCAGCACATGTCCCACACATCCTTCCGTTCAAACTTCAGTATTGTGCCCATCACCTGCACGGAACCAAAATTAATCTTAAATTTGTTAAAGTGCTAAATCTCTTTCACAGCATCTGATCAAGATTACTCAGCTTAACACATGTTCCATGCATCTGTCAAAACTCATATATACCAAATTTCAGATTTTCATTTACTTCTTTTAGTTACTATTCTTCAATCTTTTTATTTTGATGCAGTGTTGTTCTTTGTTCTGCATCTTTCAGCTTGCAAAAATAGGTTATCAATACAAAAAATTGAGAAGAGATCATAGTTAGCTTCCAGGAAAAGTGAAAAACTTACTTCAGATCCATTATTGTCTGATGATCGAGTGTCCAGATCAAGGAAGGTCAACAGTCCAGTGATGTCAATGATGGCTAAACGACTGAAAATAAACAATAATTAAAAGCATACACTAGGACTAAGTGTACTTGAACAAGTCTAATAGTTACTTCACCATGATCTTATGATAAAAATAGCTTTTCCTGATATAACCTGATCTTGATTATCTGAAATGATTCAATATTTTGTAGCTGTGATATATATTCTGAAGTCAAAATATAGAATGACTCATATACAGCAATGTTTAACCTAAAGAGTAAAACTTGTTTTCATCAAGAAAGCTAGTCAAACTTTTACACTTACGAAGAGTTACAATTAAGTGCCAGGCGGTGAGGGCGGCAAGGCAACGAATACCGAGCTGTGAGGGCAACATGAGGCAAGGTGTAGCGCTGCAGGGCTCCAGATTCTCTCCCAACCACCAATATTTTTTCACTTGCAGTCATGGAACATACTGGGTCATTTGTGGCCTGAAAATAAAGATATAAACTCTAAATTTCTTTACTCTCATGTTGAACGAATATAGTATTTTGCAAGAATAAACATCAAAGATATGGAGATACAATTCAATAATATAAAAGTAGCCAAGAGTGGAAAGCTTGAATACATGCCTAATTTTAATACAGCACAGGTCAATTTCTCACACAAACAAAGCACAGCTCAGTGACAAAAAGATTTACTAAAGACTTGTTTATCTGTGTCTGAATGCCAAATGTACCTGTACACATTAAATAAATCTTCCAGGACCTGTTTCCCTTTATAACTATGTCGAGATGATACTAAAACAGAACTCACAAACCTCATAAAGTTTGTCCCCTTCTCTGAATACATCTGACATCCCAGTGGGGGCGTCATCAATGTGGTATAGCCGTTCTTGTCGTTCTAATTTACCTGCACCTGTATGTTTAAGACGTCAAGAGTATATAATCTAGATGAATGATCAAGAAACTAACAGATTTACAATTGTCATCTCAGTTTCTCTGCTACGTAGGAAATAATAGTTCAATTTAGTATGGCATGAAAAGACACAGAATCTTATACACAATCATATATCACTAATAATGCTAGTAAATGAAAAATATATTACAAAAGCTATCTCAGAGAAATTAGATAATACATTACTTATCAGTTCAGTGGAGCTATGGGCCTTGGGTGTCTTGAAGTGCCACAGGTAGAAGTTCTCTTTCGAGGCAGCAAACACATAACTGCTTGTCATTGTCAAGTAATGGGGCTCAATGTCAATGTATTTACCTGTGAAGAAAACATAGGCACTAAATGTAAAATTCTATATCATATGAATACAACTCAATATCTTATTTAATAACTACTAACTTTGTATTGCCTCAAGTCATGGTATCCCCACTTGTATAGCCATCAGCATAAATACTGTTGATGCCTATTTTGCATTTCATAATTAATTCCGGTAACTCACAACTACTTACTATCCACAGGTGTTCCAATAGCATTGCAGATGATAAGGCCAAACTGTCCAGAGCCATCATCAGTTCGGACTGCCAATACACAATGTTCCCCAGATGATGCCATGCCCATCAGATATTTAATATGTTTAATGAAATGCTGTAAAAGACCAAAGAAGTCTTAAAAAATGCAAGGAAAATCAGAAATCAAACAAAATTAGTCATTGAGCCAGGCATGTGAAGGTGCATTAGGATATTCACTTCCATCACACACCCTGGCACCAATGTTCATTTAAAAATATCTAAAACAAAGACACTATTCTATGATGAGAATGAACAAATTTATCATGGCTAACTGTATCAAGGCTCTGCCTAACAATGAAATAAATTAATAAAGAGAAGTTAAAATCTCACAGAATAGATGACTCATCATGGGCAGCTTTGTGTAAAAGTTTTTTACATGCTATAAGAGTGGTGGAATGAAGCCTGAAATAAGAAAATATGGATAAAGATGAAGATACAATCATCATACCTCATTGTTTTTGGTATCCCAGAAGGTGACACAAGCCTCAGAGCGGTCTGGCTTTGTAAAGGTGTACACAACAGTGTTGGAGAAGAAGCACCATCGATAATCTGGACGGATGTTTGCAAAATAAATAAATGAATCAACTGCCAAAGCAATACGGAGGGATCCACCTTCCCATGAACATGCTGTAATTTGCTTGCCAGGCACTTTCAAAGTTCGAAGATGCTGAAAAAAAAAATAGTGTGTGAATTTGGTATATATGAAATCACCTATTATTACAAGTAGAATTTCATAATTTCTCTCCAAAACTTTCTATCTTTTGATATAAAAATGCTTTCTATGTAACATGGATCCACCAGTAGTAAGATTTACATCAACATTCAAAACATACAAACCTCTCCAAAAGGATTATAAAATTGAACCACATTGCAATCCTTCTCCCCTATGCCAGAGAGATGAAGAGTGCCTGCAACAGCCATCACACTACCATTGTGGTTCCACTGACAGGCACACACACTCATGCCAGTATCTATTAGAACAGGCACTGAAAAATAAATCCATTGTCATACCTATAAGAAGGGCTTCTAGATACAACCAACACTATAAAGCAATATGCCACAATTTCTGTCTTCATGGTGCACTTATAGCCATGCCAGTATAGAATGTATCTTATCTTTTACAATACATTCAACACTGACTATTCATCTAATAATAATGAACTGACTTACTATCATCACTTTCATTCCTCATGATCTGCATTCTGCCATTGTCATAACAAATAGCCAGTGTGGGGCAGTCTGGATCAACATAACCATTGCGTCCATTGTACCAAGACAGTCCTACCACCATTGCTCCCAACCCCATGCTGCCCAGACATTGGATGTTGAGGCGATTCTGAAAGGTATAAAATATTTCATTACACAATCAGCAACAACTATTTTCTATTATCATTAAGGATGTATACTGAGGTACCACTAAATACTGAGATAATCTAAAGGAATAATTTTGAATTTATCTGACAAAAAAATATAAATAAATGAATAAATAAATAAAACAATGGACCATTCCATTCCATTCATTTTATGCAATATGAAGAACATACAAGCAGCATATGAAAATACTAAATAGGTATGCTACACAGAACAAGCCTCCAGTACTCACAACAAAGCCACCAGTGTTGTCATACACATGCACTTCTCCATTGTGAAGAGAGAAAAGAAGCAAGCAGGAGTCAGGGGACCACTCCACACCCATGAGATGGTGGCCCTTAAGTTCTTTGCCCCAAATCCTGTTTCCATCCACACTTCCTACAATGACTGCGCCTGAAGGATTGTTACAGACACGGTTACATGCGATGAAAATACATATTCAAAGAAATATATATATATACAAGAAAGTTCATAGTACCAGCTGCAGCTAGACTCATCAAATTATTCACATTATCACATCACATTTGAAAGATGTGAATGTAATCATCTGAAATTGTTGGATTAATTAACATTCCATATCAAATAATGCTGAAGTATCAATGATCAATATATATATATATATATATATATATATATATATATATATATATATATATATATATATATATATATATATATATATATCACTATGAACAAAGAAAGTTAACAAAAATTCAAGACAAATTAGAATCTACCACTGTCAACTCACCATCTTCATAAACAATGCATATCTTCTGTCCATCTGCATTCCATGCCATCCCACGTACTACAGATTTATTCCTATTATTGATCATTTCTTCATACCAAGAACCCTGAAAAAAATGTGACAACAGTAAAAGCAAAAATATCTTTTTTGCTTTCTATTCATCATCTAGTATAGTGACCACAATGTTACATTACCTTATACAACATCCACACAATAATGAGACCACTTTGGTCAGAAGATGTTAACTTCTGGTGAGATTCATTCCATGTGACAACTTGAATTGTTCCCGAGTGTCCCTCTAATGTCTGGTTCATGGACAAATTAGAGGGAGCTGCAAGACCTTTAATCTTGGCATCCTTGCCTGGAATACCAAAGAAACTATATCATTTGAAATAATTCAGAAAACCACTACAGGATCCTCTCAAGTTTCATGTGAGAAATACCCAAAATCAAATAAAATACATAAAACTATAAAATTTTATCAGAAATAAAGGACAACACATTGTGAATGATAACCAATAAGATAACATATTTATAAATATCATACCAGCTTCCAGTTTCAGGACTTTAAGCAAGCCATCATCACCGCCACAAGCAATGTAGCCTTGTTCTTTATTCCAACCCACACATCTCAAGTGAATGTTGTTAGGTATGGCAATCTGTGGGATACAATAAGTTGTAGCATAGTTAGACAAGTTACAATCCAAAGTGCCAACACCAATAAGATATATAATCACATGAAATCAACATAACTTTTCAATACAATAAAAGTGTCTTTCAAATTATTAGTTCATTGCTCACAGATAACAATAAAACTAGTACCATAATCTAAATGTTATATGAATGTACATTTTAATATGGAAAATATACATAGAGGCAAACAATGAATGTTCTACAAACTACATTACAATATTTGAGGATTATGTGTTTGGATGTGATGAAAGAAACAATTCCAATGTTATATATTACTTTATAGCTAAACTTCTGAAAATAAATTAACTCCCTAATTACTTCTCAAGTGATCAACATAAACAATATGCAAAATCCTTACCTTTTTACTAAGATATATGAACATTTTGAAAGGGTTTTCCTCTTTCTTATTTTTTTGTATTTTCTTTTTACCGAGACAGCTGTACTACATGATCTTCTCAAGGGGGAAGTTTCCACTATGAATATATATTCATTTTCAGTGGCTGCATCATCTGAAATTGACGAGGTATTCAGTAGAGCAGTTGTGTAATCAATTAAAAAAAAAAAAAAACTAAATTACTATGTAGTTCTTTAGTCAAGATATTTGCTCACTAGATTCGATACAAACTTGTCAATGATAAAGATTAAAAAATGTGATAGATAAAGTAAAGTGCTGAGGAAGCTAAATATTTGGATAAAGGTGAGAGAATATTACACCATCTACAGGCTTACCAAGCATCCCTGACTACTTCATGGATGGTACTCTTGGAACCAAAGCGCATAGTAATGCCTTGTTTTCCTGACTGCTTTATGTTAACCTACAGCGTGTTCTGTATCTTGGATAACCATGTGCTATGTAACGCCAGTAAGTGTGAATCCACTTGATGTAACTTTCCTACACATTAAAAGTAAAGGAATGGAATGTCATTTGTTTTACCTTGCTATGTGACAACAACACACATCTTTATTTGGATTGTATGAAAACTTACCTCCAGTGTGTTAATGGAGCCCAATTATCCATAACTACATGGAAATCAACACAGAAATTTGTTGAGAACTGCGAAATACCACAATTGTTGGCCACTTGTTGACATTCAGTGTTTGTGTACACCAGTGTTGCCTGGCAACGGTAGCGCCGGGGGAGTGAAATGCCACATGCCACATGAGACTCACAGAAACGTCCCGCCAAGGATTTTGCGCCCTAACTTTCCTTGCATTCTGAAGATGTAGACAGTGAAAGCCAATCATATTTGTAGGAACACTATCGAGTATTGATTACGGTTTTGCGCTAAGGACGCCAAATCACCATCATACTCAGATAGTCACGTAAAATCCCCTTGAACTACTAATATTTTAATTGTACTAATATTTGGTAATGGTGTGCAAATCGCCCAGAACTTGTACAATCGACCGTTAAATAGTTGTACTGAGGATGTCGTAACTACGCACTCTGGCAAGCTGTTCTAATTTTTAACCAAGACAAGGCCTAGCCTTGTCTTCAGGGCCGTTTCTAGCTTTGTGGGGGCCCTAGGCAAGATGCTGTTTGGGGGGCCCTAGATTTCAATTTTTCGTTGGAGCCCCTGGGTGACTTAGGAAATTTTAATTTTCCAAGCTGCCCAGGGGGGCTCCCTGGTGGCTTGGGGGCCCTAGGCAATCGCCTTGTCCGCCTATAGCTAGAAACGGCCCTGCAAGTTGTCTTGAATAACTTGTATAACTTATAGCAGTGTCCTGACTGTCCTCTGTTACCAGTTTCATCTGGTGTTGTTGTCTTGTCAACGTTGTAACACTATCAAAAAGCCTGTAATCACATGCAGTCAGAGCAGTGGGGGTCCATGGTGAATTAAGCAGCTTAGCAAATAGCAGAAACTAACGTGATTCATCCTCTCAAAAGAAACAAATGAAAATCTTTCTAATACATCCGTGTCACTTACAGTAATGGAATTCACATATTTTGTAGAGGACTATGCTGGCTTGTAGTAAACTTTTGGTGGGGCCGCGATATGTCATTTAAGTAAGTAACTACATTCATTGGACGTCCATGACACCTGATTTATAGACACCACAACTCCCACAGGACCCACAATGCCCTAATGATGTAAACAGCCACAAGAGGAGGAAAACTACTCACAGAACTGATTCTGACGCAATGTTGATTTTCCAAAACATTGCTACAAATCAATAAAGAAAATTTCGCGTGTAAAAAAGTTAATAAACGTGTAGTAACGGGAGTGTATTACCACAGCATGTAGTCGTGCCATGTGCTACTAACAAGGACCAATACTAACATTAACCAACAATTGATGTTTGTGTGAACAAACTTAAAAACAGAGGGTAATGAATTAACATTCATTAATGCAGTTTGAAAACTGCAAAAGTGTAACAGTACTTACCGTGCAGCCTTTCACGTAACGATGTCTTCTGGAGCACCTAACTTAAAACATCCACTAGCGGTGTGACGTTTAAAAAACTCAATTGGAGCCATTGGGAATGTTGTTCTTTACAGGTGAACCACCGAAGTCTACCCAGACCTACAGTTCTGAATTTAATGATTCTGTACATAGAACATGGTTAGCCGATCAGATTCCGGCGACTTACTTTGTTTCTTGGAGGAAATTACTGAATTGAGCGCCTCGAAGGCCAGGCCGGGTTCTTCGGAGTCATTAAGGTGCTTGGTCTGCTCTTGTTGACGTGGAAACATGGGCTGACTGCAGTAAGTAGAGTAGAGGAGAATAGCAGACCGTGGTAATACCGTCTAACTGATGTTTCCAAGTGTTTGACGGCGTAGTTTCATGGGTTAGCGCCCAGGCTGCTCTAACCTCCATCTAGTATCTTCCTGAGTTATACGCAATAGAGAGGAGGTAAATCTACCTTGGCTGGGGTAAGTCAAAGCCTGAATATTCAGCTCATAGTGGTAGAAAGTAAAAACAGTAATAGTAAAACGCAGTCTTGTATGAATGTACTAAGGTGTGGTGAGGACCGACCAGTGGACTGACCGATCTGTCGATCTTCCCATGCCTCTCCGCCAGCCGCAACTGGAGGCCGATGAAACTCCCACTGTCCACAGCCCTGGTTCAGTGAATCAACGAATCAAAGGAACCAACACATACTTAAAAGCCCACATACACGTGAAGAGTATATATTCTATAAAACAACAGTCTAGGATCAATAGAGTAATGCACATCAAAATGCGCACACACATACACAAAAGGCACCGTACATAATTGAATGAAATAAAGAAAACTTACGTGTGCTTCGAACTGCTTCATTTATTGCTCTCCTTCACTACAATTTTCTATTGTATACGTCCTCTGGTAAAGTCTCGATTTCGCTGTTCACTTTTGCTCTTATACCCAAATGGTGCACTTTGTCTAAATATTATCGAACTTTTTAACACAGTGAGAAACATTATGTATAAGTACCATTCATATTAGTCCGCGCTACTCAGCCGTTCACATTTTCCCTCAGGTGTGCAGACAACATGGGATTTAGCCATTTACGTATAATAGCACGTACATGCAGTTTCTCTACCAATCTTTCTGTTCTACCTAGTGCTGTTTAAGAAGAATGAGCTAAAGAAAATCCCTGCCTTTCCAAGTTTTACACATTCGATAAACAACAAATTTAACTATAATTACATACTGAACTATCGAGAGGGAAACATTCTCATTACCAGCCAAGAAAATACATCATGATTGGCTCCATTAGACTATACAACAACGTAACTCCACTGGCCCGTTTAGTCCTATTCGTGTACATAGCTCCAATCATTTGTTTATAATTCAAAGTCAGGGAGGCATATTTTGCGACCATCCACTGTTAAAAAAGACTGACTGGCAAGCCTCTCCCACACCCATCCCTTGGTGACCAGGTTGTGCCTAGCAATCTGTACATTAACCATTATCTGAGAGGCCACGGGATGGTACGCAACAGTAGTGAGGCAAAAGAATCACCCTACCAGCACTTCACTTTACTCTTCTCTGTACATCTTTCCATGACTTGTACAGTACCTGAGAGAGAGAGAGAGAGAGAGAGAGAGAGAGAGAGAGAGAGAGATTCTTTAGCGTCTGTTTTGGCGCATAGGGAGCTTGAATTACCTTTCTAACTCATCCACTCATCCACTGCCATATCACCGCCTCCCAATCCTGATATTCGTATGGTTACCCCTTCACTCTCACTTTCAACACAAAAGGCCAACAGTCCACCTAGTCAGCCGCAAGTTAGTAATTAATAGGTCCAGAGACAATCCTTTTCTTATAACATTTTCGCAAGTATTTTTTTTTTTTTTTTTTCAGCGGTCGTGGAAATGTATGTGGAGTTTTAGGACGAGAAGTAGATTGGTTGAGGGAAGGGCACCGTTGATTGCTTCACTTTCTGGAGGTGTGTCAGATGTGTGCGTTAATTTCTCGTATATACGCAGCAGCCAGTCTCCTTTGGTAAGTCTCCTTCCGTAAACTTACTTACTTCCTTCTTTTTCTCTTTAATATCATTTTGCGTGCAAGTCTCAAACAGCACCAACAAAAAAAGGAGTTTTGTCTTCCCTTCCGCAAGTTCTTTGTTGACCACAGGAAAAGGAAGTTACACTGTAGTCTCTTTCTCTCTCTCTCTCTCTCTCTCTCTCTCTCTCTCTCTCTCTCTCTCTCTCTCTCTCTCTCTCATTGTTGCCTCATGAAACATAAAAGATCATAAATCTTTCCATTGTCCATGTGTAGACGCACCTACTTGCTCTCATTTTTTCTTTTTCTTTTCTTCCGATCCCTACAAGTGACTTTCTACATGAGTAATGGAACGGTGGCAGAATGAAAGGTCCGAACGTACCCGGTTTTAGTGAGAGAGAGAGAGAGAGAGAGAGAGAGAGAGAGAGAGAGAGAGAGAGATACAAACAAACAGAAAGACAGACAGACTCACCACATGTATTTGTATCACATGTGGGAACTGCTGCTCTAAAAATATTCTAAAGTTACTATCTACTGAAGGAGAAACAGTAGCATGAGACATCCCTCTGCAAAGACAACAGGAGGTAGGTATAGAAGCTTCCACGTGTCCAGAATATCCTGCTTTTCTGGTTGACTTTCAGCTGTCCATTTCACTGGCCAGGTGACATGCCTCTTTTTTATGGCAATATATAAGAGGCAGATTTCAGAATACCTAATCGGTCATGTAGCCAGGTAGGGACACTCTTTTTGTGGCCATCTACCATGCGTCACCAATGACTTAAGGGGTTAGATATATGAAAGTAGCGCCGGGAAAGGCGTATCTACGGGGCAGGCAAAAACTGGCCCCAAGTGATAGTATTCTTGCTGGGTGTGGCGGCCTGGCTCGACCTCCCCGGTCAGTCACTGAGCAGACTGAGGCGCGGCAGCATGAAGCGGTCTGGTGCGTTGTCTTCCTCGACACACCAACTTAATTCCTTTTCTCTCTCTCTCTCTCTCTCTCTCTCTCTCTCTCTCTCTCTCTCTCTCTCTCTCTCTCTCTCTCTCTCTCTCTTTGAGTGTGAATGCAGTGATTGAGTTTTTTGTTTTTGTTTTTCTAAATCATACCATGTTTACTTTCTTTCGTGACTAAGTAGAATATATATTTTTTTTTCTGCTGCACTAGTAATGCAAATGTTTGTCCATGTGGGTGTTATTTTGAAAAGCGTTTCTTCATCTGTCTTTTCTTTCCAGGAGCCATGAGAGGTACAGCGCTAGCGGTGCTGCTGCTGCTGCTGGATGCTACGCTTGTTGAGAGTGGAGGAACGCATGGCAAAGGAGGCCATGCGCCGTTGCTTGGAGATGTGAAGGTGTTCGGGTGCCGTCCTGAGGTGCACTACGTGACACACTATCGCACCAAGTTTCAAGATGTAAGTCATACGCCATGAGGGAAACCATTCAGCAGAAGAGAGAGAAAAAAAAAGAAAACATGCCATGAAAGGTAACTTTTGTTCGTTGGCATAGCACTGACTGATGAGCGAACCTTGTTATTGCAGGTACCAGTCTACAAAACCATCACCGCTCATGACTTGGAGGTGAAGCCCCACAACGAAGTGATCTACAGCACAGTCGTCAATGTCCACACTAGATCACTAACTACAACAGTTTACGAGACTTCCACTGAATATCTGACCAGAGTAAGTGTCACGTAGAACAAACCTTCCGGGACCAGAGGTGAGTGAGTTGTGATCTGTGATTGGTTGACCTCCTTTGCGATAGGCAGGAGTGGAAAACAATTGATACAAAGCTTCTTATATCAAAACATTGTCATTTTCCTCAGGTGTCACGACGCGAGCTAACAGAGACGGTGACGCGCTTCCTATCGGTGCCCTCCTACGTCACCAGCACTAAGGTCGTGGAGCAAACGCGAGCTGTGGATGTCACTACGCAAGTCTTCAATACGGAGCAGGTCCCTTATCCTGTCACCCTCACCGAGCTGGCCACACTTCAAGCCACTGTTACCGTGCCTGTGACTTTGGTAGAGAAGACTCCAGTACCTGTCACGAGAGAACATCTAATCGTCGACACCTCCACTGAATACCAGACAGTGATACACACCAAGCCCGCTTACGGCTACGGAAATGATGTCATCGTGGTAACTGAGAATGTCGTCAATTTCCATCCTTCTTACGTTACGCAGACCCATTACGAGACCAGCTACGTCACCCACACCAGCATCCAGCGCGTGCCTACTTACGTGACACACACAGTGCACGCCCCCTGCCACTCTTCCTACTATTAGCAGAGGCGACGCGTTGGCCACCCTATCTCCCGCTTAGGCGTCGCTTCACCCTTGTCCTATTTCTCTGTGTGAACGTTCATGTCAGTTTGTGTATTCTGTTTCATGTTTCTGAACACATATCTCAGGTACTGTTATTATCATTATTATATTTTTTTTTAATTGAATTTGATATTGCGTATATTTTTTCATCCACGTGTAGTTAGAAATAATATTGTTTTTAAATCATACTCATTTGATTTTCTGTCATCCCTTTTTCCCCATACAATACTTCTTCATAAAAACGTTGAGCAGTCTTGGGTTATATAAGGAGACTTTTTTCTTTTTCCTTTTCTTTCCTTCATTTTAGATACTAATCAGCTGTTCAGTATCATCAAATGCTGCAACTCTGTCTTATTCATTTCTTTGGCCACATGTCACACATCAAAGAAGATCACACTTCCATGGATGTTGTTGATTAATGACATATCGTATTAAGATTCTAAATAAATATTTGTGCTGTTTAGTATGTGGTGTTCTTATTCCTGACAGAAAGTTCATTACCGACAACACTCTTGCTCCATAACCGTCAGTAATAGTTCATAGTATCGTAATACTACAATTCTTCAGCATAGAACTTAACAAGATCTTTTAAGTAAGAGAGAGAGAGAGAGAGAGAGAGAGAGAGAGAGAGAGAGAGAGAGAGAGAGAGAGAGAGAGAGAAGTGCATAAACCTTTGAGATGTCTCGTCGCTCGGCGTGGAGGGCCGTTGCTACATTGCCATGTATGGCCTAGTGCACCTTAATTTGATATTTGAAAGTAGCAGAAGAGGCAAGTATAATCGTGTTCCACTATCAGAACTGACTTTATGAAATATGTTATCATGAGAAAATCTTGTGTGTGTGTGTGTGTGTGTGTGTGTGTGTGTGTGTGTGTGTGTGTGTGTGTGTGTGTGTGTGTGTGTGTGTGTGTGTGTGTGTGTGTGTGTGTAATTCATTACGGTTGTCTGCTGGTCATCCAGCCAGCCTTTTCCTATTACGGAGCGAGCTCAGAGCTCATAGACCGATTCACACACCGGGAAAGCGAGGCCACGACTCCTCGAGTTACATCTCGTACCTACTTGCTGCTAGGTGAACAGAGGCTACACATTAAGAGGCTTGCCCATTTGCCTCGCCGCTTTCCGGGATGTGTGTGTGTATGTGTGTGTGTGTGTGTGTGTGTGTGTGTGTGTGTGTGTGTGTGTGTGTGTGTGTGTGTGTGTGTGTGTGTGAGTATATTATATATATTTATCTATACATTCATTTATATACATATCTTACTGTCAGTTTCTTTGCCAGTCTCCAGCTTCATGTATTTATTTTTACCTAGATATTTGTCTGCTTATCTTATTTTATTATTTTTTTATTTCACATAAAGGCGTCTAATCAATAATAGATACGACATGAAAACAATCACGAATAGAAGAAATAAAGAAAATAAGCTATTCATGTGACTTACTAACATATTACAATATCTGGTATCCAGTTGTCCATTTTTATCTTCTAATTCTCTTTTCGTCACCATATCAGCCCTCGCCCCTCACAACAGACATCCCGCAATCAGCAGGCCAAGAAAAAACTCCTGGACACGTACCCTCTCACCCGCCAAACTAAAACTTGCATTCACTTCGCCCCGAGAGCCAGTCGCTGGACGTCCGTGGGAGAGGATGGAGGTAACGCGTGCTGGTGAGTTCTCTCATTGTGGTGTGGCTGGGGTGGGTGGGGAATGGGGAGAGGGGTGAACAAGACGGACGGACTCACACACACACACACACACACATACACACAAACTCATCATTGATATAATAAAATATGCAAAAGAGAGAGAGAGAGAGAGAGAGAGAGAGAGAGATTATTACTTTGTTTTTAGTTTATTTTCTTCATCCATATTGGTCCAACCTTCAGGCAAGCTTCAGGTGGTGGTGTGGCTGTTGGCTCTGTGGCTGTCTGGTGCAGCGTCAACCAAGGGAAAAGGGAGAGGCAGTACGGGCGGCCTGTCTGCCCCATTGCTCCTCCCACCAGTCGCTGCCCACCTGCCCACGCCCGAAATTCACGTGAAGCCCTACCCTGTGGCGCTCCCGCTGTGTCCCGCAGTCACAAAGCACGTGACGAAGGTTCAACTTTTAGATAATTACGTAAGTATCAACAGTGCAGGTATGCTGAGTCTCACCTATATGCCATTTAATTAATATACACCTTAACGTTATTTCTTTAAACGTATTCTTGTTTGTGATTTGTGATAATATCCAAATTTTTTTCTTAAATTCGTTCGTTTTTTTCAATGCTGGTGTTCATTACTTTCCCTCCCACTTTCCAGGTACCCATATATCAGACGCAGGTGAAGCCCGTTATCGTGACCACCACCTTCTACCACACCAGCCTCGTCATCAAAGACCACGAGGCCAACAGCATCCTCTACACCACCGTCCGCAACATTGACTTCCAATACGATAGTTCGGTGAGACTGAGGAGGAGGAGGAAGAGGAGGAGGAGGAGGAGGAGGAGGAGGAGGAGAGAATTTCGTCTCATGCATGGGTATTCAATAGACTTTATATGGATTTAAAATGTTCTATACCAATATATCCATGTTCTCCCGACAGGAGGCTGTTATTACGAACCACGTGACCGTCACCAGCATTCAGAGGGTACCGGTCGCTACCACCGTCACCAGCATCAGCCTGACAGTGGAGCCGCAAACAACAACCGTAACCAAGACAATACAGCAAGGAATCCCCGAATACTTCACCAAGACCACCTATGTTACGCGGACGGTGTATGAGCAGCCGAGAATCACCGTGACCGAGCAGTTCGAGCTGCCTTATGACAACACTCAGTATCAGGTGGTGACAGAGACACTCTACCTGACTGAGACTGTCGAGGCCAAACATAGACCCCCAGTCACATCCACAGTGGTGAGGACGGAACACAGTCACACTCCAGTCTACGTCACCGTGACCGTCGTGAACACCGAAGCTGTCACCACTATCGTGCAGCAGCCGGACCCTCAGACCGTGGTGGTGGAGGTTCCCTGCAGCATACACACTAAGAAAGGCTTTGGAAGAAACATAAATGATAAGAACTCCTATGGTCCTTATTAATTGGACGCTACAGCAATAGTCTCCGTCCAGGACACACCGGGAGTCATTAAACACACTAATATTCCGTCACTCTCACCAAAACATTATACGCATCCCACGGTATCACTAAATCATGACACGTTTTTACCATTAACCAAAGCAAGCTCTCTCACCGTAGCATGATGCCCCACCTCATCAACTTCCATGATTTCCCAGCAGCTAATAAATATCAGCACGATCACTCAGTATAGTGCCTCCCCCCGGCAACACAACGGTTTGCCACCACATACAGTCAGTAAGCTACTCATCGCACTTCGAAGGAAAACTGCTCTCTCTCTCTCTCTCTCTCTCTCTCTCTCTCTCTCTCTCTCTCTCTCTCTCTCTCTCTCTCTCTCTCTCTCTATAAGCTATCACGATGACCAACGTTTGTCGAGATGATTGTCGATATAAGGATATACGTGATGTTGTTATTAGAATGTACTATATATTTTTCTTCAATAAACTGTTGTTCCTATCGCTGCTTACAACATCCCTCAACTAAGTAAAGTGACTGACGCCTCAGACAAATGAATATAAAACCACCGTCTTGCAGCTTAGAATATTACAAGGGGGTAAAGGTAAGGGTGCATTCTGTGTGTGTGTGTGTGTGTGTGTGTGTGTGTGTGTGTGTGTGTGTGTGTGTGTGTGTGTGTGTGTGGTTCGATGCCTTGTGCACCATTCACTATTTCATGAATGGCATGTTTGTAATCAATTACTGAATAACCAAACAACAAATTTCCTTGTTCTTAATTCAATGTGTCAAGTTAAAAAAAAAAAAAAGAAATAATGTATAGCAAATTAATGTTGTGACCTGAGACGACGCAGGAGCAGGAGAAAGTAGAAAAAATATCAAGGAAGGCACAAAACAAAAACAGAAGAAATGGTAGTAAGAGAGGCAGAATATAGAAGGAAGAGAAGACTAGACAGAGAAGCGGAAGATCTCGTGGGGCGAACAAACGGTAGATACTTAAAGCAAATAGTAAGATGACTGTACAGATCAGAGAGAGAGAGAGAGAGAGAGAGAGAGAGAGAGAGAGAGAGAGAGAGAGAGAGAGAGAGAGAGAGAGAGAGAGAGAGAGAGAGAGAGAGAGAGAGAGAGAGAGAGAGTTATAAAGAAAAAAAAAAAACGAGGTTTTGATGAGCGGGCAGGTTGAGCCTGCGGTGCCCTTCTAAAAGTCGCCCATACGAGAGTAAAAGTTGCGTAGCTACTTTCTCCGTCGTCTTCCGTACCCCGATACATAAGTAGCAATGAGTGGGGAAAATGTTGTACCTCAGTGTGCAGGACGACATTCGTACTGTATAACATAACATAATGCAGTTTTGTTCCTGGGAGTCACGCCAGTACATACTCGTAAACCTCGCCCGCATGCTTCTCTACTTTCCAAAATTCTTTCATGTTGAGTTTTCTTCCTTGTATCAAAACATGGATAAGTTTTGTACAGTAGATGTTCAATTGGACACCAGCGTCTGGTTCTTCGTTACCAGAACTTTCAGCACGGTTAATGCACCCACCCATTATAAAGTTCGGCACCACGAGGCCCCTGATGAAAAAAAAAAAGTGGGAGGTTTGCGGTTAAGCCCTGAAGGAGGTCCGTCGGTGAAAGGGAGAGTGACTGACCTGAACCACTTTTCTAGGGGTATGGGAGAGAGGGACTCAAAAATTGGCCCTTCCCTCAGCCCAGCCGGCCCACCCCGTCCAGCTCGGCCTCGGTTACACTGGCTTTACTTTTCCATTGTTTCCACCGGTTTTCTCTTTTCTTGCCAACTGATTTTTTCTTTCCTTCCCAGTAATTCGATGTGCCTGCTAGACTGGATTATTTACTCCCGCACACCCTTGCATATCGAAGTTTTCTGCCTTTCATTTAGCTTCAGAAAGGAATCTCAACAATACAAACAAATATCGATCAATGGCCATTAGATTTTTTTTTTTTTTTTTTCCTGTGTTCTAATCTCTTGTTTATGTCCTTGTTTTTTCCACCCAGCAATTCCAGACGAGAGAAGAGGAGAAAGGGAGCGATGTAGTTCATAGCCCGCAGCTCATCAAACCCGGGCGTGGCTGAAACCAGGACCCGCCCCGCAGCGCCCCCTCGACTGCCCGGCCGCCCGTCGCACCCTAGTGAAAGTCCCATACGAAGCAACCGCACGTTCCTTCCTTTCTCATAGCTAGGATGTTCTCAGGCATGTGGCCGAGGAGCAGCCAAGCGTTGCGTTCAGGTTGCGTAAAAATAATAACATGAACCAAACATACACTCAAAGGTGCGTATAATTATCACTTCGAATATACCGTTTTCAGAGAATTATCTTAAAATACACACCAATAAAGATGGACGCCACTAAAAAAAGGAGCAGGGACAGTAGAATCATAAAGCATCTATAGTTTCGGGAATTACCCTGCACAAAACAAGTAAAGTAAAGACCAGCAACTACCTTTCCCTCGGTACAGACTTGTCACATCCAAAATTAAATTCTTAATTCTTGAACGATGACAACAGTGGTGCGCCATGTGACTGCTGATGCGCCGCCTTGATCTATTTAGACAAAATTAAGAAAATAATCAAAAGACAATAGGGAGGACTGTCGCTCTGTCTTGAAGAGCAAATAAAATACCCCATTTCTTGGTGTCTATTCTCTGCGAGTCGTAGTATGAAGGAAGTTCTCGCCACCACTACCACCAACACCACCACCACGCAGACGAGTGAGGGGAAGTCATAGCAGTCACTAGACAGTTGTACCCAGTCACTTGCTTTTTGCTGGGCGGGTTGAGTTGGGTGGGATGGGCGTGGCGGCAGCCCAAACACGGCATCCCTGGAAAGGGTTATGCGATGTTCATTAGGACTTTTGGTTCAGCAGTACTCAAGTTTCATGCCGCGTCTGACATGGGTCACCGCCAACAACGTATCTTACTTTACTCTTTATTATTAATATCATCATTATTATTATTACCATTATTATTATTATTATTATTATTATTATTATTATTATTATTATTATTATTAATATTATTATTATCATTAATATTATTATTATCATTATTATTATCATTATTATTATTATTATTATTATTATTATTACTATTATTATTATTATTATTATTATTATTATTATTATTTATTATTATCATTATTACTATTATTATTATTACTATTATCATTATTATTGTTATAATTATTATTATTATTATTATTATTATTATTATTATTATTATTATTATTATTATTATTATTACTATTATTATTATTTTAATCCCTGTGCAGTTTAATACAAGAAGTACTATCTCACCCGCTATAAATGTACGTAAATTCACTTACTGTGGGAATTTTCCAGTACTGTATCGCCATACATTATCTAGTACAGCAGATTGTGATGCCCTTTCTTTCTCTCGTCGACATAAAATCGTAACGTCTATTCTAAGGAATTATGCCAGCGAATTATTTATGCTTATATTGTTTGCATTTAGCTACGGGTTTTTTTTTTTCTATCATTAATTATTTTGCTATCAAATTAATAAATGAAATATAATTATTGTTCTAAGTACTTGATGAAACCAAATTTTATGGGTTTCTGTGTGTTTAAGCAATTAGAGTGTTTGAATCAATAAACTAAATCTTTAACGTTACGCTTGCATTGCGTGAATACTAAATCTTCGTAAACCTATACCTGAATTCCTCTACAGCTCATCGTTATATTGACACTTCACACACGTTCACTGCCGGCCATTTCCAGCCTTCCACAACTTCCCTCCTCTTACCACCTGTTTCTCTCCCGTCTGGTACCACGAGTTGTTTTTTTTTTTTTTTCTGCTGAGCGCAGTGGCGGTCGGGTCGAGGCTATAAAGGTGAGAGGTTGGAAAATCAGTGGTTCAGTCTGCCGCCACTCGTCCCCTGGGACTGACCGACCATACCTGCTGCTGTACCAGGCGATTGTTTTCATTGCTACAGTTTCCACAGCTTTTGTAAGGTAATGAACAAACGGCTCATTGTTACGAAAAAAAAAAACGTAACCTGATAGTGTAGATGACCACACCTCTCAGTCTTACACATGACTGACTGAGGATCATGAGATATTCAATGGTGATTATCAGTGATGCAAGTTAGGAAAAGAACAGTCAGTGAATGGCCCAATGATAAATTAAGATTTCAGTACTATGCTATACTTCAGTATGGAGTTAACAGTTTTCACCATTACAGCATGGCCTGGCTCCTCTGGGCACTGGCCACAGCCGCCACCGGAGTCGCCCTCACAGCAGCTGATGGGGCAGGGTACGGTGCGCCCCATGCTCCAGCCCCAGTGCACTCCTACCATCCGCCACCTCTAGTTCCCTATTCCCCCATCCCTATCTACGCGGGATCGTCGAGTGGGAAAAAGGGCTTCCGTAGTGGACTTTCTTTATTCGGAGGCAAGGGTAAGGGAAGGGGTAAAAAGGGCAGACCTGGCAGGGTCATCACCCCAGTGCACATCCCAGCCCCGCCTCCTATAAAGCAGCACCACTTAGTGAATGTCAAGGTGCCTCAGTGTCATCCTCTGACGCACTACATCACCCAGTACGTCACCGAAGCACACCCTGTAAGTGGTTCCCCTGAGCATATCTAAACATAGAGCAACATCAGCTGGTATTATCACTCAGTCCCATTGACAACACAAGTCATCCACCTCTCTCTTGTTCCAAGGTCCCACAGGTGTATACTGAGTACGTGGAGAACGTGGTGCCGTCCATCCTGTACAAGACCAAGCATGAGCGTCTGGTAGAGACCTCTATTGTGACGGATGTCGTTCGAAGTATAATCACCGTCACCCACACCACATCTGTTCCAGTGACCCGGTACAGCTCTGTCACTGAGGTGTGTCACAACTATCTTGAGAATTTCCTTGACTCACGATTCGTCTCATCAACTCCCCTCCTCTGACTAACTGTCTTCAGCCTCTTTCTCACAGCCGAAATGTTGCATCTCTTTCTATCTTTTATCGCTATTTTCATGCTAATTGTTCTACTGATCATGATAACTGCATGCCTCCCATCTTCCTGCGGCCTCGCTTAAATAGTACTCTCAGTCATTCATACCTTTCTCTGGTAAACTCTGGAACTCCCTGCCTGCTTCTTGTATTTCAATTTTCTTATGACTTGACTTCATTTAAGAGGGAGGTATTAAGACATTTGCTCCCTAATATTGGCTAACCCTTTACTTATCTTCCAGCACTCAAGTGGACCTTTTTTTAGTATTTTGTTTCCCTTGGCTGGCCCTCTCTCCTATGTATATATATACATATATATATATATATATATATATATATATATATATATATATATATATATATATATATATATATATATATATATATATATATATATATATATATATATATATATATATATATATATAAGGAAAATAACATATAATTGAAAATACGTAATAAAATTTTCATTTGGTTATCTCTTTTTGTGGTTTTCAAGATCCACTTACAGTAAAACGTACAACATCTTGTATATTTTTTGTAGGTGCTGACACAAGTGGAGACCAGTAGCGTGTACCAGACCACGGTGGAGGTGAGCTACACACCAGTGTATAGAACCACAGTGTTGACAGAAACACAAACCATCACTCAGGTGGAGAGTGTCCCAGATATCCGCGTGTCTCTCGTCACCAAGTCCATCTATCTGCCTCCCACAGACTATATCACAGTTACGGAGGTAAGGCACAACTCTCTCTCTCTCTCTCTCTCTCTCTCTCTCTCTCTCTCTCTCTCTCTCACACACACACACACACACACACACACAATTACATATCTTTGATACAAATCTTTCGTAACGGAGGGTGGAAACTAAGAAGTATATTCAGATATTACTACCCATATGAATATAACAGAGTGTGTGTACGGACACTGACTGCGTTCACTTTTTCTACAGCCCCGTGTGATTCCGTCTCCGGTGTTAACATCAGCCGTTCAGCACTTCACCGTCCATCCACAACCGCACCACCCGCCCGCCCAGCCCGCGGGAGGGTATGGGCCGCCTGCAGTCACTGTCACCGTCAATGAGCCCGTCTACCAGGAAGTCACTACTACCGTTTACCATCAGAATTACGTCACTCACACGGAGTACCAAACGCAAGTGGTGACGCAGACCAATTACCAGGACGTGACCCAAGTGGTGACAGACTACGTAACAATTAAGCCAGAGTGTGGTGGAAGCGGCTACGGCTCGGGTCGGCCAAGCCTGCCACTCGATGTAACTCTACACGAGGCCAGTAGAGAACTGGACGACATCTTCATCAGCCACAAGCAGACGCCGCAGCTTTTCGGCTCTGACTGCAGCCTGTGTTAGCCGCTCTCCTCCCATACGTTTGTTGGCTGTTTCCCATCCCTAGGCAATGTCATGCTGTTCCCTTGCCCATTGTCATCCACCGTTTGTTCACACTTCACAAAGCACTGCTTCTCCTGAGGATGCAGCTCTTTCCAGAAGCTCCCGTTGTTTGAAGACGGGTTTAGTTATACGAGTATATCATTAAGTTACTTCTCTTTATTCTTGTCATTTTGTTTTCAAATGTATTTAAGTACAAACGCACACATGCGTTTATTTGTCTGAATGTATGTAAGGAGACCCATAGACACGGGTACGGAAAGGCACGCAATACGGTAGATAGGAATGTAGACAAGTTGCAGGAGGGGGAAGTTGTTAGCAGCAGGGATCATCAACCATATCGTATCTTGTTTTACTTCCGTTTTTTCTATTGTTAACTTCGATTTTTTTTTTTTTTTTTTCAATACTGATCGATCACTCTGCTTTACAACTTCAGCATCTGTAATCGTGATTATGTTTTGAAGAAATAAATGCACAGAGAGATAGATAAAAGACAGATAGATAAATAGACAGACTTAGATAGATGAATAGATATAAATACATATATACATAAGTACATACATTCATGAATAAATAGACTAGATACATAAATAGACAGATAGATAAATAGATAGATAAATAGGTAAATTGAGATAGACAGAAAAATATTTGAGAGAGAGAGAGAGAGAGAGAGAGAGAGAGAGAGAGAGAGAGAGGGAGAACTTTTAATCATCGATCGACAGATAAATAAATGGACAGGTAGACATACCATACATACACATGTATATACAACATACATGCATATCAGTGTACAATTAACTGACGTTGATCATAGTTTTTTTGTGTGTGTGTGTGTGGAAATACTTAAAAACATATCCTATCCCTTTTCTCTCTCTCTCTCTCTCTCTCTCTCTCTCTCTCTCTCTCTCTCTCTCTCGTCGGAATACAACAATCAATGGTTTGTTGCTACGCAGGTTGAAAATATGAGCATCAAAACACCATCTAGTCTAAGTACTTTTTATATTTTTTTCTTTATATTTTCGTATGAATGTGAAGTGGGTAGACTCAAAATAGGAAAGAATAGATGGAAAAAGTCATTCGTTAAGGTTCCAATTCATATTTTCTCGATTAAAAGGCCTTCTAAAATTTCCCGGGTTGATTTGAAAGTATAATACCAAGGTCACATCCCACTACAAGGCCCTATTCAGTTCACACAGTGTATGCCCTCCGCTGCAACTGTTGTAGTTTTGGCACGCACACACAATCCTTCACACATTTCGTCGTCTCTCTATTACAGTCATTTATCGTTAGCTGTATTCATATGTAAATGGATGTTCTGTTATGTTCTAAGATAAGATAATATATATATTTGCAAACTACTGAATTATCAAAAATATATCCCAGTATCTGTGTATGTGGGAGGGGAAAGGAGGGACAATAATTCCACTGCCTTTTCTGACAATAAATCTTGAAAAAAAAAAAAAAAAGAAGAAGAAAAATCATGGGGTGCACACGGGTCCTACACAATATTAATCTCAGCTCATCCACTAATTTTGTGCATTACGTGTGGTGTGTGGCACATTGGGTACAAAAGTAGTTAATCTCAGACACAACAAGGATCTGCTTCCTACTAATGCCGCTGATGATGATGATTATTATGCCCACCCTCCCACGCACTGACACAAAGAGATAGGAAGTACAAAAATAGAAAGTTATATAGATAGATGGACACACAGATAGATAGATGCATACATACATAGATACATATATAGAAATACAGACAGATAGATCAACAAATATATATATATAGACGGATAGATAGATAGTAAATAAACAAACACTGGTCTAGGGAACTTCATATTCATGTCTCTCTCTCTCTCTCTCTCTCTCTCTCTCTCTCTCTCTCTCTCTCTCTCTGCTCAACAATTCTTCCTTAATGAATTAGCAAGCATTCTGTTCTGTTTCCAGTTTGAGGCAATTCTTCATCAAACAAACATCTCAGATTCATTACGAGGTCGGTGGAAAAGATAACTCCGTTTCTATCTCAACATCATCTTTCACGCAGCTGAACGAAGTGAAATCTCAACGCACTCTATAATTTCGAGTTAATGAACTTCCCTACGAAAACATAGTTTATTTATTTTGCTATTTATTTATTTATCTATTTATCTGTTCATTTATTTATGTACCTATCTATATATTTGTTTATTTAGCTATTTAATAATTTATTTATTCATTTAGTATTAATTTAGCATGTGTTTGACAACAACACAATCGCACACTCCTTGGTTTAGTGTTATTTAATCATGTCATGTGTTGGGTACACACGTGTGCTGGGTACACACATGTCCTGTGTTGTATTCCAATAGAAGACATACACTTCGTATTTTCACTTCCAAATCAACCATACACTGTAGCAGAATGTAGAGTTACTTTTATTATTTTTCAGAGCGGTTTAAAGCGTATCATTCATTATCTCTATACGTATCACGCAGACGGTGTCTACGGTCAGGAATGGGCGACTTTCCAAGATCTGCGGACTGAACTATCATTTTCTGAAGTAATATGAAAAGAATAAGAAACTAAACAAATAAATAAGACATTCTTAGAGGGAGGCAATGACAGAGATGGTGAATGACGTGACTATGATGAATATTCTGAATGTTCTCCACTTTGTAAGATAAATAATCATAGACTTTTCCTTAGTCAGAAAATTTAAGTAAGAGGTATGCACCACTGATAGACCTCGTTTGAAAGTGACTCTGTACTTAACACCAGATGGTAGAAAATTCAGAAGATTCAAGAGCGTAGGCATGAAGACGGATGGTTGCACACGTCGCTTTCGCTATACTACATGTGAATGCACACGCGCATGTTGTATAATACAACACAGTAACTGATACGAACGCAGCTATAATTCAGAGAGCACTGCTAAGTGAAAGAATTATCAAACCCCAGACCTTGGGATGTAGTTGCCAGTTTTCTGAGACTAGCTATCTGCTGTGTAGGTACTACTAGGTAGCTTCAGTGCTTCCATTTTAGGGTAAAATACCCTAAACTAGGGTAATTGGACCCTTCATATACACAATCATCTCCGTGACTTGTATCATCCCTTCACCCCCCCACCCCATCCCCTTTCTCCCCAGTCTCCAGTCATCCGTGTACTAGGCGTACACGTTTTGGACCTTCGGAAGGTTAGATCACAGCTCACACACAGAGTCAGTCACTTGCGAGGACGAGTCCACACAGAGCAGCCGCAGTAGTGGCTGTAGTGTGTAGTCCTGTGTGTGTGTTTGGGGGTGGGGGAGGGCAATATTTAAACTTATGTATGATGAGTGCATTAATCAACAATTAATGGGCAACTTCGACAATTTAGGGTAAAACACTCGAATCTAGGGTAAAATCGACAAAAATCTAGGGTAAGATTTCATCAACTTATGGAATCATTGGCAGTTCCTCAGTGGCAGTCGCTACCGGATCGTCGTGCGAGGAAGAAGAACAACACAAACGTTCCACGACTTGAATATCCCAAAGACAACCAGCAATGGCAGGAGACACATTTTTCCATTGGCATCGGCCAGCCACTGGAGTAGAGACTCTTTTCGACTGTGCCAACAGAAAAGGACATTTTGTTACCATTTATGCGCTGAGTCTGTGTAGCGCTTCGCCAGTGGGCGACGATATGATGGAAAATGCTCTTAAACATCTTTTTAGGTGAGTATCCACTCATGCAATCCACATCCTGTTAGCAATAAGGAATCAAGTACATTCATTCTCACACAAACCTGCTTCCTTTCGATTTATTAATTTGTTTTATTTATTTATCTGTTTTTGTTTCTTCAGTTTTTTCCTGCATTTCATTTTACAGGAAGGTGCCCTCACTGAGGACGTGTTTCAGAAATCGGGGAGACACACTGTGGGCCTGTGAAATGAAAAACGAGCGGCTTGACTTTCAGGTATTGTATTTGTGCAGTATAGGATAATATCCGCCACACTATTCAAAGAACCTGCGATCATAACATACATCGTAAGATTTATAATGGTGGCATATATATAGAGTGTATTTTGTCGTCAATGGTGAATAAAACACTTATCTGCGTAAATGCTACTTTCGCAGTGATTATCAGATATTATCATTAAAAGATAAACAAATAGATATGTAGTACACTAATATATATGTATAAGGATATCAATGTAGATGGATAACAGATATACAAATTAATGAAAATAATAATGGTAAATTAATAATATATGAATACCAGGGTTAGCGGTGCCAGTGTGCATTTCATGTAGAAACTTAATTGTTACCAGTTGCTCCGAGATGCTTTCCCACTCCATCATGGTGTTCATGGTAACAGCTACACAAATACCAGGTCGGTAAATAATTGAGATAAATAGATAGGTAAATAGATATATACACGTATTTGTATATAGATAGATAGATAAATAGATAGATAGGTAGAGAAATTGATTGATTGATGGCTAGATAAATAGATAAAGATAGAGAAACAGAGATAGATAGATATTAAGATAGATACCTAGATGGATGGATAAACGGACAGATAGATAAATAAGGAAATAGATAACTGAGATAAGGAAAAAATTAGATACATCCGCACTACACACACACACACACACACACACACACACACACACACACACACACACACCGCGTAGTGTATTGGTTAGCACGCTCGACTCACAATCGAGAGGGCCGGGTTCGAGTCCCGGCGCGGCGAGGCAAATGGGCAAGCCTCTTAATGTATGGCCCCTGTTCACCTAGCAGTAAATAGGTACGGGATGTAACTCGAGGGGTTGTGGCCTCGCTGTCCCGGTGTGTGGAGTGTGTTGTGGTCTCAGTCCTACCCGAAGATCGGTCTATGAGCTCTGAGCTCGCTCCGTAATGGGGAAGACTGGCTGGGGTGACCAGCGGGCGACCGAGGTGAATTACACACACACACACACACACACATCGCGTAGTGTAATGGTTAGCACGCTCGATTCACAATCGAGAGGGCCGGGTTCGAGTCCCGGGAAGCGGCGAGGCAAATGGGCAAGCCTCTTAATGTGTGGCCCCTGTTCACCTAGCCTCGCTTTCCCGGTGTGTGGAGTGTGTGTTGTGGTCTCAGTCCTATCCGAAGATCGGTCTATGAGCTCTGAGCTCGCTCCGTAATGGGGAAGACTGACTGGATGACCAGCAGATGACCGAGGTGAATTACACACACACAGTCACATACAGTAATTTTACGTAAATAAGCACATCACCCGAATGTTTCAAACTGACGATTTTATCACCATGATTCTGACTAGTTACTTTTGAGAGACAGCGATGTATGTATAGGGATGTATGTATAGGGAACACTAGCTGTGATTCACTCACTCCCATGTAATGAAGTCTCAAGGTAACTAACCCAAACAGTGAATTACGTCACCTAAGCAGAAAGCATTCTACCAAGCACTGTGTGTGTGTGTGTGTATGTATGTGTGTGTGTGTGTGTGTGTGTGTGTGTGTGTGTGTGTGTGTGTGTGTGTGTGTGTGTGTGTGTGTGTGTGTGTGTGTGTGTGTGTGCATTATCGATCTCGAACAAGATAAAAATGCACTCCATTCAGTATGATTTTACTTCATTCTTTGGTAAGGGTATCGTTAGAGACTTAGTGCGTTGTATCTGAATGCATTTCGTAATTGTTTCTTAAAATCCTTAAAAACTGAAAGAGCAATCCTAATAGATTAATCTTAAACTTGAAAATCAAGAACCTCCTTAATCGTCTTAAAAAGTTCTAAAGCATATGAATCTGAACTCATAGGATGTTTCATACACACATCAAGAATCAGGTAAGAGATGAAAGACGACATGCGATGTCCTTGAACATAATTGTAGACGTCAGATACGTTCATCTCATCAGCTACAAAGTAGCTTCACAGATGTGCAAAATAATTTTTTTTTTTAGATTATCTTGCACCATTTTTTTCATGTATCTCTATTGGAGTCAGTGCAAAGGAGGATGACTAAAAGGATACAGGGAATGAAGGATATACCCTATGAAGAGGGACTGAAAAAACTTAGTCTGCATTCCTTAGAGAGACGACGGTTAAGAGGAGACTTGATAGAAGCATTTAAGTGGTATAAGGTTTTTAACAAAGGGGACATGAATTTAGTTTTTAGGATCAGTAGCGGGGACAGAACCAGAAATAATGGGTTTAAGCTTGAAAAATTCAGGTTCAGGAAGGAAATGGGAAAGAACTGGTTTTCAAACAGAGTGGTTGATGAGTGGAACAGTCTCAGTGGGCATGTAGTCAGGGCTGAGTCAATAGGGAGCTTTAAAAGAAGGTTAGATAAATTCATGGATGGGGAAGATAGATGGAATTAGGTAGATTAAGCACACTGGGACTGCCTCGTATAGGCCTGGCGGCCTCTTGCAGCTTCCCTCCTTTCTTATGTTTTTATGTTCTTATCATAAATTTATGAAAGATTTCTTTGGATCAATCAAAACTTTAAGAATTTTTTTTACATTCGCGCTAATTTTTACACCTCAATCTTAGCCAAAAAGCGAGCTTATTAATGAATCCTACTCTGAACATGAAGGGCATTGGTCATTGGGTATTTCAACAACGCGAACTATGGTCTCAAAAGGTTTGAAGACCATTACCGTATGATTAGCGGAGTGAGAAAGGTCACTCAAACTTGTCATATTAACAAAATACTTCATAAAGGACGATGGTGTATATTTTTAGGTTAAGATATTTATCACTTCATCCCAAGTATGTATGTCGTTCGTACAGTACCTGTGACAGAATAAATAATCATCACACTAAACACCATTCTACGTTTCCCAGGTGACGAAAACGGAGGATGTGGTCACGGCCATGGAGGATCTGTTCATATACGAGTTCCCCACAACTGAAGGCCCCCTGTGGTGCGCCCGCCTGCTGCCCTCAACTGCCCCCTTACCTTCCTCCCTGCCAGAAGTGATTGCCTCCTGTGATTTTCCCCACACCCGCATACTACTGCTAGCCAACCACCACGGTATCAATGACGGCACCAGCAACACATTCATCGCAGAGTCGCTCCTACACATCCTGGATGACATGATTGCTGGCAATCCTATCGATGATAAGGTCCAAATAGGAACCCTGGCTGACGGGGAGGAATCCAAGGCCATACTGACAGTTATGGCAGAGAAAATGAGGCAAGACAGTGATTTCCAACAGAACATAATAGAAGAAGCCAATAAGTCTCGTAAGACAGAGAAACTCATCCCACGGGCCTATCCAATGCCCAGGGGTCCCAACCCCAAGGTTCAGATAGTCATGCAAGATCTTGACAAAGAAACAACTCAGAACTTCTTTAAGCGGTGCAAGCAGGAAGGAGTCACAGTGAACACAGCAATGACCTCGGTTATAAATGTAAGTCTGGTAGACTTTGTGAGAGAAGGAGGACTAGAGCAGGACACGTACACAGTCCATGAGTTGCACTCGGTCAATCTGAGACGCTATTGGTCTGGAAATACAGACAAGACCTTAGGATGTCACATGCTTATGCCACGTGTCTTGCATCCCACACCAGCAAAGTGGAGGGAAGGTTTTTGGGAATACACCAGAACCATCCACGAGACTCTTCTTCGTGGGCTTGAGGAAAAAGATGCATTTTTGTATTTGCTCAATGTGGGCGAGGGAATCCCTCTAGAAAAACTCTTTGAAGAGCGACCATACCCAGAATGTGACTATGCTATTGGCAACATAGGAAACTTGGATCGCCGTCTCACAACAAAAAGGCAACACATCAGCCTGTGCCATTTGGTGAGGAGCACCGCTTGCTGGAACGATCCAATGTATTCCTTTTTTCACACACTGAACGGCTGTTTTGCTTACAGTCTTGTGTACTGCTGTGACGTGCTTACAAGGGAAATGGCAAAAAGGTTCTTGGAAATAACATTTGATAACCTAAAAGCCATAGCTCAATTGTAAGGCAACATCACCTTACACTAAAACAGTACAACAGAACAACCAACCAATACAAAAAAAAAAAAAGAAACTCTCAGTGGCGTACTTGCTTTGCTCTATATTTCTAACGATGTGCTTTCTTATGCTGGATTGGCTGGACACTAACTGCTGTACTGAAAGCTTGCGTGACAACACTAATATATGTTCTGGGTGAAAGCATCACACTCTTACTTGGACGACTGCATTAAACACACACGGCCGCCGTTACCCAACCAACTTCCCTGCGGTCCACATTTACGTTCTGGTCAGTTACCGAGCTAGAATCCGCCCTCTAACCTGGTATAGTGCTTTAGCATTACCTGTGCATCTTGAGGAAGAGTCAGTATAAATATGTAACACTGGTGAAGTGTGTGTAAAAGGCTTAGCATATGTGTTTGATCTCAGAAAGGTTCCAGTGCCCGTGGGTCCTTTATTCCTATAGTACCAATGGCCTGAGTTAGGATTAGGTTAGGGATCTTGCTGAAGCCAAGGTCAATTTGAACCACTCCAAGCAGACCCAGATAGGGTTTAAGGGTGTGCCAAAGCTTGGATGGCACACAGCGATTATTATGTGTGTGGAGGTGCTGAGGGCACCCTGTGGGGGTTTCGCAGTGAGGTTTATTGTCTATTGTGATGAATATATGTAATAATCCCAACCAGCTAGTTGTAGTACCTGTGATCCTATCCCTGAGGTTGGCCCTGTGGGATACTGATTTACCATCTGGATACACCACACCACCGCCTCCATGCCTTAGACCGCTTGATACTAGTCACCACCTCTGTGTAGTGGTTTAAACCGCTACAAATTAGTGGCAGCGGTGGGATAGTTCAGCGGCTTTTTATTTATTTTTTTTTCTTTTTTTCATTGTAGTAGTTGCGTAACTGCTTCGAACTGTACACACAGATGGTTTTGTTTGCCGCTGTTTGGTTGGACAGCCGTCTCACAACAAATGGCAACAAATCAGCCTCTGCCATTTGGTGAGGAGTCCAGATTGCTAGGACGATCCGATAGCTTTCTACTTTCACACACTGAACGGGTGCTTTGCTTACAGTCTTGTGTACTGTTGTGATGTGCTTACAAGATAAATGGCAAAAAGATTCTTGGAAATAACGTTTGATGACCTAAAAACCGTAGCTTAATTGTAACATTACCTTACACTAAAACAGCAAAACAAAACAACCAACCAATACAAAAACAAATAAGTAAATAAAAATCTTTCACTGGCGTACTTGCTTTGCTCTACCTCTAACGATATGCGTTCTTACGGTGAATTGGCTGAACACTAACTGCTGTACTAAAAGCTTGGGTGAAAGCCTCAGGCGGCGTCACACTAGCACATTTTCCGTCTTTTTTTTCTTTTTTTTTTTTCAATAGGAGATGACCCAATCTCGTGTTGCGGCTGCCAGCTTCACCAGATATCGCACTTTCTGAAAGAATACAGAAAAGTTCAGACAGCTCAGAGTGGTTCAGTTGGTGGTTACATTTCAAAATAGGATCTGTTCCATGCATTGTTTTTTTTATTAATGACACGCTGAATAATCACACCACACAGTCAGTGAAACTTTCGTATTTCAAGTAAGTATTTCTGTAAATATATAGTACTACTTGAATGATTCCACTAACTTCTAACTTTGATATATCAAACACGTATTATTCTTTCATAAATGTCATTTTAATTTTGATCGATACATTTGTTCAAACTATATCATGTGCATGCTTCGCTATCAAATCAGTTGGTGTCACAGTAATGTAAGATTCTACGTACTAACATCCAGGATACCAAGTGACGTGAGTCCAACCTATGAACCAGAGACATGTCGGTTAACACCGAACTTTCTTCTTTCGACGCTGTCATAGAAACATTTTGTTCACGAAATATACTGGAAATACAGTACTATGAATTGTAGATTTTCGTTTCCTTTATTACAACAGTATCACTGAATATTCACAAACACAGCTACTAACCGCCATAATACTTGCTACAGAAGGTATCACCTCGTGTCACATGCAAGCAATTAAAGGGCTACCTCACTGAATTCAGTGACAAGCATAAGCCTAACCAGCAACACACCAAAGAACCCATTGTGAAAACACACACACACCGCGTAGTGTAGTGACTAGCACGCTCGACTCACAGTCGAGAGGGCCGGGTTCGAGTCCTGGGAAGCAGCGAGGCAAATGGGCAAGCCTCTTAATGTGTGGCCCCTGTTCACCTTGTAGTAAATAGGTACGGTATGTAACTCGAGGGGTTGTGGCCTCGCTTTCCCGGTGTGTGGAGTGTGTTGTGGTCTCAGTCGTACCCGAAGATCGGTCTATAAGTTCTGAGCTCGCTCCGTAATGTTAAAGACTGACTGGGTGACCAGCAGACGACCGAGGTGAAAAGAATACACAAAATCTTAAGTCTACCTGAAAACCAGGAAACGAAACTTAGTCAAAGAAAACAGTAAGTCTTTTCTACACTAACTTTTATATTTCTATTCAGCCTCGCCCATGGAAATATATTGCACATACCTCCAAGATATTATACTGTTTCTTTTCTTTTCATTAATTTTATGGTCCACCTTTACTTTGAAGTGTAAGCAAAGCACCACTATAGTGTTCACCTGCCACCGTGATCACAGGCGAGAAAGCTGTCTGTCCTTTCCGACTGAGTATGACTGTAATTCAGGTGCAGTTACGAAAAGTCCAGGAAAAAAAAAAAAAAGAAAAAAAAGCTATGTGAATAACGATGGCAAGAAATGTGTAGATATCAACTGATCCCAAGTTAGAAAGCGAGCGAGGATTGAAATATTCCCTCGACGTCATTTGATTGACACTCTGGTCAAGGTAAAGTAGCAGTAGCAGTAGCAGTAGCAATAGTATACACAATATAATTTATTTAAACCTTTCGGTATAATAGTATACCGTGTGTGTGTGTGTGTGTGTGTGTGTGTGTGTGTGTGAACAGTAACTGACGCTCAGGCAACTCATCTGAGAGTGTTTTCAGCTTCACATCACGGTGGTATTTCCTACGCTACTTATGTAAAGTATCCTACAATACCACGCACAAGCTTACATTTTACACTTCTGGCTTAGTCCTGGACTGTAACATGTAAACCTTTAAAAGGAATTCGTCAGTTCCTCCAGTATCAAAAGGTGGGCGGGGCATTCCCTTGTGGTGGGAGGAAGAGGGACGATGTGGAGGGGCAGGAGGAGGGGACAGGCAGGCTGTCGTGGGTGGGGGATTAGAGGGAGTAGGCAAGGTTGAGTTGCTTCGCGACGAGCCAACCAAGCCAAGCTCCCTCAGTCCGCTACCAAACAGTGAGGCAGGTTGACGTCCCCGTGTAGTGCCTTCCCCACGTTGAGTTTTACTGACTGAAGGAGACGCAGCCGAACCCCAAAGTATCGATATGATGGCGGAAACTCACTCCAAGACACAGACGTCCACGACAACCATCACGACGACCGCAACTCCGACTTACGCCCCGCCGCAAAAATCAGGAATATCCCTCTGTCTACAGTATTTCAAAACTGGCCCAGGAATTGTCAAACTGGTGGAACTGGTGAGTAAATACTTCATGCCGCAATACGCATGAATGTGATGTCCTTTGGTAGTAAATTTACGACGACCGTCCAGTCCTAAAACAAAAGGTACTCAGTGGGGACCTCAACGCGTCTTAACGTAAAAGGGAGACGCCTACCTGTGGCTGGACAGTCGGAGGTCACGGACGAAAACTTGAACCATGATATCAGGATAATATTCGCTGGATTGCCTATAGTTACATAAGCGTCTCATCGCGAACACTAGTGAGACAAACAGTGTGAAATGCAGTGTAGAAAAATATATCCACTGTATTGAAATAAAGGAAGACAAAGAACCAGTTATTTACCAAAACACATATAATGAAAAGAAAGAGCTCATTATTCACTGGCAGACTCTCGTGCTTTAGGACAGTTTAGGTGGCCAGGGCAGCATCGCACACCCTGTTATATCGCTGCACAACCTTTTGCCTCTTCCTCTTTCCTCGCTATACCCAGTGCACTTCATCACAGCCATTATTGCAGCTGTAGGAAGCCACTGTGCTCTCGTGTTGCAACTTACGTGCATCAGGCTTTTGTGTTCCAGAGAGAGAGAGAGAGAGAGAGAGAGAGAGAGAGGCAATCAGATAGACAGAATAACTAATAAACATTCAGAAAGTCAGATGTACGTACATGTACAAGTAACAGCCATAATTAAATCCTTGTGTGTGTGTGTGTGTGTGTGTGTGTGTGTGTGTGTGTGTGTGTGTGTGTGTGTGTGTGTGTGTGCGCGCACGCGCCCAAGTTTTTACCTTTAACATTCCCAAAGCTTACTACCTGCCAGGCCATAGTTCCTCGACACTGGTTATGATCACCAGCGTAATTCTCATCTACTTCACAACATTGGTGCCAAAAAGACCACGTGGAGACCCGGCACTAGAAAGAGATAGAGGGGCAGCCGGCGGTGTAAAATTTGGCCCCCGAGAGAGACACCGGCTTAGTTATTTTTGGCTGCGGCCTTTCCTCCTCTCCTGCTCTTCTTTCTTTCCCTATTGTTCGTATAGATTTCCATAACATGTGGTCGGTCTTTACAGGGAGCGCGTCACGGTACTGTTTGGTCAGGCACAGCTTCATCAGCGACATGTACTAAACTCTATGCAATGCCGCTAATGGGGATGGTTAGCTCAGGGAGAAAAGATACATAAATAGACGGACTCACTTATTGGTTGATCAGTTGGTGTGTGTGTGTGTGTGTGTGTGTGTGTGTGAGAGAGAGAGGAGGAAGTCAATGTGTTTATGCAATCTCAAAAGTCAAATTATGCTTGCTTTCACAGGAGGACGTTCGAAGAAAGTAAGGTCTCGTGATACAATAGTTAGGCCGCTGGTCTTGAAGAAGATATAACTTGCTATTTTCTGGTGTGGCTAAAGTAAACAATTACTTTTATGTTATTCAGTTAAACCTTTCCAATGCACAAGACAAGTAAAAGGTACTTTTGTTTATTAAGACAAGTAAAAGGTACTTTTGTTTATTTGTTCATATTCATATCCATCAACCAATTATAAGATTTTCTTTATAGATAATGTATTTCTTTTCCATAGAGATACTTTTCCAATTATTCTAAGCAAGCAAAGAATGTTTTATTTAGTGAATTAAATGTCGCTACATTCTTCTTCGGATCGCTGGTTACTTAGATTATTTTCCGACTTTCTAGTTCAAAATAATGGCACTAATTGTTTATTTACATATAAATAATATCAGCTCTAATGGTATTCCTCCCACATTACAAAGCGAAGGTCATGTAATCTAGTCAGCGCCACCCGTCCCCGTATATACTAGTAATACCCGGCAAAGCCAGGAAAGCTGGACCTTTCGTAACGAGACGCCGCTCACCCACGTTTGTTTCATTAACATTTTAAAGTCCTCCAGATTTGTCTTGTCATGGATTGAGTGCCAACACTACTATTCTTGAAAAATGTGGTACACACTATACTTCATTTTGCTGGAGTACACTTTTAGAACTTTTTTTCAATCCTTATACGATCTGAGAATACCCAATTGCTGCGTTAGGGTGCATGCAGACAAGAGGCGAAAGGGAAATAATTTTTCTGATTCATAGTTGTTACTCAAGACACCACAGGCACTCTCCCTGGCCGGGGCTGATCACTCTCACCTGCACTATACATTTGTATTATGACACCAACTTGAATAATCACTAAGTTTTTTTTATGTTTTTCTCCTTCCACACACAGACAGACCAGCATCTCATAGTAGTAGTAGTCAAGATTAGGCCGCATCATCCACTGATGTGGCAACAAAAGGTCTACAAATCATATTTCGAAGATAGTGACTGTTTCATGATTCGTTGTATTCACTCTTTGCTAAGTGCATCAGACGCAAGTACACTGTATCCCCCCTCCCCCCTCTGCTGCTTTACTCCCTACAACATTCCATAATGCAGAAATCAAGGATGAAAAATAATATATGTTAAAATGTTTGTTACAATAAAATCTGGGTTGCAAGTCAAACACGAATCGACAAAAATATCATTGATTAACTTTAAGTAAAAAGGGAACGTTGGCACCTTTGACTCTCTCTCTCTCTCTCTCTCTCTCTCTCTCTCTCTCTCTCTCTCTCTCTCCTTCCTACCCTCGCCCACTGCCTTAACTAGTGTGGCCAGAACCCTGCTCACGTTACTTTGTTCTCTCTCTCTCTCTCTCTCTCTCTCTCTCTCTCTCTCTCTCTCTCTCTGTTCAAGTGGCAAGCTGAAAACACCTTTATCCAAGCATATCCAAGGAGACACTTGTTAACTGCAAACACACATTGCACTTTCACCACATGTACTGCACGTACTAGGCACTACCACACACACACCCATAAGGACGGCGATTCCAACCACCACCATTACAACTTTGGTTCACAACTTTCCATCACGGGCAAGGAGCATATCAGGGCGTCTGAACTTCAATGCGGGTTGCCCTTTGTATCCTATTTGTTGGCAGAAACGAGACATGGACTTCTCATGTCCCCTCCCAAATGTGCCCTCCTCCCCACACACACACACACACACCAAGCAACACAGTGCAACGAGTACGTAGCTTTGTTTGGGGAACTTGTACCACGAGTGAGCTGAGTGTGTCAGTTCTTGTTAGGGAGAGGACAGCTGATCTTTAGAAATACTCATATGTACAAGAAAAAGCCGAAGTAAATTAGATTAACAAATAGTAGTAATAGTAGTAGTAGTAGTAGTAGTAGTAGTAGTAGTAGTAGTATCTTTTTAACAAGGTGGCGCTAGTGATGAGACCACCACCAACACTACAACCACCACCACCAACTAGCTAGGGGAGGTGGTGTGCTATTCCTAGGCAAGAGGAAGTGTGTGTGTGTGTGTGTGTGTGCTGCCAGGGTGGTGAGGAGTAAGCAAAACAATAAGACAGCGTTTCGTTCAGATGTTTTCTTAGAATCTTCACGAAGAGGATTCTATTTTTGGTACGAACAATTTCTAACCTGTACTCCTAATGCCAAGCACTCTAGGCAGGTAGCGATGATGGCAGTAAAATAGTTGGTGTGTTGCATCACTCACGCTGCTCGTATTTACTTTCGCGCCTGTGGTGAAGAACCTCACTATTCATTCAATGGGCAACTGATCGACCCCACGCACGCACTTTAACTATCAGACACTTGGACATCTTGGCCACACCGACACCAGACAACAAGCGTATGTACTTAACGAAGCGAGTTTCCCTTCATGCTTGAATATTACTGCCTCTTAAAATACCGATTGCAAATCAATAGCAGTAAAAATAAAGTAAACCAAATAATATATAGCAAAGGAAGAAAGATGTAGCACTTCGCTACGTGCGTCCCTCAGTTACATGTTTAAAGTCCATGATGTCCTTCTCGCCTCTCACGATGCCAAAACTTGGGAGGGTTATTGACCTCAATGAAAAGAGAGCGCTGCCACTTGGGCCGTTATTGTACTAAGGTGACAGATATAACGTAAAATTTACCACCAGAAATGACGTCACTTCCTTGATATATTGACATGTCATCCAACTTGCGGAGAGCTGCGGCTCACGGCTCGCTTTCTCCTCAGTCCCAAGACCAGAGAGAGAGAGAGAGAGAGAGAGAGAGAGGCACCCGAATACTAAGGCAGGCGGTCCATCTCCCACAGCTTTCTCTCCCAGACTTCATTACAGACTCTCTCTTCTCATTTGCCTCCACCTACATCCTCTCCCACCCAGCGACACACACACACACACACACACACACACACACACACACACACACACACACAGCACGCTCGACTCACAATCGAGAGGCCCGGGTTCGAGTCCCGGCGCGGCGAGGCAAATGGGCAAGCCTCTTAATGTGTAGCCCCTGTTCACCTAGCAGTAAATAGGTACGGGATGTAACTCGAGGGGTTGTGGCCTCGCTTTCCCGGTGTGTGGAGTGTGTTGTGGTCTCAGTCCTACCCGAAGATTGGTCTATGAGCTCTGAGCTCGCTCCGTAATGGGGAAGACTGGCTGGGTGACCAGTAGGCGACCGAGGTTAATTACACACACACACACACACACACACACACACACACACACACACACCGTTCCAACCACTCCTGCACTCTCAGTATTATCTCGCTTCCTCAACTCCAAGTAACGTCTTTGTGACTTAAGCGTGTCCCTATCTTGCACCTGTTCCTCCTCGGCAGTACCACATGGGCTTCACGTGTGCTAGGAATGGCCGCATGTACTGTAAGAGGGAGAAAGTTACAAAAGAATGTTGACTGACATCTATCCAAGAAGAAGTCTGTGAATGTCAAGTACGCTAAGTATGCCAATTGATCCCCAGCACCTAAACTCATGATAATTTATGTATACCTACCTGAATATTGATTGAACTTATAAAATCTAGTGTGCCTTTAAGTATGACACGGCAGGAATCGACACCTAGCATAAAAGCAATCACATTTTTTTCAACTCTCTCTCTCTCTCTCTCTCTCTCTCTCTCTCTCTCTCTCTCTCTCTCTCTCTCTCTCTCTCTCTCTCTCTCTCTCTCCATAACATTCCACTGACTAGGTCAAATGGAAGGTCGGAGAGCAGCACCTTTTACAGTTGCTTCTAAAACTGTCGCTTTCTTCTTTCTTCTTCTTCTTCTTCTTCTTCTTCTTCTTCTTCTTCTTGTATATATACACATGTCGGTCGTGCATGAAAGCAGGCAGTCCTACTTCCAAGTGTCTCTGGCAGCGACCAAGCTCTTATGACATCTTGTATGTGATTCAAATGTCACATTTCGTATCGTGGGCTTCTGTCACTGTCAATATTCCTGTGTGTGATAGTGTGTGTGTGTGTGTGTGTGTGTGTGTGTGTGTGTGTGTGTGTGTGTGTGTGTGTGTGTGTGTGTTTTCTATAAGTTCTGGCTTCTACCCAAGTCTGTTTGCCCTTCCCTCCCGAAATGTTATGTACATTAAGAATCCAGGCCTCGCACTGAGTCCCATGACACCCAGTGGCTCAGTGCCCTGACTCCTCAATACAGGTGATTGCAACTCTTGCATATCTCATGAGAGAGAGAGAGAGAGAGAGAGAGAGAGAGAGAGAGAGAGAGAGAGAGAGAGAGGGATGGGGGAGTGGGTGGATGGGTGTGAGGAAAACATGATGAATATAAAGAAATATATATATAGCTTTCTGGCAAGACAACCTTGCTACTGACATTTATAATTCTCATGGCCACTAATTATAATGTACACGTGAAGCGATTGAGCAATGCAGAGAAGGGCAGGGGCACGTGCAGACACAGGAAACATGAGAAATTGAAAGATGAAAAGTGAAAGTACAGCAAACCTGGAGAGTGTGGGGAAGAGTATAGAGGGTAATCACGATATGGTCTAACTTAAAATTACAAAAATCAAAGCAAGGAGACTTCGTAATAAAGATCGCTGTGTCCTTCAGAAGGGAAGTGAATGCTGTCAATGAAGGCAGGGATCGAAATGGCTTGCCGCTTCTGCATCGGGAAAGAGTTTAGTGGCATTGGTGGCGGTGGTGGTGGTGGCAGTAATGGCCATACTGTCAACGACGCCATAATTCACTGAGCTGGAAACGGAAACCCTCGGACCATTTGATCATTATTGCTTCTAGACACCACCACCACCACCAACGTCCGGCCTTTGTGACCCCTGAGCCACACCAGCGCTGCGTCACGCGTCCGGTCTCCTACACATACACTTCACATATCGCGAGGTGCTTAGGTGGACATTTAAAGGACTCTTGGACACCGAAAGCAATGGTTAAGCGTGACCCCATTAATGCTGATAGATAATTGCATTCTGTATCACTCAGACACACACATAAACACACAAACACACACGGCTTTCTTAATATATAAACTTAGATTAAAATATATCTCATGTTTTAGACAATTGCAACCGGCCGGGAATCAAACGAAATGGAACTTTTTTTTTATTTATTTATTTATTTATTTTTTTTTTTTTTTTTCTAATCCTGTGAAGCCTGACCACAACGAGGCAGCAGGTGGGCGTGGCTGTGGCGGCCGGCCCTTGTTCCGATCACCACGAAGGCACCGCATCCGACACAGAGACAATTATTGATGTGTTCTGGTTACCATTCTATAGACTACGCAAAAGAAATTTTATCGCTACAGTTGAAAAGAAAAACACTACCTCTCTCTCTCTCTCTCTCTCTCTCTCTCTCTCTCTCTCTCTCTCTCTCTCTCTCTCTCTCTCTACGCAGTGGCACGGTCTTTCATGATTAACTTACAGATGAGCAGCATCACCAATGCAGCTCCTTACGAATGCCACCCGTCGATAGTGAACACAAAGTTTGAAGAGCAAATCCTGCACGTGTACCTTGCTGCTGCTTGAGGTCCATGGGATATGCACACAGGCACGCACCCACCAAGTTTGTAAGCTGACCTTCATTGAGAGAGAGAGAGAGAGAGAGAGAGAGAGAGAGAGAGAGAGAGAGAGAGAGAGAGAGAGAGAGAGAGAGAGAGAGAGAAAGAGAGAGAATGCATAATAAAGAAGAAAACCAAAGGAATTCATGCTAATACAATTCATAATACAAAATACGGTCACAGAGAACTTATACGCACTTACGAATTGTCTAAAGAAGCAGTGCCCATCAAGCTATTTATGACAGGCAACGCAAATGTGCGTGTGTGTGTGATTAAGCACCTGTTAGCTCCGAGAGTAGTGACCAGCAAGTGTCAGTTTGTGTGTGTGTGTGTGTGTGTGTGTGTGTGTTTGCATTCGTTCTGAAGCCCGGCGTCCCTCTTCCGACTGACTCATCACGGCAAAGAAGCATTTGTAGCAGTCTGGTGCGGCGTAGGACTGCACAAGCCATTTTCCCCTTGAGGCGAAGTCCTGCGCAACGGTCTGCGCCACGCCACATGAATGAACTTATTGCGACGAAAACGCACGAAAAGTTTTAAGAAATCCTTCCCTGGCAACACAGCACCCTGTGACGCGCCGCTGAGGAGGACCCACGCAGGTGCCTCAGTGTTATACAGCGGCCGTTTTTATGATATATTTATTATTACTGGCAGTTTTTTTGGTAGAAAGGTTAGTTATTTTCAGAAATCCCAGCAAACTGTCTTCTTTAAGATCCTATTAATAGAGAATACCAGGCACTTGACGTGTTAACACACTCACTCTCAAGACGAGGCGCTTGTACTGTATGTGACGCTCCATTCCCATAATTTACATCATACCTATAGTTTTACATAGCCAGACTGAAGGATATCAGGTGAAATAGGATGCGTCAGAAACTAATACAGTTGAAAGTAACACAGCTTAGCGCTACACACAACGCCAGGCTGTAAGCACCTGGCAGCGCGGGTTGTAGCTGATCGCTATACACCTGTTGAGCAGGCCGCGGAGGAGCGTCTCCTGGGCGGTGCGTCACCTAACTCTCTCTCCCCATCCTGGATTTTAAACTTCTCACACGATGGTGCGTCTATTTAAACTTGGCATTTAACCGATCTTGCTCTCGACTGTTCTATGTGATTCAAATACTTGTAGCCCGTGAATAGACAGAACAGGTGAAATTCAGGAAAGTTAACAACTGCAGTACGTAGTAGTAGTAGTAGTAGTATAGCAGTACTGGTGAAGTAAATCTATCATGTAAGGGTTCACGCAAAACTTTCACTTGTGTAACACAAAACATTTACTCTATCTTTGTTTGCGGCAAACTAAAATCATTCGTAATTTTATGAACAACCTGCTGACGCACTGGCCATGAAATTCATGAAATCCATAGTATCGTCACGTCGCCCTCTATCCTCTCGCTGATTGTGTATGCCGAAGTGAGACGGCTGACGCTCAGGTGTACGGATTGGATGATGATTGGGCAGAGGAATACCTTCAACCATCCTGATCGCCCACCATTGCCCTCTCGCCTCTTGCCTCCCGCTGCCCTCACGTCTCTCGCCGCACGCGGCACCGGCACAGGACTCCACTCTCCCTCTATCACCGCCACCAAGGAGGTGAGAGCACACCTCCCTCCTCTTTGTTTACATTCTTTACTAAAAGATACTGGATCTGCCGCATAATGTCATGTCCTTGGCTTGACTTGGTGTGACTGGGTACAAATTTGGTTGCAGCGTTCTGTACTGCTGTAGAGACTCTAAAGCAGCTGTAGTGGAAGCATGCCAACCACAGAGACCGAGAGGTGTCAATCAACCTGAGGCTGACATCTTAACGTTTGCAACTGTTTTGGCTACAGAAGAAGAGCATGAGGTGCCTCAGTGCGGGCCAGAGTCACTTGCGTGAAGGTCAATGTGCATCAAAACAAACTTTTACCTGACACGTTCCGCATTTGTGAGTCACCTGAAGTGATGTGCAATGGGTCGCCGGTTTGAAAATGAGCTACAGGGACAAACAAAAATATTAACTTTTTTTCTCAGTTGAAGTCCATAACTGTGGGTTTACTGATAGATTTATATTCACGATAGTGTGATGTTCCATCCCATTATGGATCCCACGATTAGACGCCACCTCTTCTTCTTCCTGCCGAATTTTCCGACCCTGGTCTCAAAAATATTCACCTCCATGTGTCTTATCCTATCATAAATCCCGAAGCAAATGTAGCGTACATCATATCTATCAATCGAGAATGACACCAAATGGTTCTTGACAGGCTATACAAGACACACTGAAAACCTTAATAGCCACTTCTCCCAAGAACCTTAAGGGAGCTCAAAGTCAGTTTAAAGAAAAATTGTTGGTGAATACACATTTGTGCAGGCCAACTTAGGTAGTACGTCGTAAGGCCAGCGTATTCCCCTGCCAGGTGCCGCCCCTTCGGCATCACCAAGACAGCGCCCACACTCTTGTAGCGACCTACGCCCAGACTGTACAAGTTCACGCCCACACAAACCACACGTATCGAGGCCAAACGCTTCCTTACACTGAACGTAACATCTGCCACTCCGTCACTGCTTGGCGGCCACAGAAGGCTTGTGCGTGACGCCCCCCAGGAAGGGGAGGTAGCTCTAAACAAAACAGACATCACTGAGTATGAAGATTCAAAACATGAAGAGGTTGTTGCTTCTCTAGCATGTGTCGTAAGTTCTTACCTTATGCGTGCACTCAGGCGAGCCTCGCCCACGCTGCACCAATGGACGTCCCCTTAGCGCCCTACTGTGTCCCCGGCGCTCCTCAACCCACGCTCCCTCCACCAACCTGAAATTGTACACCACTCTTAAGCCTTCTTGTTGCACATAATAACTTGAGAGAAAGAAAGATCTGGATGGGTGCACAGACATACAAAAAGGCTGAAGTAAAAACAATAACTACGTACACATAATACGTACATCTACCTCTGTGTTGCGTGGCTGTGGCTGTATGACGCCAGTGTGTTTTTGTAGGTGTGTGTATGCATGAGATGAGTGACGGACAGACCAAGAGGTATGAAGTAAGTGGTGAGAATGGTTGGGTAAACTAACCAGTGACAGTCGCTCCCAGCACTATTTTCCTGCCTTCCTCTCTCTCTCTCTCTCTCTCTCTCTCTCTCTCTCTCTCTCTCTCTCTCTCTCTCTCTCTCTCGTACTTTACCTCGTCTCGTGCGTCTATCACGGCTCACAACTACTTTGCGTCATGAGAGTAAAGTACCAAAACAGGGAGCTAAAAGCCTGCCACTCCCTTGTGACATCCCCACCGCCGCACCACAGCCTTCTACAACTAACTCACCTTTCAGGCCTCTAAAACGACGTCATGACCTCACCTGCCTTCTGTTCCTCTTAGTCTTACCTACATTTTACGCATCACTTTTGTTTTTGTTTTTGGGTTTTTTTTCATCTGCAGTACATACATACTTTTCAGTGTTTTAAGTCCTCCGCCCCCTCACAGCCCGCAATCATCAAGGGAACCGCGCCCTCGCCACCCACGCCACACAGGGAAGCTCGTCTTATAAGGTCTCGGCACCGTCAAGGTCATTAGCAAGGTGCGATCCGCCTTGCACCGCTTTTCATTCATCCAGCGTTTCTTCGTGAGCACTGCACACTTCTCGCTCAGCCTATGCAAGTTACTAGTCATTCTGCGCAGCGTATGGCGTGGTAATACTCAGCCACGAATGCAGTAAAACTAACAATTACTTCATCGCGCACCGTGACGTCATAAACAAGCTGAAGAGGCGTTCATTCTGGCCATACTGAGTCATCTTCCTCTCTCTATAAATAGCCGCCTTATATGAACGTTTTCACGTCAACTGCAGCCATGAACTTCATTACTATTTTGCTTTATATAAACATACTGAAAGGCTCACTGCAGGAGTACTTATCGTGTTGTAAAAGTCACCTTAGATGAATGTGTGATTTCCTAGAGGCACACGTGCACAGCGAGGGTGAAGAGGGAGGCGAGATGCTGGGTGAAGGTGAGTGGTGGTATTCAGCCCATATACAGTCATTGCTAAGGGGAGAGAGAGAGAGAGAGAGAGAGAGAGAGAGAGAGAGAGAGAGAGAGAGAGATTCTTCACCCGCATAGATAACAAAGGTGAGCAAGCAAAGCGACAAATGAGATGCTGGCGCGTGGGAGGAAGGGCACAGCAGACACATGGCAACCAGCTCTCACAATGTTGTTTTTGATATAACATTGCACAGCGCCTTTGAATCCCCGTCAGTAAGAACGTGGGACATATTCAGGACATGCTTCTTCCTCCATGTCAGTGCCTTTAACACACCTAGATATTTGACGATCTAGGGTCGAGGCTGCACTGACCTTTCTGAGCCATTTAAACCCTGCCGTCCCATACTCTGACATACTACAAAGGTTACAATAAAGGCATCGTTACCGACAGACGCAGCTCGACTCTCATCCATACGTATAAGATTCTGAAATTATGTTTAGATCGGCAGCTCAGACACGCAGGGCCTTGTCATGCAGGAAGACAATGTGAGGCCTTCACAAAATGAGGTTAGCTTAGTCCTTCACATTAACACTTGCCAGATCAACCGCTGCAGCAGCCTTTTATAGTTATAATTATTCTTAAGAGACAATAGCAATGTGGTCGCATATCTCAAAGGACTGAGTTCGTGAAGCTTTCCTGTACGTTAAATTTTCCCTCATGTCTTAATTAAAACAAAGCATTGCGATGGTCAGTGATGCATGTTGACGCAGTGTGATTTCTGCCTAGTGCTCTGAATGTCAAAGCGACCATGTTTCGACTCACAGTAATGAAAATAAAATAGGGAAGGACGTACAGTACCTGTGTTTGTGATGTGAAGGGAGTAGTGAACGGTAAATTATCGGAGCGCGTGTAAACTTGGGTTCGGGAGGGTATGGAGGAAAGGCATTCTTCTTGTTTCAGCTTTCAGTTAACCCGACATTAAAGATTAAAAGCGACCCACAGTTTGAGAACCACTAATCAATAACCATTCAGATAAACAGCTCTCTCTTCTCTTCGTGTGATTAATTATAGGCCAGTTATATTCACACCTCTCTTAAGGTTCATTTCAAATTTCACCAGCAAATGACCTCTATGAAATTCAAAGCAAAAGTAGGGCGATGCATAAACCATCACTTGAGCAACGCTGGAGGACAAGACAAAAAAAAAAAAAAAAAAAGGAGTCACGTCGTCCTTAAAATCTCCCCGCCTGACATTTTATTACGATAAACCTTTTTTCAAAAGAGGGTGATGAAAACAATTAATGTCAGGAAGCCTCAACTTGCCTGATTACGAAATTACGCGAGTCAGCCTGGCAGGGTGTGGATAGAGACGCTGGCAGGGTGTGTATAAAGAATAAGGGATATGGATAGATTCTGAGAGAGAGAGAGAGAGAGAGAGAGAGAGAGAGAGAGAGAGAGAGAGGCGGTAGGTGAGGGGCAGGTGGGTGGGAGTAAATCCTGGCAAGAGTAACTGAAGTCAATGGCCGTTCACAGCAGGCAACTTTTTTTTTTTCCTGAACTCTGAGAGGCAAGAGAAGGAGGAGCAGAAGGAGCATGAGGAGGAAAAGGAGGAAGAGTGGAAACTTGTGGAGGAGGTGGAGAAAGAAGAGGCAGTACAGGGCAAGGTGAGAGGCAAGAGTGAGGAGATGTGGAGGACAGACTTGCTGGTGTGTTGCCTGTTAGTGCTTCAGGCGACGTTTGTACACCCTGCTGTCCCCTGCATTGTTACACACACACACACACACACACACACACACACACACACACACACGATTCAGAAACAATGATTCATGAAATTACTCGCTAAGATAATACAAAGCTCCGAACAAATATGAATTAGTCGATATAACAAACTGGAAGACACATGACCTCTCTCTCTCTCTCTCTCTCTCTCTCTGACGATAACATCACTGAAACATCTTATATGAGCAAACAATTGAAAAAAAATGCAGCAAACAGACCAACAAGTGTCTATACAATTTTTCTTTAATACAATACCGGCCAACGCCCTGCCCGCCTCCACCTCCCCCCCATGTCCGCCCACTTTCCATCTCCTCCCATTCCCTCTCCCTTTCAATGTGTCAGAGGGAAATGACGTTATACTGGTTTCTGGTACACCAAGGACATCAAACGCTCCACATCATACGTTGCCTATGTCCTGCCATGCCCGTGATACTGCAAATCTATTATAACTCTCTTCTCTCTCTCATAAATATCTTCCATATTCCCTTTTTTTTTTTTCTAACGATTTCTGCCCTTCAAACTAGATGACCAGATGTGCTTCGCTCCATGCTTTAAATCACGTAACCTATGATTGTTCTACAAACTGCTCTCTGTGTTAGTCACTTAATCTTGACTTTAGGGGAAGAGTTGTAATGACATCACCTTCCATCCGAGTACTTCCCAAACGAACTCCTAAGGTTGACTGGACAGTAGCTTCAAGTCATTTTTATTTCACATTCAGCAACGCACAACTCCGAAACAAAGGAGCTCCCTTATTTGGAGCTTACAGCGGCTCTCTATCTATCTAATCACAAGTCACCTCACAACTCAACACCATCGAGATCTTATCACAAGAAAGCAAATTTTCTGCGTAAACAGCAGTGACCTGTTTACTGCCACACCGCATGCATGCGTTCCTTGTCACAGCTTTCATCTAACACCGTCAAATATCACTTACAGTTAACAATACTACTACCATTACCTTCAATATGCGCAGTATTCAGTCATTCATAACCAGATAACATTATTCCACCATCCCTCGTCAGACTGAGTCATATCCTCATGCTAGTGGTTCACGCGAAAGCAACATTTGTTTAGTCTGCTCATCTTTTCGTGTTCAGCAGTGGCGAGGGATCTGGCCAAGTCAAGCCACGTCCTCCTTAATTTCAGCAATCTGTGGCTCACTCAAGTTTAAATCCCCCATCCTTCTTTCTTGAAAGTTAAATCACATGCATGTATCCATTTCTCCTAAACTTTCACATATTCTAAGTTCCCTCACACACTCAAGGAAGTGGAAAGGTAAAACCAGACGGTGTGCCTATGTAATCATCACGTAACCCCACTGTATCTCACTACACATACCCGTCTGTCTCCTCCACCCGGCGTCTACATATCATGTGGCTATTTTGGACGATGTTGTTCAGCTTTCACCACTAAAACCTCCAGCCACCTTCCGACTCTCTCTCTCTCTCTCTCTCTCTCTCTCTCTCTCTCTCTCTCTCTCTCTCTCTCTCTCTCTCTCTCTCCCCGACTTAACCGTCTCGTGCCCGCCTTACACCCGCCTTACACACACACACACACACACACACACACACACACACACACACACACACACACACACACACACACACACACATCAGCAATACGTGGCCGAACATACATATACACTCAAACACCACTATTGTAATAGAGGAAATCCCGCATGCCTGAACAGTTGTCGAATTTAGTGTATGTTGTACGTATAACATATTCCTTTGCTTGTCGTGCGTGTGTGTTGCTGTTTTGCGGGGAATGAACGATTACTTATGCATCAATAAATCGTTACTCTTTAATATATAATGAAAGACACACACACACACACACACACACACACACACACACACACACACACACACACACACACACACACACACACACACACACAGACACACACACACACACACACAGTGAATCACACACACACACACACACTACTCAGTGACTAAGAGAGACTTGTATTGTTACGTGACGTTAAGCTAGAGGTGTCAGGTTCCGTGGGTTGAGTTTCAAGAGCGTCACGCCCACCGCCACGCTGCCGCCCGCGCCCACCTGCCCCCTCCGCCCTCCCATCCAGGTGTGTGGCGCTGCAGCAATGTTTGGCACGAAGAGGCGACAGGTGGTGAGAGGAAGCGATAGAGCGACTGGGGCGGAAGGCAGGTAAGGAGCGTGGGGGAGGCAGCAGCAGCAGTACGAGTAGGTGACGCCCCGGAAATGTGAGTGGATAGCGTATGACGGGAAGAGGGCGAGGAGAAATGGGAGGGAGGGAAGGGGAGGAGTAGGAGAGAAGGAAGAAAGGGAGGTATTTGGCGCAGGAAGGTCCCAAGTGAAGACTGGGATGTGAGGACGGTCGCCAGACAAAATATTAACGAGTAGAATTAACGGGGAACAAGTTTAGCAGTGACGGAGGGGGTCCTCAAGAGGCATGATCGTCGCGCTCATCACCTCCCCTACCACTTTCTCTCTCTCTCTCTCTCTCTCTCTCTCTCTCTCTCTCTCTCTCTCTCTCTATCCCTCAGCCATGACCCGGCACGCCCGCTGCTTCTTTCACCGCCTCACTCCACTTTGTTCCGCCCCGCCCTCAGCATATCGACCCTTTTTGCCGATTACTGTCCCATAGCGGATATCCGACCCACAGCCTGGCTTCGTGTGGTGGGCGGCAGCGTCTGTTTCTGTCCCTTGATATGCCGATATGAGTGCGCTGCGGCGGGTTCACTGTTACTGTTTGGTTACTTTATAAATGTAGTTTTAAAGTTAAATATCCCACTGTTCTGTTCAATAATTTGGTGTTTTTTTGTGGTTCAAATTTTTGTGGTTTGTTAATGATATTCTCGCAAAGTCCTTGAATACGATGAAAATATGGCGTGATAGAGGCAGATATGAAAGCTACTAAGAATTGCCACGGAAGTGAAAGAGAATAAAAGTTAAAGTGGAATTCAGTGCCTCTGCAATCTACTAAAATTTACGAGACTTGGAATCTCATAAATATGTAGTGTGTATCTCCCCTTAATATGAACAGCAAGGGAGTGTTTCATCTGTCAGGCGTGGCAAACACTCTCAGTCTCGGCAGATGGTACAAATATCTTGGCTTGTATCTCGGTTTATTATCAGAGTATTAAGTTTCCTTACGCATCATGTCTGTTGGTTAATTTTCTGATACGAATAGAAAGAAAAAATTACAACTCCCCGTAATAACTTTGTTTACTATGTCTTTGAGAGACTAATTCTAACTCTTTCACGTAATACAAGACAACTTCCTCATAAGCACTAGCAGCTAGACACTTACTTTTGCACTATAGCCTCTGAATAGTTCTGTGGCCAAGAAAAGAGAAAACTATTCTAGTCTTCTTTCTCTGACCATGGAAACGATTTTTTGCATCATCTGAATGTTAACAAAGGCTGACCATAACAGTAGAAAGCTCAGTGATGGGAAAGACAGATGAGCGAGACTTCCAGATAGCCAGGCAATTCCTCTAACAAAGACAGTATCACTATTAACACGCCTCCCGGTATTCTGCAAGCCGCTTCGCTCCCTGTAGAGGATGAAAACTTGCAATCTGAATGGCTCAAGTAACATGCAGTAAAAACAAACTTCTAACATTACCATCCACATCGTTACGCTATCTCTGTTACACTGATGGTATCGGTGCGTGGCTCTCGCTTCCTCAAATGATACCCCGTAAAAGCAAACTTATGAACAGAGGTAAGCATTCACGTTAGCTACACCATCTGCAGTTTTATTACAACAGTAGTACGTGGCGGTGGAGCGATTCTGTTCACTCTGAAAACCCGCATATGCTTCCCAGTACGACGGTCTGCTTAGCATACGGGTCACGGAGGATAAACAAAGGACAATTCGATCTAGGCTCTGTAAACACCTCAACTCTGCTTGATGGAGGTGGGCGTTACCCGACACACACATACACACGCACACGCACACACACTAAACTCCGACCTCATTGTGTCTGTGTGTGTGTGTGTAGTGTAATTCACTGTTTGATCTGCTGCAGTCTCTGACGAGACAGCCAGACGTTACCCTACGGAACGACCTCATTGTTTCCGATCTTCGGATAGGCCTGAGACCAGGCACACACCACACACCGGGACAACAAGGTCACAACTCCTCGATTTACATCCCGTACCTACTCACTACTAGGTGAACAGGGGCTACACGTGAAAGGAGACACACCCAAATATCTCCACCCGGCCGGGGAATCGAACCCCGGTCATCTGGTCATCTGGCTTGTGAAGCTAGCGCTCTAACCACTGAGCTACCGGGCCGTGTGTGTGTGTGTGTGTGTGTAATTCACTGTTTGATCTGCTGCAGTCTCTGACGAGACAGCCAGACGTTACCCTACGGAACGAGCTCAGAGCTCATTATTTCCGATCTTCGGATAGGCCTGAGACCAGGCACACACCACACACCGGGACAACAAGGTCACAACTCCTCGATTTACATCCCGTACCTACTCACTGCTAGGTGAACAGGGGCTACACGTGAAAGGAGACACAACCAAATATCTCCACCCGGCCGGGGAATCGAACCCCAGTCCTCTGGCTTGTGAAACCAGCGCTCTAACCACTGAGCTACCGGGCCGTGTGTGTGTGTGTGTGTGTGTGTGTGTGAACTTCCCAGCGAGTCATTGTAGAATTTGTCTTTTTTCGATTTCGGACATTATATACCATTAGAAAACAAATAAATAAATAAATAAACTTGACTGGTAATACCGTTCAAACGATCGAACGAAAACGGTGACTGGATACAGGTCGAAGCAGTCATGGCACACATTCAGTAACTGTGGTGGGCAATGGCGTTAACAAAGATCATGACCTGCGTTATGAGAATGTACTACATGTGTCATTTTGGTTCTCTCATGGGAAAGCGACGACAGGATGCCACCAACACGACTGACTAATTGACTTTCCAAGAGGTTTTCTCTTCGGTACCAGGAGGAAGGGTGCCTGTGGTTGCCTAGAGAAGGAACGTTGGTGGTCAGTATGTCAATTTTGTAAAGTAGCCAGAGAGAGAGAGAGAGAGAGAGAGAGAGAGTTGGTTGGTTCTCTCTCTCTCTCTCTCTCTCTCTCTCTCTCTCTCTCTCTCTCTCTCTCCGGACGAGGCTGTCACTTGCTCCTCTCCTCAGCGTCATTAAGTGACTTTCCTGACCTGCGGGTGAAACTCTCTTTCCGGTGGAAGCAACAACTGACGCGATTGTGGGTCACTTCTTACACACACAAACACACACATACACACACACACACACACACACACACACACACACACACACACACACACACACACACACACACACCTACAGTACGTTCTGCTGGCACAAGTCAAGAGAAATTCAACCCAGGCAGTGCTTCCCAGACCGATGAGCTTTTTTTTCTTTTTTTCTTTCGTTCTTCTTCCTCTTTCCTGCCCGGGAAGGAGGGAGGGATGGGAGTATGAGGCGGCGGGACTGGTTACGTTGTGGTACCACTTAATGTACCTCCTAATGGCGGATCCTCTCAGGAATCCAGGTCATTATCTGCATGGCTAATCAACCCAGCACCTCAACAACTTCTTCATCAGGAATGAAGTCATGCTCTATGCTATATTATCCTCTAATTTTCGTGTTTTCACTTTTTTTTTATTTATTTATTTATTTTATTTATTTTTCTTTACATCTAACGGACTGTATTCATTTCCACGACTAAGTAGCGTTAGGTGTAAAAATTCACAGTACTGAAGTCCCCCGCCTCTCCCTCGCCTGACTTCACCGTGACTGGAAAGACAATATACAATATGTGACGTCATGTTTAGTAACATTTTATATTCGTTATTTTGCTCATAGTTTGTAAGTCATTGTACCAGCTTCACTAATTAAACGCCCTCCACTGTATCACAGAAACATCGCTTGCATCCCTGCATTTCCAAAGATACAAAACTATATTGACTTTCACTAATAAAACGAGCCCTTTGCTGTGGTGGGGCTGCTGTATGGCCACTGACTATTAGGAGCCAGTGGCACTAGAAAGCCACTCACACTCAAGGTGAACAAAGCTTCACTGGGTGTGACAGTGACATGGTTGACAATGTTGACAGAAGATGCGTGTTGTAGGCGCACCAATAGGAAAGGTACCGTATCGGAGGCGTGGAGTTGAGGTGATATTGGAAGGCGGCAGTGAGTGGCGGGGTGAGGGTCTCGCAAGGACGGACCGGCAGTACCTGACGTCAGCCTGCAGGAGTGCCAGGCTAAATATTCTCAAGGGACGGACTGCTACCTCGCTCTGCGCTCACTTATATTTTTATCCTGTCCTAGGAGCCGAGTCGCAATGTGCCCACCCCCCCATGATGGTATTTGTTATCTTCTTCCCGGCGCGACACACGCCCCCACTGTACAGACACGCCTCGCACCACTCGTGACCCAGCCGCCAGGCAACAAGCATAAGAAAAAAGGGAAAACATTGCACTCAAAGCGGATGACTGAAAGATGTGATAGTAGGGAGAGGAGAGGAGAGGAGAGGAGCAAGAAGGCGACGGCCGGAGTTTATATTGGGCGCGTCCTTGCCGGGCGGCGAGGGTCAGCCGGCCACCGCCGAGCACTGCCACATCTGCCCCACATAGTGTTGCAAGTGTACCCACCTTGTAGGAACCAGTTTGCGCGCTCACTGAAACATTCACGCACGCGTTCTGGTGCACACGCACGAGGTCAAGCGCAAGTACACACACACACACACACACACACACACACACACACACACACACACACACACACCATAAAAAAAAATATTTAAGAGTACTGACACTAATGCTCAGCAAGTCTATAGTGACACATTGACAACACGAGCAAAATTTTACCTCCACATATCAAAAGTAGACACGAGAAGTAATCTGAAGTATGTAAAACACCACTACGGTTTCCTTACAGTACACGAGCTATAAAAAGTGAAGAAATTTGGTCGTAGGTATGAATATGTACATTTGAACTAGTGAATGACGGAGAGAGCGCGGTGACTATATGTACGCAGGTGTGGCGAGCGTAGTCGCATTAATTAAGAAGACCAGGTGGAGGCTACAGGTGTGCTACCAAGGCGATAACGTAACTACCGCTAAAAAGAGAGAGAGAGAGAGAGAGAGAGAGAGAGAGAGAGAGAGGGCGAAGTTAATGAACAATATGCCTCTCCACGAATACAGAAGACATGTAATAATGAAGCAGAAGGCAAGGTAAATAAAAGAAAGAATTCCTCTGATTTCCCTAATCATTACGGAGAACAAGAAAGTGATGGGAAAGAGAAAAGACGGAGATTCCCACACATACGCTTTCGACACATTTTTTTTTTTTTTTCAATGAGTTTTGGGATGTATACATGCATTTCTATATGTAAGTAGACTCTAGTTTTCCAGCATAGGGTAAGGGAAAGGGAGGTGCTCTGTGAAAACTTCATTTAAGCTGCCAACCCAAATTTACCTACAGGTGGTCCACTGCACCAAACACACACACACACACACACACACACACACACACACACACACACACACACACACACACACACACACACACACACACACATTCACATAATACCGCCTCCTCCTCCTCCTCCTCCCCAACACCTGCTTGCTCGTCCACGTGCCTCAAACGTCACGCCCTAATCTGTTGAGGAATGAGCCACTGTCTCCTTCACGGACAAAAAGTTGAACGTGCATATCAAACACTGCTGCTGACATGTTCTTAGGGCAGATAGCATAACCGTAGTGTGCGCTCTCTCATTCTCTGAGGTGAACGTATACACAAAAATTAACTCCGTGTGTCCTTGTGATATGAAATAAAAACCTAATCTGTTTCTTCTCCAAAGCTGCAGGAATCCCCGTGTGCAAAGGTTACTGGTTGTGCACAGGTCACCGAGGCGACGAGGTAGGAAGTGAGTCCGGTGAAAGTTCGTCTCTCTTACAAAGGAGACATTTTCCAGCGGGCACTTAACGCAGTACCGAGAGGCGCTCAAAGGTCAATGGTGTAACATCGGCAAGAGATCTTTTGACCACTTTATGTTTTTATCTAGTAAAGATATATATATATATATATATATATATATATATATATATATATATATATATATATATATATATATATATACATTTTTTTTTCGTCAGTGTAATTCAATTCTTGTTATATTCATTTTAATTGGGAAAATATCAGAGCGGAGAAGAGAAGGGCGCGCAGTAAGGGCAATGGTACCATATTAATCGTGATATTTGTTACTTGGCACTAAGTTCCTATATGTGCAACAGCACGTCTTGAACTCAATCAGCATTAATAGTGTCCATGTATTCATTAGTCTCTTTGGGAACGGATGTTAGACCGACCACCACCACCGCCAAAACCACAAGGGGCGGCTGTGTTTGCTAGGTTCGACATTTGATCAGATGTAGGTTCAGCTGATGATTCTTCCGAGGCAGCTGTCAAGGAAGTGTTCTCTCTCTCTCTCTCTCTCTCTCTCTCTCTCTCTCTCTCTCTCTCTCTCTCTCTCTCTCTCTCTCTCTCTCTCTCTCTCTCTCTCTCTCTATATATATATATATATATATATATATATATATATATATATATATATATATATATATATATATATATATATATATATATATATAACATCTATAAGGAAACAGACAAACATCTTCATTTCCCCATACAATCTCCATCCCAAGCTATCTAAGAAATATATATATATATATATATATATATATATATATATATATATATATATATATATATATATATATATATATATATATTATATTTATTTATTTATTTATTTATTTTTTTTTTTTTTTTTTTTTTTTTTTAGAGTACTTTAAAATGCAGGTCTCAAAAGTTACAGGTGATCAAGAATTGTCTAGCATTGAAAGTTAATAATGTCCCTTTCATCTGCTCTGCCCCTTTTCTTCCTCTTCCTACAGATTTACGTACTTGCCACCTGCCATCCGAACTGCAGACACCTCCTCACCTCCCCTCCACCCCTCCAGCACCACCACGACGCCTTATCTCCCCAGTCTCCACCCAACGCTCACCATTCGCACTCATTACTTAACCTACATTTCACTTCCACCATCGCATTTTCAAAACATCTCATCCTCATTTCCCTCTCCCTTTCTCTTCCTCTTTCCCTGACTCTTCCTCCATCACTATCACTGCAGCACTCAGCAACGAGGATCACACACACACACACACACACACACACACACACTAAGTAGATACATGCATTACCAGTTTAGTGTCGGAGTAAAGTGGTTAGAGAGAGAGAGAGAGAGAGAGAGAGAGAGAGAGAGAGAGAGAGAGAGAGAGAGAGAGAGAGAAGCCAGTCAAACCAATGATGGGAGGAGGAGGAGGAGAGAGAGGAAGAGAAGAGGTCGACAAGGAAGTGTGGGAGGAAGTGTTCAAGAGTGGGGAGGGAGAGGACTGGCTGACTGACTGCTTGAGTTGCCGGTGTGTCGGTTCGGTTTGTAATTTCCTGAAGCCAATGTAGAACACACACACACACACACACACACACACACAGAGAGAGAGAGAGAGAGAGAGAGAGAGATGCAATCACTTGTTCACATTTTCGAAAGCTAATTGTTTCATCTATTTATTCCTGTTATTCTACTCCTACTCCACGACACTTGAGTTTTGAGTACTTGCAGAGCCTTTGATGAGCAGTGTTCCTATACTATAATTTTTCCTCAAGCGATTAATCATTCCTTTCTCTTTCATTCAATAACCGTTACCAAGAATGTCATGCACCACACTTACTACTGTTTAGTTTTATTACTTCACCTTTCCTCCCCGAGCGTTATAGATTAGCTATATGTATTGTACGCACGCTCTCTCTCTCTCTCTCTCTCTCTCTCTCTCTCTCTCTCTCTCAGTGTAAACATACTGGCAGCATAGTAATAAAACTATATGCGTAACTCGCCCCCAATCTGCATGAGCACTGGCATGACTAAATTGTTTAAAAAATAACAATGTGAACGACGCAGGCTACAAAACGACAAAACACCGAGGTGATATTTGAAAACAAGTAACTCCACCAACCTGTTCAACAAGGCAAGCATGTCTCCCCTTCCTTTCCCGCCTCAGCCTCCCTGATTCATCAATTAATTACATGTATACGTGATGATAGAAAACCCAACACTGATCATAATGAATAGATACTCGTACATGTTATCAGATACATTTAACTCATCTCTCTCTCTCTCTCTCTCTCTCTCTCTCTCTCTCTCTCTCTCTCTCTCTCTCTCTCTCTCTCTGTAGCTACCTTGCTGTAACAGTAACACACACACACACACACACACACACACACCGCGTAGTGTAGTGGTTAGCACGCTCGACTCACTCGAGAGGAACCGGGTTCGAATCCCGGAGGCGGCGAGGCAAATGGGCAAGCCTCTTAATGTGTAGCCCCTGTTCACCTAGCAGTAAATAGGTACGGGATATAACTTGAGGGGTTGTGACCTCGCTTTCCCGGTGTGTGGAGTGTGTTGTGGTCTCAGTCCTACCCGAAGATCGGTCTATGAGCTCTGAGCTCGCTCCGTAGACTGGCTGGGTGACCAGCAGACGACCGAGGTGAATTACACACACACACACATAGTCTCGTCAGGCGATGCGGAAATATGCAGAACACACTCTTGCTCCATCTTCTCATCGTTCTCATCGCCAAGTCGTGTATATGTATGTGTATATATATATATATATATATATATATATATATATATATATATATATATATATATATATATATATATATATACATATATGTATATAATGAGAAGGGAAGACCATCACCTCAAGCTCAACAACCCTGTCCATGCGAAGGATGACTGCGAGGAGCGGTGTCCAATATGATAAAGAAACGCCAAGACTCAATGAGCGACTATTTCCAGTGTTCCTTTGAAATATATGACATGCTTTCAGGGGTAATGAACGTAGGCATAACGTTGTCGGCGTCTCGTTTGGTGAAAGTAAAATATAGGGAACATATGAAAAGACATGTTGGCTTTCATATGTTCATACACTGTGCTTCATTCACAGAAATTTTGTGGTTTAGTATGATGGTCACATCAAAGACACACACACACACACACACACACACACACACACACACACACACACACACCTAATGTAGTGGTTAGCACGCTCAACTCACAATCGAGAGGGCCAGGTTCGAGTCCCGGCGCGGCGAGGCAAATGGGCAAACCTCTTAATGTGTTGCTCCTGTTCACCTAGCAGTAAGTAGGTACGGGATGTAACTCGAGGGGTTGTGGCCTCGCTTTCCTGGTGTGTGGAGTGTGTTGTGGTCTCAGTCCTACCAGAAGATCGGTCTATGAGCTCTGAGCTCGCTCCGTAATGGGGAAGAGTGGCTGGGTAACCAGCAGACATCCGTGGTGAATTACACACACCGCGTAGTGTAATGGGTAGCACGCTCGACTCACAATCGAGAGGGTCCAGGTTCGAGTCCCGGAAAGCGTTCAGGCAAATGGGCAAGCCTTTTAATGTGTGGCCCCTGGTCACCTAGCAGCAAATAGGTACCGTATGTAACTCGAGGCCTCGCTTTCCCGGTGTGTGGAGTGTGTTGCGGTCTCAGTCCTACCCGAAGATCGGTCTATGAGCTTTGAGCTCGCTCCGTAATGGGGAAGGCTGTCTGAGTGACCAGCAGACGACCATGGCGAATTATACACACACACACACACACACACACACACACACAGCCACAATACATTAAATAAATCATTTCACTTGGAGCTCATGTCATCAGTAGTCATTACTAAGATCACCGAATATTTACAAGAACTACAAGATATACAGAATGGTTGAGATAAAAATAAAGTAACACAAACGTGAGAGTTCAAGTGCCTCCCACCAGCAGAGGAATGCCTGCGGCTGGGTGTTGCCATGCAAGAATGTCACTCGAGGCGCGGCAAACTCTACGAGACAGGATTAGAAAATTAGCTCAAAGAAGATAAATACGTCTAAAGTAATGTGAATTGTCACAATAAACAGGAAGGAAGAGTAAAAAAAAAAAATAAATAAATAAACGCACGAAGGAAATTACATGTTATAAAGAGCATGCCGTAAAATAAATGTAAATTTGTGTACCTAACTCGCTCAACTGAGGCCGCGCCCTATATATATATATATATATATATATATATATATATATATATATATATATATATATATATATATATATATATATATATTTTTTTTTTTTTTTTTTTTTTTTTTACCGAGTCACTAACTGATCTGAACAAATCAAGCCCATGATGAGATTATTTCAGCACTAAAGATCCATATTACTCCAAGACGATATAATAGTACGTTAGTAATCTTCCTATTTATTTGTATTAAAGAGAAAAAAAAGTCAAACATAACAATTTTAACCTTTGAAGTGTCATTACACATCAAATTCTCGCCGCAGCCGGGGAGAGATCGAGAGGGAGGTTGTGGGACGGTGCCATAATTCACAACAGCAAAATAACGAGGCAGGGAGACTAAAGGAGAAAAAAAAATATTAAGTTTAACATACGAAGACTTGTAAAAGGCAGGCACTAAGTTCACCTACTAGTCAGAAAACGCTGTATCAACAAAACACAAGTGCGAGTAGTAACACGTAAATAAACCGGTAAGTAAAGCGGCGGCGGGCACGGTCAGAGCTCAAGGCTTCCTGGTTGGGCCGCAGCCAGCACCGGTGGGACTAGTGCATGGCAAAAGAGGGAATGGGGAGTAGATGGGGGGAAAGAACTGAATTTTTAACAGTGAACGTGGAAGACACCACAACCATCAAAAGTGAAGGGAGGATACTGCCATTGACTAGGTGCCCCGCTCCATCCTGGCGAAAGTGGATGTAGGCAGACGGAGGCAACCAACCGTGCTGCTCAGTAATTGGTCATGAATGCAAAGATTTGTGGCTATTTCCCAAGAATGGCTGCACTGAAACACGACCACCGCCTGTGAATGACTGGTAATGGCCCTTTCCCTCCGGGAGGTATGGCCGCGCCTCGCTGGGGATTGACCCGAGGAGTACTGTATCACCGACTCAAATTGTTGACTGATTACCATTAATACTCATCAACACCGTACCATCTGGAGAACCTATCTTATCACCTCCCTATTGTTGTTGTTGTTGTTATTCATGTTTAAGAGAGAGAGAGAGAGAGAGGTGGGGAAGTAGTAAAGTAGTAGTAGTAGTAGTAGTAGTACTGTAATAATAGTAATAAAATAGTAGTTGTAACAACAGCAACAAATGGTACAATACTTGTTTTTTTCCCGCAGCTGATTGGCATCATCTGTATGGCCTGTGCGGCACCAGCGTGGACCAAAGGCACTCACTGGTTCCTGTTCGTGGTGGTAACAGCCTTCGTCTCAACTTCTCTGTGGTGCTTCATCTACCTCCTTAACCTGAAGAGCGCCATCAACCTGCCAATCGATTGGCTCCTCACTGTGAGTGGCTCGTTGAAACACAGATGAGTTTTCATAAATTCAATATAAATCCTCAGAACACACACACACACACGCACACACCGCGTAGTAGTGGTTAGCACGCTCGACTCAATCGAGAGGCCCTGGTTCGAGTCCCGGTAAGCGGCGAGGCAAATGGGCAAGCCTCTTAATGTGTGGCCTCTGTTCACCTAGCAGTAAATAGGTACGGGATTGTGGCCTCGCTTTCCCGGTGTTTGTTGTGTGTTGATGTGGCCTCAGTCCTACCCGAAGATCGGTCTATGAGCTCTGAGCTCGCTCCGTAATGGAGGAGACTGGCTGGCTGACCAGCAGGCGACCGAGGTGAATTACACACACACACACACACACACACACAAAAAAAAAAAATAAATATATATATATATATATATATATATATATATATATATATATATATATATATATATATATATATATATATAATAAAAAAAATAAAATAAATAAATAAATAAAATAATAACAGTAGCAATTAATAGTGGAACAGTGGAATGGTTCAAAAGCAACAAACAGATGATGGACATAATATTGAGAGAAAGATGAATGGAGAGTCTGTAAAGATGTGGTTAAACACTGCTAGAAAGTAAGAGTGGATAAAGACAAGGTGATTATAGATATGCTAAAGAGATGTAGAGCATTATAACAAGCACATAAAGGCATTGTTTGAACAGGGCTCTTCTGCCAAGGTAATTTCTTTGGGAGAGCATTACCTGAAGAAGAGACAAGTCAGAGGTAATTCATAGTACCTGAAAGAGAGAAAAATAATAATGATAGTGATAGTGAAATTAAAAGTGACACATATCTACAAGCAGTGAACCATTCATAGATTAAATGCAAATTACAAGAGAGATACCACAAAACATTGGTTCAACCTGTACTAAAGTGGTGTAGATTTTCATTTTTTTTGTAATATATATATATATATATATATATATATATATATATATATATATATATATATATATATATATATATATATATATATATATATATATATATATATATATATATATATATATATATATATATATATATATATATATATATATATATATATATATATATATATATATATATATATATATATATATATATATATATATATATATATATATATATATATATATATATATATATATATATATATATATATATATAGACACATCAGTATTCATGTGCAGTAGAATGTATTGTCATTTTTTTTTTAATGCAAAGAATATCAAATTATCCAAACTTAACTACCTACAGATATACATACAGTTGCAAAAATATGTATGCAAGTTTTCATATACATTTAATTTACAATATGAATACTAACAACATATCATCAGTGTCTTTACAGTATTACAGGAATAAGATCAGGCAAATAAAAAAAAAAAGAAAAAGAAATTTAATTAAAAAATAACATGAAAAAATATCATAAGATTAAATTGCATATAAAAAAAAACGAAAGGCTCATATTACTATTCTATTTAACATATCTGAGCTAGTTTTTGCTTTTCTTGAAATCTTATAAAGTAGCATAAGTATGGATATATTCACAAAAAAATTGTATTATAAAAACTTTGAATTTTTTTAATATCTTGCATGCTACTAATCAAATTGTCTATTTGAACTGAATCCTGCATGAGCAGCAAATATATAGCATACATCTAAAAAATGTATAGAGATCTATGAATGTGTGCTATGCGGAACATGCTTTTTCTTTGAGGGGCCTTAGCAGCTTGGTATTGCACTTCATACATAATTATGCAGAGAAGCATGCTTCTCATCAGTGTCTCTAATCTGTTATATGTACTGCTCCTTGTAAATATCAGTTTTCTGTTTGTGTCAGTGAAGTGTGATGACTTCAATAACTTTATGATAGTCCATATTCTTAAATAATGAGGTATTGCTCTACATAGTTAAACCATGAGGACCTGAAACCAAACTCTTTATAGGAAATTCAAGCTGGCACACAATATCTATCAATATTAAGACAATAATAATCACCATAATGTGTGAGGAGTTCAATTGACTCTATTCAACTACCACATGCTTCCTCCTACATTTCAGATAATTTTGTAGTGTTTCACACATCTTAAGTCTCACCTGTATTGGTAGCAGAGCACCACATTTGCTGGTGCCTTCTTGCACTAAACAAAAAAATGTGGTGTAAGTCACTAATAGTCATGCAGTACACAAATATTACTGGATTAAGCTCATTATAGGAACATTAATGTGCCCTTCAAGGTGTGAAACATAATTTTGTGACAGCTTCAAGGTATTATATATATGTGCTTCTGGTGCTTTACGGTCAGCCTAGTCAATTCCATACGTATCACAGAGCAGTTTAACTTTTTCATATACAATGGTACTCTTGAGATATGTCTGCTGCCCCCATACGTTCAAACCAGCTTACACCCTTTCCTGATGCCTCATTTTATCCTTCTGCACAGAATGAGTCAAATCTGAAGACTGCTGGGATCTCTATCTTGTATCTAACTAACACACAATCTCTACAAGTATGTAAATCAATTACTCACAAGTTTCATGTTCTTCCTCAGTCTTTAAATGTCCAGTGATTTTTCCTGCCTTCATTGCAATATCTCTTGCTCTCATGTCTTATTTTCTGTGCATCCTTCTATATTTGAGTATGATGGAATCAATGTATTTTAAAATATTTATATATCCCATTAACTGTTGATTAATCCTTGTAAGAAACATCTTTTTGTCTTCATTTTTATGTAAATCACTAGAATTGATCGCTTCTGTCTTCTTCAAAACTGCAATATTTCATTTTATTCAGATTAATTTGGACTTGTGATGTTTCCACGCAAAAACAGCATTAAATTAATGCACTCATTCCTAAAAATATTTTCAACCATTTGATAGCATAAAATAATTAGGAGAAAACCTGGGCAGTCGTGTTTCTCATATGAATGAAAGGCAGAATGGCAATCCAGTAGGAACACAAGATCAGAAAATTCAATAAAGAACAGTTGAATTGATCAAGAAAGCTGTTGGTTTCCTGTCCAGCAACAGGCTGCCAATGAAGGTGACACTGATGGTTGTGTTGATGGTAACGATGATAATTAGTTGTAGAGTACAATGGGCAAATCATATAGTAGCTATAACAGTAGGTGATGCATGAAGCACTTCAACACAATGCTGAAGATAAAGAAAAATTGTAACCACACATTACCCTACCATTCCTTTTTATCTCCCAAGCTTCCTCACCTCCTAATCTCAGAATAACTTAATTAGTAATGTAGGTAATATTAATCACAAGAGTAGCAGCCAAAGCCACTTTCTGTATTGATCTAACACAGTCTTACCAACTATACAACTATGTATTCTAATCCTATTCACAAAGTAATGGATAATGCACTGGTGGGGAAATTTTGGGAATTTTGGAAAAAAAAAAAATCAACTGATGATTTCAAAACAAGCTGTGACTGCTGTCATCTCTAAACAAAAAATGTCATAAATATTTAGGATCTATTAATTTGGAAGGAAATTTCCAATGTGTTAGTAATCTGTTCATGTTGCTACCCTAGCTATGATCCCAGAAGTGCAAGTCTACAAGTGCACTCTGACAGCACATTACATTAAATTTCATTAACTGTTCTTATTTGAGTATTGTTATATTTACTTATAAAGATTTGCCACATGCAACATAGATTTTCAGCGATATATTACTTGTATAAAAAGATAAAATCAGCCTATTTTGTAGCCTTGCATGATGCAGCTTGAAATTAAAATATCTGATGATGATATTAGCCAAACAAGGAGATAGATCTTATTGTATTAAGTGCAATAGTCTAATACTGGGCCACTTAAACTAGTAGCAGACAACAATTAATTAGATAAGGATGAGGATTTTTATGTGACTCACTGTTGGTTATCCTTACCAATTTACTTCATCATTTCCAGCATTATAAAAAGAAATATTAATAAATTAGCATTTAACTTATGCATTAGCATTGTGTGACATCCTGTAGTGTTGCTATAACACTGTTTGCATGCATGTACATAAATACTAGCCTTTTGATTTTATGCTTCTTTCTGAACACAACAGAATTACCACTTCAAGTGTCAGAGTTATGCTTTGTACTGAATGTTGACAAAAATCCTCATCCCTACTTGTGAGCAAGTGCTTGATGTTAATTCCTCATTGCAATTTGTGTGCTAATTGTTCCTTCCCTCTTGCTTGCAGGAATTCATTCTAACAGCTACCTTTGCCGTGCTTTACATAATAGCTAGCATTGTCCAGTTAATCAGCACTGTTACAAAACCCCGACCACCAAGACGGCTAAAACCCTTCTACCTGATGTCAGGGGTGAGTACAGGCGGTTGATCATGTCTCCTCTTTCACAAAGACCTGATCTTCCAGCAGCAGTGGACTCAACCAACCCGCCTCGCTACTGACTGACTGACCTTGTGCCTGGGCTTTCATGCATCCAGAACAGGATGGTTTTTTTTTATCCTTCTCTCCTTCCACATACGAATGGAGATGCTTCAAAATTTAAAACTATGGTATGAGGGCCAAACCTCCCAGGATGACTGACCCCCCCACCCATTCCCCTTGGACCCACACACCCTGTTGCCGCTACGAAGGACGCATTTCTCTTTCAGGAGCTGCTCAATACCGCCATTACCACTCTGCTCTATCTCATTGCCGTCATTGTGCAGTTCTGCAGTATCGGGCCAGCTGCAGACAGAAACATCACAGCAGGGGTAAGCCAGCCACCCTCCCCTCGACCCTCCCACCCCTTTCATTTCATCCTACTGACCAAAATTGGAATCCTGCCCTCAGTCAAATAACATAGATTAACATCACTGTGAATCATTAAAAATTAACTTGAATTTGCTCATTAGTCTGGTTAGCCAGAGCACATTAATGCAACTGACTGACTACATATGTAGTCTACATAAAATGCTTCTAGCCCTTATAACCCAGGACGCCTCAATGACTTAACACTAGACAAACATATTCACTATGTGTGTACACCAGACCATCAAGGTCTTTCTTTAGACTCACTCTAAAGAAACCAATCCAGAAAACTGAATAAAAAATGTAATTGAAGGTAAGTAGAATTATGTACATGATATCTTAGAAATGAATTCAAAGAAATTTGGAGTCATAACCTAATAAGTTTAAAACTACTTACAATGTCATAATATTAAAGTTTGTTCTTATAAGATTTTAGGTATTATATTATTTGTTTATCATCAAACCAAATACATGTCTTGCCAATGCAAATTTCATTCCTTACTAGGGAAAAGCTTAAGGAATTACAGTTATGTATCACACATTACAATGTTTTAATATTTTTTTCTAAGCTGGAAGCAGCAATTAAACCTCTATTTACAATGCATCATTATTCAGTTTATTTCTCACAAACAGTGAGATATTTCCTTAATCTCTCTTTTTCTAAATATATTTCTCCTATGTTAAGCAAAACCAATAAAATTACTGGATAATGAAAAGAATTTACTTAAATCTTTGCCTTATAAGTTGCTATAAACAATATACTGTCTTAAAACATTTCTATATTTTCACTTTAAAAAACTCTCAACAGGTCTTTGGTGTGTTCAATATGCTGACCTATGCAGTTGGCTCCTTCTATTTGTACCGTGACTGGAAGGACTCGCATCCTCACACAGCCTTCACTGGTTCCGTCCTCAAACGCAACCCATAGGTTTCTTGTGAGGTCTTCCCCACCCCCTCCAGTGTTCGCTCTCAGCCGGGAGCTGCCAGAAACCTGCCGGCCCAGTCCCCAGCCCTCTCCTGCTTCTGAGTCTGAGAAGAGTAGAAGGACTGCCAAGAATGAATCAATTATTTTATTACTTTGAGAAATTAGAATTACTGTAAATCTCAATAGGAAGATATCTTGATGTTTACTATTTTACAAAGCAGTAAAACCTGTAATTTAAATGCACACAATTAGAGTATAGACATTGACTTATAAATGATTAGTGATTTTCATATAAATGCAATTAAATTATGACTGACCCTGGACAATTGAGTCCAACTCCACAAACAGTACAAGGCACAGAGGGAAACATTCTTCCATTTTGTGTGTATTGTCAGAAAGGCTTTCCTTTATATATCATGCTTCACTTAACCATACAGAAGACTAACAATCCCTAGTCGTTGTAAAGATGTTCAAATTAATTATTTACAGTATAAAAGTTAGAATTAAAACAGATTTTCTGAAAAAAAAAACTTATACAATATATATTGGGAAATGAAAGAATCAACCCTCATAAGTACCTATACTTACAGGTTCTTTGGGGCTCAATTATAGTAATCAGATAACTGTAGTTAGCTGTCAAGTTGTCGTGACTACATATAGGCTTTAATGTATATTTAGAAAGACAAATAATTATAACTTACAAGTAAGGTAAGATAATTATTTCCTCCTGAGACCAATCATCAAGCATGACTTTCAAAGTCATCTCTGTGCACACCATGTACAGCAAAGATAAATGCCTTTCAGATTGAAAGGTGTTTATATTATATTTATGAGATCGACCCATACAGCAAGGCACAATATTGTTAATCACAATAAATGTGTGACATTTAATTTTCATATTTCAGTTACAGTCTATATGGATGATGTTTGTCATGTGTGCTAGAGAATATGCTTCAGCATTACTATAACTTCAGGACCAGAAAAAAAAAAAAACCCACTGCCAATATTTTTTTGCAGTCCCTCCCTTACATTTGTAGTAGTAGTGCCAAGGAAATGTGACATTTCATTTATGAATGGGTATTGAGCAGCCTACAAGTGTTTTGAGTGGTAGGGGACAATTGTGGTTTTGCATTTATGGATATGCTGATTAACGAACAATGTAAATTATTACTGATTCACCAGTGGCCATTAACTGAGAATAATAATAGCTGTCATAGTGATAAGATGATCAGCTTTGCTAAGTGTTGTTCTGTTGACATAACAAAACTGGCTTTCATTTCTTAATGAGGACATTGAACATATACTGCCAAATCACCTTATTAGAGGTTAGATAGCATGTAGTACTTTACCTTGGGTAACAATTGCAAGTTGCACATATCATAGTAATTTGAGCAGTAATGCAACTACACTATCAAGATATGCCAAGGTGCAACACAAATTTAATATCCACTACTTGAGAACATTGGTCCCCCCCAAAGAAAAAAGGAAATAAAAAATCTGATTGTTAAGTGCAACACAACAATAATCTGAACATGAACATGACAATACACAATAGTATCACTATGGCATATATTATAATCTGCATACAAACAAGAACAGACTGTTTAAAACCTGGCATGGCTGCTGGCTAACTTCTCAGTGCTGTTTAACAGGTCTCATGACTATAGTTGACACAATTGTTTTGTGATTAAAATGTGATCAACAGTTTTGTAAATAACTTAATTGTATAGAGTATGGTATGGTTTATACATGGACCTTCTGCATTTCTCTTGCCATGCACAATGAATATAAATATTGCATTATTTTGGCTATGAAATGATTCATTGTGTACAGTCATTTACACACAGTGTATAAATATTAGTTGTACAGGATGAAATCCTCCTGTAATAGGCATGATATGAAGTTGTGCTGTTAGTTTTGTCTTGAAGTGGACTGTACTTGTTTGAGGAGTCCCAATACAGTACATATGTCACAGTATGTAAGCAAGAAACTTGCAAGGCATGGAAAGTTTGTAAGTTGTGTTTCAAAAGTAATTAAACATTAATTACCTGTGTTCATCGCTTAAATATGTTAAATAAAGGTTTTTGTAATAAAGTGTTTCTCCATAACTTTTCAAAACAGACCGCATTTTTGTTGACATCACCCCTCAAAAAAAAAAAAAAAAAAAAGTTAACCTCCATCATTTAGAGGAGATACTTCCAACCATGACTTTCAGAGAGGTGTCCTTGATGTAATTTATTTTGCTACTGCAGCATCGCCAAGATAATGTAGAGAACTACCGTCATTAAGACACATGACAGCAGTAGTCGACTTGACAGGTGGCAGATAGCAGAGACAGATGACGATATTTGAACAAAATAAGACAGAGTCTTCCAAATCTAAACACGGTTTTCTGGCTTGGCTCCGTAGGGAATCGTAGGCATTCCAGCGCTGCCACGTTTCACCCAGGATATGAAGGGTCAGATGTGTGACCTGACCCATCCCTCTAATTCATTTAGCGCTCTCTCCCTTCATCTATACCAGCATCTCTCTCTCTCTCTCTCTCTCTCTCTCTCTCTTGTTATTATTATCATTATTATTGTTTTATTGTTATCGTAATGACTCTCTCTCTCTCTCTCTCTCTCATGCCTATATTTAATTTCTATCCTTTTTTTTTCGCACTGTGTGTGTTTACTGCCATTTTTAAGGAATACAGGCAGATTTACAATCAATAAATGTGTCAGGCATGGTCTGTCGAGTCGAAACTCCTAAAACAAACGGTTTTAAGTAAAAAAAAAAAAAAAAATATATATATATATATATATATATATATATATATATATATATATATATATATATATATATATATATATATATATATATATATATATATATATATATATATATATATATATATATATATATATATATATATATATATATATATATATATATATATATATATATATATATATATACAGCGAGAGCGAAAAATAGTTTTACATAATATCTAACCTAGTTAGGGAGTAATCCTATTTCATTGTAAAGTTAACTTGCATACAGTGTGTGTGTGTGTGTGTGTGATAGGTATCTACCACCGTGACACGTGACCTCTCTCTGTCTCGTAGGCAGGCCGGGCCTTGGACAGTAATGAGTGTTGCCGCGTGAATGGAGTTAAAAATATTTTGTTTTATATATGAAATACCTCATTTTTTTTTTTTTTTTAGATATTCATTCTTATTGAAATGCGGACACAGTTATTACACCATTTGTCTTACTAAGGACTATGGTGAACGTTGATAGAGATTATAACGTTATCACAGCAACACGGTTACACATGTCTGCCGGTATTTGGTACTGTGATATGGATTTTGTAAGCGTGGAACGTTAACTTTTGTTTTATTCATTTTCTTTTAATAATTGAAGATACTGGATTTTCGTTAAAGCATTGAATATGCCTCTCACTTATGTACACGGAGCTCTAATTCGATAGTTCACTTGGCAGTGCTGGAATGCCTACTATTCCCAAAGGAGACCAGCCAGAAAACCGCGTTTAGATTTGGAGGACTATAGCTCAGGCAAACTAACCAAGAACAGGACTACCAAAGGGAATTACTCATTGAAATCACACAAAATTCTTACCTAAATCATTAAGATAGCATTTAAAGGCGGGAACAGATTTGACAGACACGACATTACAAATGTCGATAGCTCTCACTGGGAAGAAACTCGCTCTCTTATCCGTCTTGGAACGAGGAACAAATCCCTTCAACATGTGTCCCCTAGTATCACTGTATGTTTCTTACAAACAGGTGATTGAAGTGAGGGCAATGACCTTTCAAAATTTTAAACACCATAATTAATCCAGTGGTTCCCAAACAGGGATTAATTGTCCCCTGGGGGTAATTTAGCAATTTTTGGGTAATCAATCTGCCTTTGCTCGTTTCCGCGCGCGGTCATCAGGCCGACATATCCGCACATTCCACAGCGGGCGGACGCTCCCTCGCCTCGCTCTCAGGTCAGCACGGGTCACGGACCCTCTGGCCACGTGCTGTGATAATGGTGCTATGTACGGGAGATGAATCATTGGATCCTTGGAGCCCGAAATAAAGACATCTATAAGGACAATCCTCAGCGCCTCGTCATGGGCCTTGACGAGTCCCCCGTCGGGCTGTCGATGATAATGTGTCTGACATTAGTTTACGTGATGAGAACGAAGTCCCCAGGATGGCGAGTGGACACGCCCAGCACTGCACCACCAGGAGGATGCCCCAGGTTGAAATTGGGGGACACCAGCCACTACGACAATGCGTGCAGTACAAGCCTGCCCTTGCCTTTCATAAGGATTTTAAAGAGCCGAAGATGACCATTAGTCTGAGGGGGAGAACATATTCTCACCCCAAGGACAAGGAGAACGCCACTGCCATGTGTACAGTACCATCGCCAAGGATAATATATGGTATAATATTGTAATAATTAAAACATGGACAAAGATTCTATCTATTGACAAGGTTATTGGTACGTACACTTGAAAAGGCTTTCATTTGTTGTCTGTTGGTAAAGGGAAAACAAATTTACTGTAAATAATTATCATAAGTATAAATGTACTAGACCAGATGCAAAATTTAGGTTGAGAACTTGGGAGTAAATGGGGGCCTTTCTCAAGAACTGATGGAAAGACTTAAGTAGTTACTTAATTGTCTCATTTATGCGTCCAGAACACCTGCAAATATTAGTTTATAGGCAGTGTTTTAACTAAGAAAATAAAAGAAAATAATAAATGTTTTTTTTCTGCCTTATAATAGTATATGTTTCTGTTATTGCGCTAAAATTTACTTGTAATTTAGCGGAGTCGCACTGAAAAGAAAAAAAAAAAAAAAAAGTCGCAGTCGTAAAGTTGTAATTATAAGTCGCTCTTTGGATGTTGGGGAGGAGGGCAAAAATAGAGTCCCAAAGTCAAAGTCGCATCTGTCAAAAAAATAAAGTCGCGCCTAGCTCTGTCCAGTGTCCATCACTTCATCACGTCTATAGTAAGCAATAAACAGAACTATGCACTAAACCTGAGTATCCATGTGTATACAAATACGATGACTATACCTAGGACCTATAGGTAGACAAATGAGGAAAGGCACCCTAGATGACTCCCTTGCCTCTTATATTATCACTACGGTAAAACAATATAGCTTAGTAATAATCATATGATTGTGGTACAATAATGGTAATAATAGCATTATTCGTAATCATTGATTATTAAAGTAATATTCAGTGTCATTAAACAGTTCATTTACCAGAAGATGCAATTAAGATAACTTCCATCAACTGTTAGGAAAGGCTAAAAATAATGTTTTATCCTTAAGTGTTCCACTGACAGATAAAATTTTCTTCCATGTACGTCCAACTATATACCTCGCTACAGCGCCATGTGGTCAGGGTGAGAGTTGCACAAGACACTGCAAGGTAGGTAGACGACACAGGGTACGGAAATAGCCCTACGTTGTTCCTTCGTTCCTTATTGCTGCTATTGGTGAATTTATATGTTTGTCTCTAGTCCTCTGGCCTTAAAGAGAGAGAGAGAGAGCAAAAATATCAGTACTAATAAATTACTAATAGGCTTGCAATAAATAACAAAATGTTTTGGGTAAGTCGAACGCATGTCTACGAATATTGATCTTTCTTCTACTTTATAAACGTTATATAAGAAAGGATTTACAATACATGAAATAATTCATATAAATTATTATTAGTTAGTATTCAAATTCTAAGTTTTATTTCATTGATCTCAACAAATCGGTGCAGTCGAGTCTGCTTTCGTATAGGCAAACATGTTTACTCCACGTGTACCATGTCTCATGCATGCCAGGCATATTGCCATCCTATTTCCATACGTCCAAATTCCCATCCAGATACAAGAGTCATTAGGAAGGGCAAGGGTGAAGGGAACTTGGGGAAGCAGCAGCAGCAGCAGCAGTGGCTGCAGTGCCTCCGCGACGTGTGCTAAGTGGGACAGCAAGGCAGATCCTCCGCGCCGCTTGTTCCACCACAGCGCCACACACCACAGTCCTCGCCGCGTCTTCACACCGCTGGTAATGTCCACGCACAAAGCTGAAGAGTCTCCGACCAAACCTCATAACGGAATGGCCAATGGGTTTGGACCGAAGACTCCCTTCCTCATCGGGGTGGCCGGAGGAACCGCCTCGGGCAAGGTGAGGCTGAGTAGGGGACAGGGCACCAGTGCAGACGAATCCAATAAAGTCTTTGGTGCTCCATAGCTGTCCCAGTGTAATATTTAGATGAACAAGCAAGGTGTTTTATTTTGTTTTGTTTTTATTTAAGACCTATATTTTGTTGCCGTTAAAACAAAGGAAAATCAATAATGACTATTGCTGACATAGGTATACTTTCATATTCTGTTGATTTTGGGTCTAGAAGAAAAGGACAGCGTTATGACATTGTATCTTATTGTCTCGATACAGTTCTTTGTGAAATTTTGTCAAAATTTAAAGCTATGAAACAAGAAAACTAAAATGGGCACTGTCCCCGAGAAGCCGTCCCGCACGCTCGCCTCCATTCCCGGCTCCCCCTTCGCAGCTCCTCCACCCAGCTGATTTGACGTCACATATATGAAGCCACGCTATTGGTCAGAGAGAGAGAGAGATTGATAAAGGAAAAACTTGTCTCGCGACGTAAAAGTGATTACACACACACATACACACACACCAATACTGTCTGCTGTCAGGCGACAGCAAAGTTCTCTCTCTCTCTCTCTCTCTCTCTCTCTCTCTCTCTCTCTCTCTCTCTCTCTCTCTCTCTCTCTCTTCGTTGTCATATTCTCTTTCCTATGATGATATTTGTCACGTGAAATACGATGAAAATAAAATGAGAAATATACGGTGTATAATTTTGTTCTTATGCAGGGGTTCCTTGAGACATATAATTTATTTTAAGTGTTACGCAAGGGTAAAAAGGTTGAGAAACGCTGCCTTATTCGTTACCATATTCTCTCTCTCTCTCTCTCTCTCTCTCTCTCTCTCTCTCTCTCTCTCTCTCTCTCTCTCTCTCTCTCTCTCTCTCTCTCCCCCCTTTATTCATTATCATTTTCTCTCCCCTTATTCGTGGTCATATTCTCTCTCTCTCTCTCTCTCTCTCTCTCTCTCTCTCTCTCTCTCTCTCTCTCTCTCTCTCTCTCTCTGACCAATAGCGTGGCTTCATATATGTGACGTCAAATCAGCTGGGTGGAGGAGCTTCGAAGGGGGAGCCAGGAATGGAGGCGAGTGCATGGGACTAATCTGTTGGGTAAAATAAAGAAAGCACAAATATGCTATCTATAATTAATTGTGCTAATTCCTGTATATCAATCTTTAGGCTACATAACTTTGGAGAATATTTAAATACTAAATTAAGCTAATATATATTCTTACTTAAGATGCAAAGCATCCTGTGAATCTCCTAAATTAACCTAATATATATTCTTACTTAAGATGCAAAGCACCCTGTGAATCTCCTAAGTGTCTTTCTAGCCCATGCAAATCAAACTAACTCTTGTTTTAGTCTCTCTCTCTCTCTCTCTCTCTCTCTCTCTCTCTCTCTCTCTCTCTCTCTCTCTCTCTCTCTCTCTCTCTCTCTCTCTCTCTCTCTGGCTTGTTTTATAGTTTTTCTACAATAAGTTATAATAATACCATTGAAAATCATTGGATAGAATTGCATACTAGTTGTTTTAAGGAAAGTCTCTTGACTAGCTTATGTATATACTGATTTGCACTAGTTCTGAAGTATTTGTATGAAGTTAATATAGCTATGGTAGATAAGGATGAGTGGTAACACCTATGCTTGGCAGTCCACAGTGTGTAAACGTATCATGGAAAAGCTTGGCCAAGACGATATAGAACACTCTCAGCGTCGAGTTGTCTGCATTTCCCAAGATGCCTTTTATAGACCCCTCAATCCTGAAGAAAGTTCTAAGGCCCTCAAGGTTTGTTTAAAATGTATCTTTTTATTTGTTTGTTTGTTTTTATATTCTTAAGTGTATAGCTTGAAACATAGTTATACTGAAAGTGTGGCCATTGAGCTTTGTTTATTTTGTTTTTACTGTAGATGTTACATTGTCCTTTAAATTTTTCATAAGATCTGGTGTAATTTATATTTTACAGTAAAACCTTCATGAAGTAGAGCTTTGAAGGCTCTGGAAATTGAAAAGTTACTATTCAAGGTAATTTTTGCTGATGTGCTTTCTCTCATAAAGGAAAAAAAAGTAAAACTCATCATTGTAGAAAAAAAATTATGCCAGTAGCTACTACAAGTTAGATATTTAGCTATTCCTTTTAGTATGAAAGGATAAAAGGTATAGACAACACATGTATTCTTGATCAGCTTTCATATGTACTTACATTGGTACAGATGCGACCAGTAAACTCCTTGCCATCTTAGCCCATATATTTTCCAGTAGCAATACCTGGCAGATCCATACCAGGTGAAGGCTTCAGGTTCCCTTGGATTGGTTAAACTCCCTCAAAAACTAAGCCTTAAAGCTCCACCCACTTGACCCTTCCCTGCTGGTCCATGCCCTGTCCTCCCCGTGACCTCAGAATGTGTGTGTGTGTGTGTATGGGAACCTGAAGCCTTCACCTGGTGTGGATCTGCCAGGTATTGCTACTGGAAAATATATGGGCTAAGATGGCAAGGAGTTTACTGGTCGCATCTGTACATACATTCTAAATCAGGTTTGTGAGTCTTTAGAGCTCTATTCTTATTTTACTAGAATTCCAAGTTATTTAGGTTTTACTGTATTTATATATTTTTACCTGGAATTAATTTTAAGATTAATAGTCTTAAAAGTAGAATCCCTGAAGATATTGTAATATGATATTGTCTACATGTAGCAAAACCTGCTTTCAATAATTATTGATTAAATAAAAGTGATGTCACTAGTTTAATGTATCAGTGTGTCACATTCTGTTGGTCAAGCTTCAGTTATTGATTTAGTATTTAGCTTAAAGTTTAGATGAAATTCTGCATAATTATGAACACACACACACACACACACACACACACACACACACACACACACACACACACACATCGTGGCTGACCGAGGATTTGTCTTTCAGTACAGTATGGTCTTTGTGTGCCAGACTAGAAAATATGAGTGTAGGTAATCATTTGCCCATCTCTCTTTTCACCCTTATGCTGATATAGTTGGGATTCATAATTGATATACAAAATTTAGATATTTCACAAGTAATTTGAAGACTTATCATAAGTTTAAGGATACCTTGAAAGAGCCTGGATGTGGCAGTCATATTATTGAACCTGTCAGAAATATTATGAAACTGGTCTTTTGTCACTGTTTGGTGATTTTGTATGATAGAGGCTTTGCTCCTGCTTAGAAAATGATATTAGTATAGTTCAATTATCACTAATCTGGTCTTGCATCACTAGGACCTAACCTCTAGGATGCCAGATTGTTGATTATGTTGAATTAGAGGTGAGGTTAGAATACTTGACCCCAAAATTAACTACTTCATCCTATCTTTGAAATATCATGTATTCAGTATTAGTTGATAAATATGTGGGACTGTAACATTACAATTTTGTCACTGATTTCTGACTGTTTTCAGTAATACTGGTACACTGACATTTTTAGCAAAGAAACTGAGCAGTTTATCTTTTGCCCTTTTACCACTCTTTCAGTTAATAATAATGATAATAATAATAATAATAATAACAACAACAACAACAACAACAACAACAACAACAATAATAATATACAGTTTATTCGGATTGCAGTACATACATATTGAAAATATACATGGGGAGGAGGGAGGATGGCAGTGTATGTGTATGTGTGTATTTTTTAAGTTTATATTATATTAATGTTTTCTTTGATGCCATAAATTTACAAATTTTGCCTGACTGAAATATGAGATATTTAAGCCACAGCTATGTTTGCACATAGGAATGTGAAAATATGGACGGTTGTATCTTTTGTGTTATATATACCCCGTTCTCTTTTCTGCAAGTTGAATACATGGATTAAGAAGGAATATTGAATAACTCAAAACCAAGCTAAGTATTTATTCACCAGAACCTTACAGATTTTTTAAAGAAATTATTGTGCAAATGCATAAGTAAAATGTGGCACTCTTAAGCTATCCTTCTTGGATTATAATACTTGTTCATTATTTCCCTTGTTCATATCACACAAGCCACTTCATCAGTTTATAGGAACAAAGCTGTGTTATGTTTTAAAGTAAAAATGAGAATATGGTAGTCATTTGGAGTCATACTCATCTCTATCTCACTTGTCTCATTGGCATTGAGTCTGTGGTGGATGCTGTTCATTATCCTAAACACTGAGCTTCTTTGACAGCCACATTTGTACAGTTTACCATCCTCAGGTTTCTCCAGGTTCCCACTTATTAATCAGTTTCAAGTCTGTATAGCTGGATGAGCCATGCACTGGCTACCTCACCCTGGATTCAAATCAGGGTCTGTGGATTTGTATCAAAGCACATTAGGCAAAGCAGCACAGACACAATTGTACTTTTAGATGAATACAATCTTAGAGAGAGATGCAGCTAGAAAACTGGATGCTGTATATACTTAATCTAGACTTTGCTTGTTGTAAAACACTTCATATGATGAAGAAAGTATATGTATTTCATGTAACATGTTCAGCTTCCTGCAGGTGTGATTTTCATGTTTATCTTAAGGATGGCATCCTTTGAGATAACTGACTGCTTATTTATAGAGTATTTTTAAACTACTACTGAATATGGCTAAATTTGCTCGGTCACAGTATAAACACACACAAAACAACATCTATTTAGATTGACTTCTATATTAGTTCAGGTGAGAACAAGAAATATTTGAGCACTGTACATGACCTCTTTCAGGGTGTCTTTAACTTTGACCATCCTGATGCTTTTGACAATGAACTTGTGTTGAAAACTCTTCAGCAAATTCTAGATGGCAAAATCTGCAGAATCCCAAACTATGATTATGTTACCAACTCAAGGTGAGTGTAGATATATCTTATGTTGTTATATAATTTGTTTTTATACACATGAATGTCAGAGTTAGAACAAAAAAAAACAGTTCTCATTTAATGAAATGACCAGTTAGTTACATTTACTTTCCCTTGTCATAGCACCCCCTTGGGTTCCACAGGAACTGATTGATTGATTGATAATAACAATAGTACCCATCACTATTAATACGAGTATTTTATTCATTTACTTGCTTATTTATTTATTTATCTTTTTCTTTAACTGAGATTTCAGGATTTTTATACCATATTTGATGTTTGATTCAGTTGAATTTTCTCTATTATACTTGGATTTAATTCCTCTTTTTATATCACAATTTTATTCTTAACTTGCCTCATATACTTTTTTTTACTGATCCATCTTCACATTGTTATTGTGGAAATAATCTTTTATGTATCTCATGATTTTACTGAGACACAGTATGTATTTTCTATTTTCTAGAACACTGTATCCCAGCCACTTTTGACAGACAGCACAATTTATAAGAATGCACCATTTTATCTTGGCTATGACAAGTTTCATTGCTAAGACTCGCTAGCACCGCTTTGTGTATACGGAATAGTAAAATGGGATGGGATGAGTGAGGGAGTGAGAGTGTATTTTCTGTGTATGGTTTAGTTACCTAGGATATATACCATTCAAGACAATGAGACTCATTGATTCACTGCCACAAATTTTCTGGATTATGTCAAAGGTCTTTCTTATTGATGTACTGAGTTTGTCACAGGATTTCATGTTTGTTCTCAACACTATCACAGTCCATGATGAAATCATGTGTAGCACAAAACTTGTTAAATAGTTCACAACATTCACTAAGTGACACTTGTTAGTGTAATGGAATAGATGTACAAAACTATCCAAAACATGGGTGAAGTTATTGAGGTTACTGGGCACCAACACTACTACTGCTACACTTTTGGATTCAGTTATGGAGACTGGCTATGCTTTACTACAGAGCATGAGGGTTTTTAACTTTTGTATGAATTTATTTTATGAATCATTTTGAATGATTGAGAAGGCATTGTTATAAAAACTGAAAGAATATCCCATCTGAGACATTTTCTTAGTGGAGGAAAAAATTCTGGAGCATTTGATATGCCAGCCATAACTGATTTGAGGAATGTTCTGCATTAGATACTCCCATATTGTGTTATGGGGATGAGTATTGAAAATGTCCATGTATTCAACAGTGTATATAATATTTGTACAAGGAATTTGGTACCATGGTTACAACTTTTGGTCTGGAATATGAATGCATGTGTTGAATATACATTTTGAGTCAGAAGATTACTGAAAATGGAATGGAGTGAATAGAGGGGTAGTGATATTTGGACTATTAAAAATGTGAAGCTGACCAATAACACAATCAGAACATTGGCTGTACATTGCTGTTATAAGAAATATCACAGTATGTAAAAATGTTAAAAATAATAATCTGGTATTCATGAACATTTTTTTTTTCTTTATTTTCTTTGTTTCTTTTTCCTTTAGAACAACTTTCAGGAATTAATGAGTCCAAGAGCCAAGGTTCTATTGCATCAGTCGATATTATATTTATATATGTAGAAAAAATGTTATTCAACCCAAATTACAGTGTATAGCAGTAGGATTTTGGCTGTGCTTTTAAGATACAGAGGCTGTACTCAGTGTTTATTGCTGGAAAGTTACAGTTTATAACTTGATTGATATGTGAGAGGCAATAACTTTTGCCTTTTCTTTTTCAATTATCATATCATACACCTTGCAGATTGGAAAGCACAACTACCATATACCCTGCAGATGTTGTACTATTTGAAGGAATCCTTATGTTCTACCAGCCAGAAATAAGAAATCTTTTCCATATGAAGCTCTTTGTTGACTCAGATGCTGACACAAGGTTGGCCAGAAGAGGTATGTATGCTTATAAGATGCTGATGCTGTTATTGATATGAATATTGAACCTGTAAATGTTTCACTGGCTTCACTCCCTCTCTTCCCTAAATCTTATGATGTTTTTGTTAAAGTTTTTGAACTCTCAAAATCAAATGTACTTGTTTTACTTAAAACTGAATTTTTCATTAGTGAAGAGAGTGTTTGTCAATAAGGTTATCATTATTGATTTTTTGGTCATTATGATTAATTTTTTTGCCATCATCCCCAGCTATAATGAAAACATGTTTTATAGGATAAAGGCCTTACATACAAGTATGTTCTTTTTAAACTTAAAAAGCTATTAAATTTTTCAGTGATGAGAGACACAAGAGAGCGGGGAAGAGCCCTTGAAATGGTGCTCCATCAGTACACAAATCTTGTCAAACCTGCTTTTGAAGAGTTCTGTCTACCAGTAAGTATCATTTGAGTACCAAGTGAGGGTTCCTATTCATCTCAGTCACAGTATATAAAAATTCTATAAAGTTGAGGTTTTAATGTTTGCTATGAAGCTGAGATATTGCTCTTAAACTTGGTATGAAATAACTTATACTTTGATATAATTTGCTGCAGTATACATTGTGTACATCACTGAGAAGAGACAAATTTAATTTGGGTGTGTTTGCATGAGTAAGACCAGTTTGTGTGATTGTTTTCCTCTATAATGTGGTTTCATTAAAAAAAAAAAAAAGATAAGCTAAAAGTTTTTATATAATACTTATATTGGATTACAAAGTAAGAAAACAACTCTTAAAGGGTCAATAGGTTGTTGAGACCACAGACTATGAATTTAAATAGATATATGTCATAAAGGAAAAGAAGGCAAACTCATTTTTAATGTTTTCCATTATGGTATATATTTAGGTGATAATTGTAGAAAGGAATGCACAGAAGGAAAGTTCAGATGTCAGATATCAATTTTAAATCCAAAAAGACTGGCAAGTAGAATATATTCCTTATTCCATAGTGAGATTTGATGGGGAGCTCCTGGCATCCCAAGTATACTGTTAAGTGTCAGTAATTGCCTTCTCAAATGCATATGAGCAAATGATGCTTGTTCCAAAAAAGGGAGGAGGTGGAGGTGATGGATTATGTGTTTGTGTGCATGTGTGAACCATTTTTATGACTGTGTTTCAAGTGTTATTTTCTTTTTAGAGTTGAAACTTCTTTCCATTTTATAACTAGTGGTGATCAGTGCTATTTTCATGACAATATGTAGAGGAAAAGTTACTTGTTGTATATATTAAGTGTACTGCATAATTCATGAAAATATATTTATTAAATTTTGTAAACATCAAATGCTGTCTACTAAATCTGATAATTTCTTTCACAGACCAAAAAGTTTGCAGATGTTATCATCCCAAGAGGAGCAGAGAATATTGGTAAGATGCCATTAGATTTTTCTTGTACAGTAGCACAGCATTCAAGCCTTTAACATGACACCACACTTACTTTCAAGTATTAGTGTGCTTTAATCTCAATGTAAGAAATGTTGATAAATTTCATACATTACATAGGCCCTTCCTTGAAGAATATTAGACTATACTGATATCTTTATTAAACAGTAGGGCATGGCTTATGGAAGTATTCTATAGTACTGATGATGGAGTAAAAGTCCTTTTGATCAATCACTTGGGTAGTCTGCCTGTTGACCTTTGGTTTCTGAAAAAAATGTAGTTGGTAGACAAGAATCCAGAGAGTAGTGATTGTGGAAATTAGTTGAAAGTAACTATAATTCCTATATACACATTTGATCAAGTGGTTGTAAGTTTTGTAGTGTGTGCTTTCTATTTTTATCTTGAATAAAAGTAACTTAAAGGATAATTACAGGTAATATTTAGTGAAAAGTAGTATATGAAAAGTTCAACGTTGAATTTTATTGAGGTG
>NC_059269.1:13546128-13721128 GCF_017591435.1 Portunus trituberculatus | reverse complement strand
CTCTCTCTCTCTCTCTCTCTCTCTCTCTCTCTCTCTCTCTCTCTCTCTCTCTCTCTCTCTCTCTCTCTCTCTCTCTCTCTCTCTCTCTCTCTCTCTCAGTAAGAACAATCATGAAGAGATAAGTGGAAAATGGAATTACATGCATAAGAGTGAGACAGTATGAGAAATGAAGTGAAAATGAATGAATGAGAGAGAGAGAGAGAGAGAGAGAGAGAGAGAGAGAGAGAGAGAGAGGGGGGGGGCAAGCAATAACACTCCCTTGTCCATAATCTCTGACAGAAATGGAAGATGGGAGGTGACAGGTTTGAGAATTGGAAAAATGGGAAGAGACAGGATCTGATAGGTGAGCAGTGGCTTGTACTGCTGGTGTATTAATCATGTGAGTTTTATTTTGTTATTCCAATGAATTTTTTTAATTGAAATTCCAGTGTTCAGGAGTGGCAAGTTTGTTAAGCCAGTTTTGGTGTGTTTTCCTGTCAAATATTTATTCAAATTTCAGTGCGTTATTGCAGTTGCATGTCATAACAAATGTGCATTGTTGCATACCCTATACAGGGTGTCCTATGATCTAAGGTATACTTAGAGAGTTGATAGTTCTAGTAAAATCTTTTATACACACATGATGTGTTTTGCTCTATTTTGCAAGAAATTAAGGTGTACATTGAATATAGCGCAAATTGCTCCCTCTGGATGGGCCTTCGCATCCTCCCTTCCCTCCCTCTTGGCTCACTACGTACTTGAGTTGTACTGTGTGGCATTAAGTGATAATTATTGTTTACAATGTATGCAGTCGTATATACCCTTTCAGAAAACAGTTAACAAATGACAACTTAAATTTTTGTTTGTGTTTTAAGTATAATAAATTTAACTGCTATTTTCACTCGTAAGAAAACCCATAAGCCACTTTGAAATGTGTTACATATGTAGTGGTCTATGAAAGTACAGGGATTTCTCAAATTATGTGAGGGATACGATCCTGAAGGGATCGTATAATTTATAAATCACAGAAAGTGAACATGATTACTAAATTAAACTGTGCAGTACTTACCAAGTCTGGAGGATTGCATTCAGCTGACTTTAAGTTGAAGGATATGAGTTGTAGGATATCAAACAAACTTATAAAGGAGAAGCTTTGTTTTATTATTGCTTATTTGTTCATGTTTATATTAAGCTGTTCCGTTACATAGGTTTGTATTGGGTGTGTTGGTATTTATTACCCGCACTCTTCCAATTCCATGCGGAACCGATTCCAGAACCAGTCCCAACGGTTCCACCCACCCAAGATTCCTTGAATACTTGAATTCTTGGTTCCTGCCCACCACTAGTAATGATGAGCTTGAAACATCTCGCAAAGGGACAACGTGTTGGCATTACACCTGGTGGCTGCATCATGGAACTAAACCAGCCATACAACTTGATTTTCTTTTTCTCAGCATCATGTTATTTTAAATTAGCTGTCTAATGTTTTTTTTTTTTTTTTTTTCTCTCTCTCTCTCTCTCTCTCTCTCTCTCTCTCTCTCTCTCTCTCTCTCTCTCTCTCTCTCTCTCTCTCTCTCTCTCTCTCTCTCTCTCATGTATTATTCCAAAATCACATATTCTAAACACACACAAATCAAGAAATCCCTGCACTTATTTGAGCCTGGTGGTATTTTCATATTGCATTATGTCAAAAGATTGGATTGGATATGGCAATGCAGTAATGTGAAAGAATGAATCATCTATCTTGGCAGTGATATGATGACCTTTGATATAACAGACATGGTAGTATTAAGTTACATGTTACAACTCATCGTCATTGACTATAAAAGTTGTAGATTTTTGGTGACAAGCAGCAAACCATGTGAAATATGATTCAAAAGCTTCATGAGTGTTTGCCTGAAGCACAAGATGGCCATACTACAGATCTATACCACTAGATAGGGCTGAGCTGCTTTGTTTTGGAGCAAAAGTGAGCCAAGTGATAGAATGATATATCTGTTTTTGTCTGGTTTTTATTCTATTGCATAGTTCCTCATGACCTGCAGTACTCTTGAGGAATGACTTCTGGGTCATGATTATGAAATCAGCTTTTATACCAGTGATTATCATTGAAAAGAAACTTCTCCTGTTCTTGGAGATTCTTGCACTCTATTGAATTAGTATTGCCTAATTTCTGGGGTGAAAAATAGGGTAATATTTTTACGGAAATGCCATTTTAGTCAAGTGTATGTGTATCAAGTGTTCCACCTCTATTCATATGAATTATTGCATAACCGCACAAACATTTGAAAATGAAAACATGGCAGAAAAATTGCACATATGACTTTATATTACTTAGCATACTGCTTCTTGGCACCAGTGTTCAGCCTTATCCAGCAGCCCCTATCTATACTTTAAAAGCCTCAGCTCTTAAAGCATACAGTACATTAACTATAGGATTATACCTCCTGCACTATAATGAATCTCTAGTGTTAGTAATATATTTAATATAGATAGAATATGTTAATAAGATAGGCTCTCAAAAGAGGGAGGGGATCATATGAGAGAAAGGTGTGTGTGTGTGTGTGTGTGTGTGTGTGTGTGTGTGTGTGTGTGTGTGTGTGTGTGTGTGTGTGTGTGTGTGCGCACAAGACTATTTCCTACTGAAACATCACAAAGTGGATGCAGCATCAACATACCATTGAAATGCATGCACTCCATGCAGTACATATGATGTGAGTTTTCTTCATACATATGTGTTTATGTATGTATAGCTAATGATTGCAGTAACTTGTAATGACGTTTTATGAAATCAGTGCTAAAGAGAATAAATACTTTTTACTTTTATTCAAATATTGCATCTACTCATTCCATTTATTAGTGCTAGCTACTTGTTCAATGCTATTAGGGACATGATGCTATCTTGGGATGCCCAGTACTACACACATTAATGTTTCCAGTAAACTGAACAGTATACATATACTTTTTTTATGATTTACATTGTCTGAGCAACCATATGCATGCGTATCTGCCTTTACTCATAGTGATCTGCTAACATTGGAATCTTGGGAAATGCATATGATATACATAATAAAATAATTTCTTTCATTCAGGAGTCTGACTTCATTTACCAACTGTTAAAACAGAGCAGAAAGAATGGCTTTTATCTTTTCTCATTTGTTTATTTGTCTTCTTTTTATAATTTTGTTTTTTATTTTGTAATTTCATTATGGCTACTAATTGATTTATTTACTTTCTCCTATATTAACATAAACTATATATATGAAGCTTTTATCTCTCTCTCTCTCTCTCTCTCTCTCTCTCTCTCTCTCTCTCTCTCTCTCTCTCTCTCTCTCTCTCTCTCTCTCTCTCTCTCTCATCAGTCAACCAGTATATTTCATCTCTGAATTTACTTGCTAAAGTTGTCATTGAGTTTCACCTGACACATAATTTTCATTACTGTTTCATTCATAACAAAGGGGAAAAAGTAGCTAAGCAGACAGCTTGTAATTTCAAGGAAATTGTGTTGTTCTCTCTACCTTCATTGTTGTTTTTGTTATTGTTTTCAAGCTTTATAGTTGAGATCATTAGAGCTGCTGTGGTACTGTGGGATCATGCATGCCTTGGGAGCAAAAGGGTTTAGATCCTAGCCATGATCTGAGGGTAGGAAGGGCATCCACTCAAGTTAACAGTTCCCATGTGCCAAATCTAAAGTCATTCATTACAAGGCACTATCCTAGTCCTGATACCATATAAGAAAAACAAATTAAGATAAGTTTATATTGGCATGACACATTTTTTAATATTTACAGTGTCCAGAAGTGGTGTTACTGAATTGAGTCTCATATTGTAGAAACTATTCTTGAAATTTGTTTTTTATTTGTTCATTAGTGGTCCCTCTAACTGCTTTCAAATGGAGGTTGTTTTACATCTTGCAAATTTGATTATTTGTTGAGGATCTTCATGAGCTCATATTTTACATTCGGGGGCCAAATTCCAGTGGCTTGGCTATTTTAAGAAATTGTTAGTATTCTTTAAATGGAAAACATCTTAATTGTTTGATGAAAGAGATAATAGTAAGACAAGCAATAGTGTTTACTTTATGGAAGTAGGTGGAGAGTGACTGTTTGTGCAGAAAGGAGTTAGTAGGCAGGAGGTAAAGAAAGCAATAGCAGGGGCAAAGTTGCACAGCTGCAGGTTAGGTGGGATAAATGTGAAAATAGTGAATTTTATAGGTAATGAAATAGTATATTGGCTGGGTGAAATACTAGATGATTAGAGGAATGTCATAATAGTAAAGACTAGATATTAGTATAATTGATTATAAGAGGATAAATGTTTAGTGTGGCAAGATAAATTAGTGTTAGAGGGACATGTGAAGTGAGAAGGTGGATGGGAGGGTGTGTGTGTGATGTTGATGGTTCACTTTAGTTTCAAATGCTTTTCTGCATCCAAGTATTTCACAAGTTTCAGTACCTTATATCATTCAGTTGATACTTTATTATACTCACCTCAGTTATTATTTTTACCCTATCCAGCACTTTATTCCTAGCTTCTGCTTCCATGTAAAGTGACATCTTCTCCATAGTTTCTGAGTGCTGAGTAATATGGAGTATACCTATTAACTCATGTAGTCTATTCTTTGAATTACATACTATATATCTTTGTAATTTCTGAGGTCTTCATATTACTTCATTCAGAGTTCTCTAAATGCATCCTTTCATTTTTATTCAGCTTTCCACTGATTGCTCATTTGTAGTGTTTATTTTTCTTTCATTCAACTCTTCCATCTCACTTAAATTTTCTTTTTCTTTTGTTTTGTAAGTATATGATATCATACTTACATATTTAAATTTATATTATTGCAACATACATAATGTTCCTTGCATTGATCACTTTTTTATCTGAGTTATTCCAGACATATGCTTCTGTTGTGCAAAGTTGTGTTTCTTAATGTTTCACAAATTTTATTTTATTTATTTATTTTTTTCCTACACTCTTTCTTGGTCTTTCTGCAGTCACAGCTTTATTTACTTACTGCTTCTTTCACCTCTATATTATAGTTTGTGTGTGTGTGTGTGTGTGTGTGTGTGTTGAACTATAGAAAGCTAATTATATTTTTGAGTTTTTAGTTTTGTTATATGCTATTGAAATAAATCTACGATATATATAACATTATACCATTTTTATTATACCCCAGAGACTAAAGTTTCTTTAAAAAAATAAAATAAAATATATATATATATATATATATATATATATATATATATATATATATATATATATATATATATATACATATATATCAATGAATGCCCAAACTGACTACATTCTACACAAGAATACATATTCTTGCCATTCAAGAAATATTTCCTAAGTGAAGGAGCAATCTTGAGCAAGAACACAAAATTCCCAAAGTTTGTGCTAGCAGTATGAGCAAGCATTGTATACTAGTATGTAGTGTAGATGAGTGTTAACAGTAAATTGCTTATATGGAATTGAATTATCGTTTTATTGGCCTCCAAGATTTTAACTAATCTTTTTGATTAGAATACATCAGAAAAAGTTATGAAAATATCAGAACATCATAACATAGTTTACAATTAATGGTTTACAGCTCACCAATATTCATTCTGCATTGCAGTTCTTACTTAATGCTGCAAAATGTTTTCATCTACTAATGTAAGATAAAACTGATACCCTCAGTAATGTGTGCACTGGAATCACGCTTACTAGTTCTAGGCTGTACAAAAATAACTTTGTGATGCACAGCACTTCTATATTTCATTGTGTTGATTGACAGAAAGCAATCCATCTCATTACAAAGCACTGAGGTAAAAATTGTTATGCTCATTCATTTTGTCTGCTCACTGTTAACATTATTTTTTGTCACTGATTTGCTTTCTGTCAATTTCCTGTATTTGTGTTGGTGAGAGGAGCCAGCAAATACTAAGGTGAGTTAATTTATCTACTGTTACTTTTGTCCATTTTCATACGTATGATTAGTAACTTAATTCATAAAGATGTTTGTCTATCAAAAGGTAAAATAAAAGTATTACTAGAATATAAAAGTAAGAATACTGTGGGAGTATATATATATATATATATATATATATATATATATATATATATATATATATATATATATATATATATATATATATTTATATTCATATATAAAAATTGCTTTCTTGAACAAAATAATTTGTAATGATTAATACTGGTAAATGTTTACATGCAATCATTACTCAGTTTGTTATCTCCTTTCCAGTTGCAATTGATCTCATTGTGCAACACATCCGGGACATTCTCCGTCCAGGTCAGACTGAGGAAGAGGACCACCGCCACCATCTAAAGCGAACAAGACACAATTCTGATAATTTTTTCAAGCGACCTCACTAAGGTTTGCATTTTTAGATCATATTGTTCATTTTGTTATTTATTGCTGTATCTTTGGTTACAGTTATATTGTTGTAACTCATATGGTCCACTATCTTAATTCTTGTGAAATTTTGCTCATTGTGTCAAATTATTGGGCCCATTGATACATTTATGCAAGTGTAAATATTTTGTGTATTGGTTTGTGTCAGATTCATATAAGTATATTATTTTTAAAGGATGTTGATCAGTTGAAGTTATTGTGCATCTAAAAATATATTCTTGATTACTATTTTTGTAACTAAAACAAGGAAGATCTTTAAAGAGGAATTTCAGTTAGAACTTCCTGCAGCATAACTCAGTGATTTAATATTTGCAGTTTTTGTATCAAAAGAAACCATATTGCTAAATAAGTGCAACAGGCAGCATATGATAAGGACCAAGCATTCTCATTGACAGGCAGTGATGGGTTAGGTGCTTCTTGATATACATTGAACCATATTCAGTAGTGGGTCTTTTGCTGCAGTGCAACCCTATTTGACTATTAATTATGTAAAAATTATCACTTGGTGAAATATCCAATTAAAGAAACAGGAGAGTACTTGAGATCCCTTTTTGTTTAAACTAAACAGTGTATTATCAAGACTGATACATTTCCTTAATATTGTACCATGTTCTGTACTATCTCTCTCTCTCTCTCTCTCTCTCTCTCTCTCTCTCTCTCTCTCTCTCTCTCTCTGGGGTGAAGCGATGGTTTAAAACTAAGGAAAGTGATGGTTTAGAATATTACAGAGTTGACCCAAAGATTGTTCTAGTCTCCTTTTTCCTGACTTGTCTCCTTTTATGCATTTCACTTTACAGCACTGATTAACCTAAAGCTGTTCAGTATTTTCATATCTACTAAAGATTTTGACAATGTCATAATAGTCCTCTGTGGAGCAATTTGACATGCAAGGTTATCAAAAGATTGTGCTTATTATGAGAATATAAATCCACAATCCCTTATTCAAAATCCTTGAGACCAAACATTTTTCAGATTGGAATTTTTCAGATTATAGAATGGTAGATGTTTACCATTGTGATGTTTTGCATAGTTTTTTTTTTTTTTTTAATAGATATAAAACAATTTCTATAATTTTTTTTTATCACCATTTACCTTTTTTTTATTATTATATTATTTTTTTCTAATAGAGATATAAATCATATAATGTCTATCATAGAAATAGCCAGCCATAATGGATATTGTATTTTAGTAGTAATAGCCTTAGAAGCCAATTTCACCAAAGTGCTTCTTTGATAAGATCACCCTTTTGGCTAACAATTACTCAAGAGTAATTGCATATCATTTGACAATGGATGACATTTTAATCTAGTGCCTGAGTACAACTCACTGATGACTTATTAACACAACCAGTGCAAGGAGATTCTACTTTTCAGATGAATGAATCCATGAACAAGTGTTAGTTGTTCATGTGCCACCAAGTCAGGAATAGAATACAGCACATGAAAATATTTTAATATGAAGAATAATTGGTTGGAGGCTCTAAAGCAGGGGCAGGCAACCTTTTTAGAGTGAGTGCCAGATGAGACTCTTGGAAGGAGGTCGCGGGCCGGAGTGAAAAACGAAATCTCAGACAAATGCATGGAATACTATAGTAATAAAAGAAAACGTATGCACACACGACTACTACTACAACTACTACTACTACTAATAATAATAATCATAATAATAATAATAATAATGAAATGTAAAGTAATTCAATAGTATAATTTATTCATTTAAAAACTCTTCTCTACTTTTAGTGGGAGGTCCACGGGCCAGATTGCATTAATAAAGCCTAGCAGGGTGGCGGGCCGGACGCTAAGCCTTCGCGGGCCGGATGTGGCCCACGGGCCGGAGGTTGCCCGCCCCTGCTCTAAAGATAATTATTATAAAAAGCAGGCTTTAATAGATTTAATAATGAAATTCAGTATTATAGCAATTTGATATAACATGATAAGCTTTCAGAGTTGTATATACTCTCACTCATTGTTCCTTTTTCTTCACATATATTTTATTTGGTGACCAGGTTATTCAAGTGTTTTACCCATAAAGGCATTTTAACCATTTTCTCTATTCTCAATTGGAAATCTTCTTTGACTATAACTTAATGGCTCATTTCTATATTCAACTGTCACAGAAATAACTTTAGTGGGAAAAATAGTAAAAGAATAAAGTGATGGAAATGTATTGTAGTATGAATTAGTCAGTAGCGATATATGGGAAGACTTGTATATAAAAAGTGGTCTGTGATAGTCCTAAGTTGTTATCCTTTGTTAGTTGTGTTAGCTGAGGATCATTTCAAGAGAAACCCTACAAAAGTTGATTATAGAAAATGAAGCACAAATCATAATGTATATTGTTGAATTCTTGGAGGGTATTTCTTGAAGTGCCAAGTGAACTTCAGTTGCAAAAGAGTATAACAATGATGTAATGGAGCAGAACATTGCTCAGGATTGTAAATTGACTTAACAGTCCCAGGTCCTAGGCCTTTATTTCTTTTCTTACTGACATTTGGTAATTAATTGATGAGGTTTTTTTTTTTTTTAAATAAAATACTTGTTTTATATTTTTCATACATATCCTTAGAATATAGTTTTCATATAGAAATGTTATACATATAGCAATATTGCAAATAATAGTTGTATAAAATATTTAATGTATTTTCTTGAGAAAAAATAGAAGTGTTTAAAAATGCTTGTGGCCCACAGATTTCTTTGTTAGTTCTCTCTCTCTCTCTCTCTCTCTCTCTCTCTCTCTCTCTCTCTCTCTCTCTCTCTCTCTCTCTCTCTCTCTCTCTCTCTCTCAAATCATGTTAAAATCTCTCTCTCTCTCAAATCATGTTAAAATGTGAAGTCATAAGTATGTGCAATTCCATTCACACTTAATGAAACTTGTAACAACCTATGGCTTTACAATTCAACCCACTTTCAGTATAGTCTATCGACTCGTAACTCAAGCCCTTTAGCATGGCATAGGATAACTGCCTCACTGTTGGAATATTTATACTTAATTATGACTGCATGATGTTATAAATGGTTTGGGATTTACAGGAAAGATGACAACTCTGTAAACTTTCCATTTCACTTGGCAACATGGCTCATGTGGCATTGTTGCCTGAGAGTAGGATGACAGGCCTCTCTGGGTTGATGTGGCAGCACTGTTGTTACCTGGGAAATCTTTGTGCCATGCCCAAAGGCTAAAGTTACAGTCAAAGGACAATAGTCTTTTAAGACTTATTAACCACTTGACTTGGATGCAAGTCAGGATTTAGGTCCTGTATTAATACAGTCTTCCAAAACAAATTCTTTATTATGAATCTTTAATCATTGTACCTTCCAACTTCAAGATAACTTGTAACTAGTTGATAATAACACAACAGTTGCATAAACAATCAAGTTCTATCACTCAGTCCCTTTGACACCTCGTTCCCCATAGGAGTGTCCCTCAAGGGTGGCCATAGAAGAGCCTGCACCTCTTCCTATGCAAACACATCCTTCTTGGTGGTTCAAATATTCATCCTTAATTAGCACCTCTTCCACCTTCTAAGTGGCCATCCTCTCCCATTAGGACCTCCAATTTCACTCATGAATGTACACTTTCTTGAATTCAAATATACAGGTACTTTTATTAAGAAAATGATTAGGCTTATTTAAAAAATCATGCCACAACCATCAAGACACCCATCACAATTCAACATACAGCTGTGACTCAGTTAAATGGGGGAAATAGGGCCAAAAATGGAATATTGCAGACAGGGCATTAATTTTAATTTATTTTGGTTACATAACATTTTTTCCCACTCCAGAGTTAGTTTGTGTCATTAGAAATTTATATGTAAAACATGTACTGTACATAAATAGGAAAGTGTTAGAATAAAAAAAAAATTTCTTTTGTATTTTTGTGTCCATTCTGTTTCAGTACAGTGTTGGGCTGACATTAAGCTTTTCACTTACACAATCACACAAAGAAGCAGTAAGATGACCATCCTGTTTGTTATTGTGCTTGATCTTTCTGCTCAGCCAATGTACTGAGAGTCAGTTTGGGAAAATGTTTTATAGATGAAATTAGTCATTGTATTAAAGAAGCATTGTCATAACAAGGTTGTTCACAGGCAGTGTATTAAAGAGCGTGCTGTTACAAGATGTTTCTATTAAATCCAGCATTGAAACCTTTTTTTTACAGATTTGCAGGAGGATATTGCTCAGAATGTAACTATTTTAATGTTCTTTTCAACTATAATATTACATAGTGACTTCTATCTCCAGCTTGTTTTAATTTGTCAATATCGCTGGAGTCGTGATAATTCATCTCGATGTTGATATCTGGTCATTAATTAATCTTCTTGCATTATCAATTCATTGGTATAGCAGATACCTTTGGTTCCTAACAAGTGATAATCAACAATTCTATTTTTTGGAACATTTTTTTTACTTTCAAATTTAAATGCTGATAGATTCTGAAGACTCAAGAGCATAAGCAACAGAGCAAGTTGCATATTTGTGTACATATAATGCAACAGCTAACTTTCAAATTACCAGATATAAGAAAGTAAGAAGGAACAGAAGAGGGTACACTATCAATGGCCACAGACCTGGGTTGCAGGAAGGATTGACAGAGGCGGAGAAACATAAGCATAGGAACACAGCTGCACAGGATGTGCCCTATCAGGATCCATGCTTGAGTCAACAATCATCATTATCTGATGTAATTTGGCAAGTTAGGTAATTTGTGGAAAAGGAAACAAAATGGCTATAGAAGACCTGTAAAGGTGAGGCTCCATGCAATTTATTGGAATAGAAGAGAATTTATTAATGTCATTGTCATTTATAATCAAAGTGTAGGGAGCCAACAAGAAAGCCTGCCCAATTTTTCGTACCCACGTGGGCCATATTAATGTTTCATGTTTATTTATTTACTTATTTATTTATTTTTATTGATATTTTTTAGCTGCATCTTTTTAGAGATCGCTATAAGATGTCTACCGCAAACATCTAGTCTATACTCATGTTTCTTATTTTTTTCCCTACACGTACAGTACACAACGGGGGCCGTTCAAATCATCAGTGTACCAAGGAATATTGGAGTATACCTACTACTTGCATGTTGCAACACACACACACACACACACACACACACACACACACACACTTTAGTTAAAGCTTTAAAACGAAAAAAAAATGATTACATTATTAATAATAATAAAAATAATAATGTTTTCCGCGTGCGCGCGAGCGCGCCCTCAAGTGTAATTCAGTTTGATCTGCTGACAGCCAGACGTTACCCTACGGAACGAGCTCAGAGCTCATTATTTCCGATCTTCGGATAGGTCTGATCAGACCAGGCACACACCACACACCGGGACAACAAGGTCACAACTCCTCGATTTACATCCCGTACCTACTCACTGCTAGGTGAACAGGGGCTACACGTGAAAGGAGACACCCAAATATCTCCACCCGGCCGGGAAATCGAACCCAAGTCCTCTGGCTTGTGAAGCCAGCGCTCTAACCACTGTGTGTGTGTGTGTGTGTGTTAATTCATCACCACGGTCGTCTGCTGGTCACTCAGCCAGTCTTCCCAATTACGGAGCGATCTCAGAGCTCACAGACCGATCTTCGGGTAGGACTGAGACCACAACACACTCCACACACCGGGAAAGCGAGGCCACAACCCCTCGAGTTACATCCCGTACCTATTTACTGCTAGGTGAACAGAGGCTACCCTTAAGAGGCTTTCCCCACTTGTCTAGCCGCTTCCCGGGACTCGAACCCGGACCCTCTCGATTGCGAGTCGAGCGTGCTAACCACTACACAACGCGGTGTGTGTCTACACTACGCCGTGTGTGTGTGTGTGTTAAACTCTTACCAACAATGTTTATCATTTACCAACAATATGCACAACCTTCACAACGATATGATCAAAGTAATGGCTACTCGGTCACTGATCATGACTGCCTATATAGGTAATTTACTCAGAACAAAGGCAGCAATGCTTTATACGTAGCCTTTGCTGTATGACGCTTGTTTCGTGCAGGTAGTATAGGTAGTAATCACTATTACCAAATCCCCAAAAGTACATTTGTCCGAATTCAAGAAGAAGAAAGAAAGAAAAAGAAAGAAAGAAGGCTATTCATTCATTTAATATTTTTTTCCCCGATCGCCAGAGCACCAATTAAAGCGAAGGAGCAACGAAGGGGTGCATGGGATGAAATATCTCATTGTAAACAAGCATCTCTAGTATGATTTAGAAATGCAATAATGGAGATTACATCTTTAAATCATATGCACATATGTTTAGATACACTTTTAGCATTTTGTTATTGCTCTAAGGCACAAATGTCAAAGAGAAAGTTCATGTCCCAGCGCACCCTGCGCAGCTCACTCCCGGCACAACATTGACCGAGGCTGTCTTTGCTTGGCAGGCGGCGAGTAAGGACGTGGCGCCCTTGGTCCGTAATATTTTCCCCTAAAATTGAAGTCTTTATTATATCAGCTTGATAAAACATCTTATTACAAATGGCAACCGAGGAAAACAAAACCCACAGTGGCAATTGGAGTGTGATGAGTGAAACTGCCTTAGCTAAGAACTTTCCGCTGCACCGGGCGTGTCGTGACGGGGATGTGGCTGCACTCGCCGCCCTGCTGCAGCAGGACGCCACACACCGCCACCTCACACTTGAGGACACCTACTATGGCTGGACACCTACACATTGGGCTGCCTACTTCGGCAAGGTATGTTAGCCTGACGGATCTGAATAGCCGACCTATCTTTGTGTGTGTGTTCTTTTTTTTTTTTTTTTTACGTCCGCCTAGTAACTGCATGTTTCTGATGCACACCTAAAGGGGTGGCGGTCACGGTGTGCACATCAGGACCTAAGTCAACGTGTTTATGTTCATTAGTGAGATTGAACTGCCACGTACATCACGCTTTAGTGATTAGGAATTATCAGTCTGTAGTGACAGGATTCATTTTCCCGCCAAAACTTTTAATTATCCAGTGCTTTTGGCAACACTTGACAACAACGGACCGACCCGGACGCTGTCATGACACTAGTTCTCTGATGGAGGGGGTGTCAGGCTAGCATCTTTGTTGTAATTAGTTGTTTTACGAAGTAATTTCCATTTCATAAGAAATATTAATGCCCAATATATATATATATATATATATATATATATATATATATATATATAATTTATTATTAGAATGATTTTGTTTACTGAGTAGAGCTTATTCACAATACTGCACATTAACGCTATTGTGTATACGCACTGAATACACGATGAACGTTTGTTATTAGCAGTGAACAAGATAGATGAATGACCTCCTTTGTTGAACGAACAGTAAGTTTCTTCTGCCGCATCGCGAATCTTATCTAGAACAAGAGTCGAGATTGTAAAGGGATGAGGCGCATAGCGTGCATCGGGGAAAGTTGCCTGCTCGCGCGTGGGCGAGAGAGTGAGGGTACCGCTTGCCAGGCGTGAGGTCAACAACACCAAGTGTCCGCCAAGTCATGCTAGCCTTTATTTGAGTTTTACGTCAGTACACAACCAATCTCCGAACCTTTAACGCTTAAGGCGTATTTTTTCCCTTCATATATTAACATTTATTTGTAATATTTTTTTTCAATTATGAGCTTCCTCAGAGCTATTACATTGCTGTCACATTGACTGGAACATTTCTAAAGTATACGTTTTTGTGAGGTGTCAAGGGAAGCAAAAGATGGTGGGAGCGGATGCTAGATATGGAAGGTTTCCTCCTTTCAAGGTGGTGCTGGGCACGTGTAACTGTTGCTGCCCTACTGCTAACTCGGATCCCTGATGCTCCGCCCACCTGCCGCGCGCCACTCACCCGGATGCGCAATATCCTGAAGATATTTGGCAATGACATCTGTCATCTCTGCCCTTGTCAGCGCTAATTATTATTATTTTTTTTTACCAAAAGAAGGAGCGGATGTCACTGAAGTTGACGTCATTCTCCCCTTGCGCTTGCCGCTTAATGCTAGAAAGAAATTGATTAATAGGACTGGGGATCAGATTCAAGTTTCTATTTTTAGGGACTTGACTTATTGTTGGAAGTGAAGTCGTTGATTTATGACTCGTTGTTTTATGTTGAGCTCGTTGAATTTGGGAAATCAGATTCCTTACGGAATTAAGTTGACAATTCAGACAATAATTATTTGAACAGGGGATGAAACCGTTACCTTATCACATTCTGACGCCTGTGTGTGTGTGTGTGTGTGTGTGTGTGTGTGTGTGTGTGTGTGTGTGTGTGTGTGTGTGTGTGTGTGTAATTCACCTCGGTCGTCTGCTGGTCCCCCAGCCAGCCTTCCCCTTTACGGAGCGAGCTCAGAGCTCATAGACCGATCTTCGGGTAGGACTGAAACCACAGCACACTCCACACACCGGGAAAGCGAGGCCACAACCCCTCGAGTTACATCTCGTACCTATTTACTGCTAGGTGAACAGGGGCCACACATTTTAAGAGGCTTGCCCATTTGCCTCGTCGCTTACCGGGACTTGATTGTGAGTCGAGCGTGCTAACCACTATACGTGTGTGTGTGTGTGTGTGTGTGTGTGATTCAAACTCGGTCCTTCTCTGTTGTGAGCCGAGTGTTTTAACCAAGTAAAATAACCAAATAAAGATCATATGTTGCTAATAACGTCAAAATGTGCAGGCACGCACGTATAAAGCAACCTGACGAAGGACAAAGGTAATAAATGACTGCTGAACTATTGTGGCTGACTCGTGCCTATCCACGTTAATTCCCGTCGAAATCATATAAAGCTAATAACAAATAAACCTCAGAAAATGTAGGATGAGATGCTTTTTGCTGATTAACTTTTATAGCCACAAGAGAGAGAGAGAGAGAGAGAGAGAGAGAGAGAGAGAGAGACTTGGGATACGGAATGGCATAAGTCTTGAAGATCCTCTTCATGGACGGGAATAGTAATCTTAAAGCTTGTAAAAATTATGAAATGAAGTACTGGTGTAGTGGGTCTGTTTAATCTATTTTGAAATGTGTCGTCTGACCACTCTAAAGGACAGCAGCTGCCACGGGTGATTTTAACAGGTAGCTGAAGTCAAGGCAAAACTATGTTGAGAGTTGGGATGTGGAGAAAGTCTAGTCACGAGTCGAATTTAACTGTAGATTGTAAACTTGCAGTGGAGAAGCTTTGAATTTGCCTAGGCTCTCAAAATGCGGTCATGTCTTTATGAAATACGATGCTAGTCTTCCAAATCATGTAAAGCATGAATGATATATGGTTTTGATTAACTATCGTTACACATTCATATACTGAATATCAGATTCCTATAAACGAGATCAGCAGATTGAGGTGTGGTTATGATTCGAGTTTTGATTCTCTCTCTCTCTCTCTCTCTCTCTCTCTCTCTCTCTCTCTCTCTCTCTCTCTCTCTCTCTCTCTCTCTCTCTCTCTCTTTACAAAATGCTTCTAGGGATGAGATCAGATGAATGTCATGCGTGGAGAATTTACTGAATAGAGAAGGAAAGGATGGTAGGTTACTTTCTGGTCTCATTCCTTGTTATTCAGTATGTAGTTACGGCAGAAGGTAATCACATAATTTAGCGTCAGAAAGGAACACTGGCACTTGAAGTTTTTACCACGCTGTGGAAACTACGCATATCTTATTAACGAAACTAGTAAAATATAAAGATGAATTAACATTATACTGTTCTCTTAATGACTCCGCAGGATATGTCAGGTAGTGTTTGTGACGAAGCAGTGAAATGGTGTGCCGTGGCAGCTGGAGTCTCGTCTACAACCATGTTTTCTTTAACAGTACACGAGACAAAGATTACCATGGATGAATTGAGCTGAAACTACGTAGGTAATAGCGGGACTCCAGCCAGGCGTCACCCAGGTGTTCACGTGGGAGAGGAAATAAGTTAATAGGGACTGCGAGACTGCAGCCCCCCCAGTGGATTTCTAGGATTCACGAAAATAATGTTAATTTATTTATGTTGACTATCATTCACATGAAAACACCAATTCTCATATGCTTATATTAAGAAAAATATTGCAAAACAATGAGGAAGTACGGAAATGATTTACCATTTAATGATACGAAAGCGGGGAGAAATGGAGGGGAGGCTTCCCGGGCTGAATGGTGAGTGTGGACGGACTGCGTCCAGCGCAGTCTTGTCTCGGCTGTTGTTGTGGCTAGGTGAGTGTTCTTGCGTCGGTCTTATTTTCGATCGTGTTTTTCAATTTGTCAGGAATGATTTTAAAATATTATTGATCAGTGATGGCTTGTGCTCAATCTTAATTATCATAGATGGTGTAAAATTACATAAACATCGTATAAAATAGTTTTTTTTTTCTTTTCCCAGGTAGGCCTAGCAGTATTTTGCAAAATGGCACAAGAAGCAAAGACGGTTTCTGCATTGAAAGAACTCAATTTTTCACAGTTAACACTTCAAGAGAAGGTAGCAATTAAACAAGCAGGTCGCCCATTACCAGACATTAAAATTGTGCAAGAAGGAGTAAGCCACATCAAGAAGTATATTCGCAGTTTTAATTGTGATTGGTACCAAAGGAAAACATAGCTCTGTGGATGTGAAGTTAAGAATGCACTATTTTGCTTTCCATGTCTGTTGTTTGGAGGCGATTCAGTATGGTCCAAAGATGGTTTTGCATGCATAAAGAACTTGAAAGAAAAACAGAGAAACATGAGAATTCTAGGAAGGATATTGATAATGTAATTTCTCTATCTGTTCTTGGGAGTGTAAATATTAAAGAAAGACTTAGTGAGGCATACAGACTTTCAGTGAATGCACATAATAAGAATGTTACCAAGAATCGTGAAATTTTGTCCAAGATTATAGACTGCATAAAATTTTGTGGACACTGTGAGCTACCTTTGCGTGGACATGATGAAACTGATGACTCTGCTAATCCAGGTGTATTTAGAGGACTTATAAACCATGCATCACAATTAGATCCAGACTTGCGGGCCCATTTAGAAAGTAATGCAGTCTTCGGTTAATGTGCAGAAGAGGTCCCCCTTACCAATCTCTTCAAAGTAGTCATTATGAATAAGTTATAATAGTATACTTGTGATGTATAAATATTTCGGAAGGCGGTCGACCTTACGTAGGTCACACTGTTTTCTTGAAAATCACCCATCTCCGCGAGAATCTAAGTCCCTAACAGATCCGTTCACTGTGGTACGCAGGTGAAACCGAGCCTCGCAACACCTCAGTCACGTACCTCTGCCTTGACAAGAACAAGTTCCTAGTACATGTGAATTGACAACATGTCATCAACGTATGCGTTATGAGACAAAAATGTAAATAATGCACCACCTTTCTCTTTGATGATAACTTATCTTCGTCTTTTTCCTCAATTCACACTTTCATTCATGTACTTCTATTAATTTTCAAACATGAACGCTTTTCATTGGTTCGTGAGCGCAGATATCAGCGCAGGTATCAATCCGCGATGAAGGATGAGGGTAACGTGTACAGGTGCCCAGTCCTTACCCTGCACCCGCTATGACACGCTGTGAAGACTGTGATCTCGGCTTGCTGGAGTTTGCTGTCAAGTACAGCGGAAAGATTGCGAATTCGAATGCTGGGAAATCATCGCTCCTGCGATGCAAGTCAGTGTACAATCGAGAAGAGGACCAGCCAGGACCTTCATCCTTTCGTTAAGGTATTGTGAGGAGGGGTATTGGTAGAGGTAGGGCATATTGTGTGGAGCTATAAGAGAACCGGTGTGGGGGGAGGGAAGCTGCCCCAAAGCAAGGATACGGTAGGTTAGGTTTATGTTAGGGTTAGGTTAGTGTTGTAGGGGGGGTCCGGGGGGCGCAGGCCCCCCGGTTAAGTTAGGTTACGTTACACGGGGTTCACGAATATTTTTCTCTAACCTTTCGGGCATAGCAGCATTTTTTTTTTTCAAGGTCACCTCTACATTTAAATGTTCTTAAAAAGCACATGACTAGCCGCATTCCACGCCCATCTTCTACAAGGTGGAACTTTCCTAGTCGCACTGTCAACAAGGTTTATAAACATTTTGAACCCTTAAAAAAATGCATGGAGGAAATACAGAGTACATCAAATGCTACTTTAACCATACGAGAAGCAACAGGTATTTTGAACACCCAGAATGATGAAAGTTTTATGTTTTGGTTGGAGCTTTTCCATCAGATAATGCCTCATGTAGAAGTGATTTTTCACCAAATGCAGTGTAGAGACATTGATGTGACTAAAGTACATGAGTTTATTACAAACTTCAAAAGGGCCATTTCTGAAATAAATTCCAAATACTGTGAAAATCCCACAAAAACACTCATAGCTAAAGCAAAAGAAGTAAGAAGTGTGTGACTGTGTGTGCTGATAAAGCTGATGGATTTTCTTTCACTAAACAATTAGTAGCTGCTAAATTGTTCAACAAAGACTGTTTCACTAACTTCAAGCAAAATGTGACTTTAGAAGAAGTTGAAGTAGCCACTGAAGCTTACCCCATGATTGCCAAAGAAAGACTTTTGACTGAACTTAGAGCATTCTTTGACATAAGTGATTTGCATGAGTTTTCCAAATTGAGTGAACTATTAAAGATTGTGAATGAAAATAACTTAGGTAATGTACTCTGTGAATTGACAAAACTTGTAAAAAATTTTTTGACAATTCCAATGACTACAGCAGAGCCCGAACGTTGTTTTTCAACCCTGAAGAGGGTCAAAACTTTCTTAAGGAGCACTATGAAGCAGGAGAGGCTAAATGCACTTGCCATGATTTCAATGGAGATTTCTATGAATAATATGCCAGGTTTAAATGAAAAAGTTATTGATCTGTTTGCACAAAACAGGAACAGGAGAATGGACTTCCATTTCAAATAGCCTAAGCCAGCACTAAGGAAGTCAAGCATTTACTGTTAGGATAAGACCTAAAGAATTAAATAATTATCTATCTATCTTTATAATCTATCAATCAGTGGTATGTTAAACAATAACAATAAAAGCATTTAAGATTTTGTCTGAATGTGAGACAGCCCCCCCCATCAGTAACAGTCACGAGCCGCCACTGATGATGAGAGAGGCAGTGTGTACGCGTGCACGTACAGCCTTCACTGCCAAGGTTGTATCCGGTACTGTTGCTAGGTAGAAAGAATGCCAACTTACAATACAGAGACTATGCCAGAATGGACACGTATATTTCTTTCTTTTATCTCATGGTCGTGTATGTTTGCGTTAAGTTGTAAGAAATTACCGGAGTCTCCCTTTGTGTGTGTGTGTGTGTGTGTGTGTAAGAGGAGATGGTATAGAACTTTAGAAATGAGTGTGAAGCGTATGTTGGGTTTCGTAGGTAGTGTGACTTAGCTTGGGATGTTTCAACTTCATATTGGTATATCAGTATTTGGCACTACTTAAGTCGTGATGACGGTAGCGTATCCCGTCTTGCATGAAAGACTCCTCAAATCGCCATCTACATAGAATCGTGGAAAGTCAAGAACAGTAATGTTAGCTTCACTTCATGAGGTTGATCGTGCGTTGCTCACGGTATAGTGTGTGAATACCAGAGCAAGGAAGATTTGAAATGCTCTTCTGTTTTCTTTGTTGTCAAGTCTCGCTAACACTAGGCTACATGCTTATATGGCACGCTTCCTTGAGCTCGCGTTGTTGTGTTCACTAGTAACTATGTAGCCTAAGAGGTAAACTGCGTATTTAGAATAGAAAGGAGGATACAATGCAGATTATACGGATAGATATAGCCTATTCACCACTGAATATCCTATAAATGCGAATAGATAAGCATCGCTAGACACGGGCACTTCACCAAAATTTCCCTAAACCCCATCTTTGGATTTTAAAACGTAAACTAATAGCCTCTAGAACGATATGAATGAGATTTTTGTTCACCTTGTTAGATTCTGACTAACCATCTCTCGGGGTTTTCGTTGCATATACAGAGGTGGTCCCGGCTACTTTTACGCCCTGGGCGAACCCTCCATCGGACGCCCTCCTCCTCAAACTCAAACTCAAACCCACCGCCGAACCCACCTGAGAGGCTGAGAGTGAGACTCACAGGCGAAAATTTATAACCTGGCCCCCCTCCCCCCCTTGCCTTTTCTTTTGACTCACAATCTGTATACGTATATGACTCAGCCAGCAGTAAGTTGACGTGATAGATACCCCAGCGGTATTAGTGTAGAAAACTCGATTTTTTTTTTTTTATATATATATATATATATATATATATATATATACATTTTTTTTTTTTTTTTTTTTTTTAGGGGGTGGGGGGGAGGAAGGGGCGTTCGTGCGCCCCAAAATAGATTGCACTATTCTTGAACCTTGGCTGGAAGTACGCGTGCGCGTTAAGTTCTTCAGTCACAGTCAATGCAACTTCAGAGAAAATATCAGCCAATCTAATGGCCTGTTTTCTGTATGATACTGTCCGCCATGATGTAGATCTCGATCATTATCTCGTCATGTCCGGTTGTGAAGGGTGTTTATTGACTTATTTTGATGGTACAGTAGCATTAAATGTTTGAAATCACACGGTGTTATTCGGAGTACAGTGAAGTGTCCCGAGTATGAATCTGGAAACTTTCATAATTCGTATGAAAGTGTGTGGTTTAATTATAACCAATATGACATGTGACTTTTATGGTGTATTTTCAGCTGGAGTGCCTGAAGGTGCTGGTGGAGAGCAGTGGAAGTATGCACGCAGGAATGACAACATCAAGATTCACCCAGACACCAGCACACATTGCAGCATTTGCCGGCCATCCTCATTGTCTTATGTGGCTGCTCCAGACAGGACTAAATGTCAACACACAGGTAACCACCATAAATTCATGATTCATCTTTACTCTAAAACCTTTGTAGATTCAACGTTTCATTGCTAACACCATTTCACTTTATATTTGATTCTGAACTTATGTGAGTACTGCAGCTTTGTGATGCATTCATTCATAGTATATTGTTTTCATTATTATTTTATATTATTGTTTCAGTACTTATTTTCATTTCAGTGCACAATTGAAATTATTCCATTAGTGGTTGATTTTTTTTTTTTTTTTTTTTTTTTATCATTCTTTATTGGCACAATACATACACTCTTGCAAGTATGTTTGAATTTGCCAACTACTTCACTAAAATATGTGGTGGAGGAGAAAGGTTCCCAAAGTGAATTTCAGACAGTGATCTCAACTTAAAAGTAAAAGTTTTGATGGTTCAATAAGCATGGTAAAATCTGAGTAATGGGAGACGAAAGATAGATTAATCTAGAGAAGTCTGCAATTGACAGTGCATGATGTTTGCCTTTTACAGCCTTTTTTAAATTTTTTTTCTGAATCCATAATGGGGCTGTACAGTAGCAAATGAATCATTAAATGAAAAGAAATACCTGCAGTTGTTGCAACCAGGACCAAACAGATTATTTTGTAGTACCAGAACATAAGTGGTGCCTCCAAAAAAACAATGGCACACCAATGCGGTAAAGTTTTGCCAGAAAACTGATATTTGCGGAATGTTCATTGCCAGATTTGTGAGTTTCAGCTGTAATCCAAGTTACATTATTAATATTGAAAATTATTCGCCACTCATACAAATCACTCTAAGTACAGCCTCCCAAAACAGATTATATACAAATAGCGGGATTCCACTGTATATACTACTACTACTAAGTTAATAATAATAATTAACATTTTATTGATGGGAACTTATAACATGATATAGGGAGCTAATGGTTGAAAGTATACATTAGTGGTAGAAAGTATGGTATAAATAAAAATAAAATAAAATAAAAAATACATACCACAGACGAGAGGTATGTTATTAAGATGGAAAGTAAAAGGACGGAATTTAATAATGGATTGATCAAACATTGTAAAAAGAAAACAGATAAAATTGACTAGAATGATAACCAAGACTGAATGAGGTTAGTGCTTGTTAATCAATATGACTGGAGTGGGGATGGTGCTGTACTTACAACGGTGGGTACCAGGTTTAATTGGGACAAAGTTGTTAAGAGGTGCATAGGGGTCTTCAGGGCAGCAGCAGTGTGTTAAGTGGGAACAGGTCACAGTGGCAAGGGTTGTTAAGCAGCTTGAAACAAACTGCCCGAGACTTGCAGCATAGTGGTCAGCAAGGGTGGTGAATGCAGAGTGGCAAGGGCAGCATAGTAGGTGATACAAAGAATAATCTTGATGGCTATTTTCTGGGTCCTGTTGAGGCAGCAGAGCTGGCTGGCAGCAAGATAGGGAAACCAGGCAGGGGAAGCATAGGTTAATTTTGACAAGATGAACATCTTGAAAATGGTGGTTAGCTCAAGGACAGGAACACCGAAGGACTTGAGCCATTGCTATATAAGGAGTGTATGCGAGGTAGAAACTGCGTTTTTGGTGTGCACATCCAAAGTGAGTGAGATAACAGAAATGCCGAGGAACTCAGTGAAGCAGACATGGTTGAGGTTGGAGTTCCCCAGTATATGTTAATTCTGGTATGGTGTAGTGATGTTGCACAGTTTGTCACTTGGAGGTAGCAGACGGTGAGCGAGCCGATGGGTAGATAGTTGTTGTAATGAGAAGGATGTCCGGATAAAGCACTAAATACAGCATGGTAATAAACCAGAGGAAAATAAGTATACTTATTATGTTCATGTAATTTAGTTTTTCTAGATAAAAGGTACTTGAGTTGCATATGTCTGCAGTCTTCTTGGAGGCTATTCTTAATCTGACATCAAACAACATAAAATGTAGCAGAGATACTTTATGAACAATAGGAGACGAGTTGTGAAGGACAAAAGTGGTGGGTAATTTCTGGTGATTTTTCCTTTATGCAGTATGATTTTACTGTGAAGTGACTAATTGTCAAACTTTAGTCTGCCATCTAGACTTTGAGAGGTCGTCCTTACTTTAAGCTTAATTAATTTCAACTAGCTTTATTTGAAAGCCCTATCTCTACTTCATGTGATCAGTTGAGTATCAGCATGGTGGAGAGCCAAGAGATTAAGTTATTAAGATGCTGGTTCAATAGAATTAATTTTAGCAGCATAACTTACTTTGGGTTCTGTTGTAAATTACTAATTGAGTTAATGGCTGTCAAAGCTAATTGCATGAATTTACAGAGGGCAGCCAGGCTTCTGTGAGGTATTCAGGTTATGGAGTATTACTGTGATCATCATCCTGGCTGATGATATTTCAACAGCCATCTTGGCATCAGTTAGTTTTGTACAGTAAGATTAGTAATCATTGAGTGTTTATAATAATGAGTGCATACTCAGAACATGAGTTACTAGAGAGTAGATGCTAGTATGTGGTTTCTGTAATACTCCAGTACCACTGTTCCTTGACATGGAGTTCTTTATCTAGTCTCACATTATTTGTTGGAAGTGTACCACTGCTGACTGTAGAGGAGTGCTATCTTAGTGACATTGTAGTGCATCTCCACCCCCCTCTGCTGAAGCAGTGAAGTGCTGGAGGAAGGCTTTAACAACAGAAACTAGTGATGTGGATTTGGACTCAGATGATGCATCACCACTCTCGTCACCACGTCTAGACCAGACCTACCACCGGCTTCGACTTTGATGTTCAGATCACAAGAGGTTACGTGTTTTTTTTTCATATACACAAGTATATTAATAACATAATGTCAGATGTGAAAGGGCACTAGAAGAATGGTTGGGGAGATCATTGGTACTAGAAGAATGGTTGGGGGGATCATTAAGTTGTAAGAATGCATCCTTGCTAAATGCATGTAACTAATGACTGAAAATCTTTCTTTGGGAATGATAGAAATACAAGTAAACCCTTGACAAGTTGGTGTGTAGGGTATATCTGACCATTTTGACATAGCATTTTAATTGACTTAATGCTGCAGTTCTCTTTCAATTGATCCAAATAATAATAGTATACAATAAGATCAATCTTGTGCAGTAAAATGTCTCAAGAGTTGGAGCAGGAACAGGGAACATCCATTGGAGAATAACAGCAAGATTTTTGAGAATCTACTTCATCTAGAATAGTTGTATGTAGATGATGAAATGTTTAAAGATGGCAAAGATGGGGTTAGACAACTCGAGAGAGAGAAAACCAGCCACCTACAAATGAAGAAGTGACGTGCAAAATCTAATAGAAGACTGAAATTACATTCATTGTTATCAATGTATAAGAACATTGACACAGTCCTTGTCAGTGGAAATCAGGATGTCGAAGAAGTTTTTTTATCCCTGAAGAAATTAAATTGCTCCAGCAGTGAATGGCAACTGCATCTAAACAAGGAAATAAGACAAAATGAAAGATAAGATGTGTATCAAAGATAGAATACACAAAAAGATGAGAAGAAAGGTACAAGATATGAAGAAGAGAAAGGAGAAATAAGAAAAAAAGAGAGAAAGGTAGAATAAAGGAAGGATTTATACACACCAAGCAGTGTTGCTCTCACTAGTTATGAGCATGTTCATTAACATTGTTACAAGAAAATAATAAAGTAATTGCAGTGGAAGAAATGCTCAAACACTCGCATTCATGTCATTACTGTAGAAAAATTAAGTGTGAATGAGTAGTTTTTACGGGAAATGCAGAAAGATAAGGAAGAAACTTTTCATTTCAGTACATTTTTTTAATTAATTTTCTTTGAACAATACTGATCCTTTAAGTTACATTGAAAAGAACAAACACTAAATATTAGTAGACACCTTGCCCCCTTGTTAGTCAGTTAAGTTCAGAGTTTACTCAGGTCATATAAGTAAAAGATAAAGCAGCTTGTAGCCTGGTTTAATTTTATTAGTAGCAAGGTTTTACTCAATGTGCCTTAATTGTAAGCAAATTGATATAGATGATTGTTAATTAACGGGAGAAGTAACTCTTGAGGTGGAAGCTGTACCTGTGACTGTGTCCTTACTTGAGCTAGACTGAGGAGGAGGAGGATATAGATTGATTATTGTATTTCACCAAATATTCTACTGGACTCAAGTAATCAATAATCCCTTTGATTTATTTTACATAGCATAATGATGCTGTAATAACAAATTTGGAGGTACAAACTAAATTAGATGAGGAGACCTTGGCTCTGCTTTTCTTGATTTTTTGTAATTGGTGCTCATTTGTTTTTGCTATGGAGTGCTGCATTTAGTACTTAGTATTTGCAGATCACAGTGCACTTTGATGAGCCCCGTAAAACAAGATTGAGACCTATTACACATCCAAAGAAGACAACAATCATGATTAAGAGGAATGCCACACACTACCACAGGTGTAGAATTAACAATAATAAAATCTTTACTTACTAAAGTTGGAAAATGAAAAGGGGGCAAATAAAGAAGCAATCACAATTGTAAGCAAGCATGTAAAAGCACATTAGTTTATGATAGAACATGTCATTTTCTTGGAAAATTTTGTATTAAACTGTAATTGTCATTCCTTACAATTACTCAGACTTTGATGTCATAGCTCTCCTAAAATATGCAGTACTGCAGTTAATGAAATACTAATTTCTCAAGGGTTTACTATACTCAACAAATTTGAAACCATGCATTGGGTGTAAGAGATTCGAGTGTATTCTTAACAGGTCATGTTCTGGAAACTTTGTGAGTTCTTCGATTCTGAAAGCATTCATCAGGTTGTTCCATTTACAGGACTATCTTGGAGAGACATCGCTTCACAAGGCAGCTCGGACGGGGTCTATGGAGTGTGTCACTGTCTTGTTGGGCAGTAAGGTTCTGATAGGGTAAGTACAATTTTCATCAAGTTACAGTTTAAAAGATATGGCAACTGGTCATCTTACTCTCTCTCTTGAATCTTGATTTTATTGATGATTTACAGTTATAAGCTAAGATCTTTACAGTTAAAAGTTAACGTCAAAATTCAGGAGAGGTTGCTTCAGAGGAAATCCAAACGGCAACAGCCCATGAGGTCCTTATTAGGCAATTTGATTATCATGAAGATTTAGATTCAAAAGAATCTGGAATGACCAATCACTATTTCTTGATTTTAAAGTACTACAACAATTATTTGTTTCTTTTTTCATCAATACCCATGAGCTTTTTTAGTACAGTGAAGTTTATGAAACTTCTAAAATCAAGTATTTTTCTTTGTAAGGCATATTTAAAAGGGAAAGAAGTGTTTATGTATGTGTTGCTGTTGTAATAAAATGGAAAGAATGGTGAAAGTACATGAGTTGAAAAATAATTACATTGACCAATATAATCAGTCAATCAAGGGTCATCCATATTTCACATCCATCAGGTAAGAAAGGAATAACAACTGACTAGATATAACTATGTTTCTTAGCTACTGACATCATCTTATATTTGGATGATTATTATAAATGGAGATGTATTAGAAGGTATGTAAGAAAGTGGAAGATTGAGATACATAGTAGTGAAACATGAGACAGATGGAATAGGAGACTAAGATGGAACAAAAGCATACCATGAATTGGTATAGAGAGAAAGAATGTATGAAAATGGTATGATGGAAGTCTGTATTTATTCCTCTGTCTTTCATAAGGTAATTGTTGATGTTAGTGTTACTTTGGAGGATTCAAATTTGCAGCCTTATGACTTCACAACATGGCAGACCCAGCAGAGGTAAACAGATGGGATGAGCTGTGGATCCAATGGATTTGGCACACAGAAAGCATATGGTCAGGACTGGTGGAGGCGGTGATGTAGTGGATAAGGTGGTGAGTGTGGGATTGGGTAGACGGGCAGGTTCAAATCCCACCACGTACGGCCTTAACACTTTGCCATTTGCCGAGTGGTTTAAAGTTACCTATATGTCACCATGATACCCAGGTTATAGGTGGTTACACCCAAGATAAGTTTGGGTGGTGATATGGGCCCTAATATGGGTACCACTATAAATAAAATTGCTTGTGCCATTAATGGGCAGAAGCAGAACAATGCTTCCTACAAACTCTTTAAGTGAGCCTACAGGCACCATAGACCTCAATGTAAAAAAAAAAAATATATATATATATATATATATATATATATATATATATATATATATATATATATATATATATATTATGGCCACTCTTAACCTAAACTAACCTTAGTATTGGTACCTACAGACAATTAATTTCATCTAACTGATGTTTTCCCCCTTTAAGTCTGTAGTATTAAGGTGTCTTTCTGCAGATAATTGACTATTATTATTTTGCAGAATTTTGAACAACAATGGTCAGACAGCAGCCCAACTTGCAAATGCATGTGGCTACAGTGACTTGGCAAACTACTTACTGCAGGCTGAAGGAAAACAAGGTATGGCTTGAGTATACATTGTTCACTGTGTATTATTACTGATTATTGTCTAGTACATCTCCAGACTTAATGAAGTAGTTTTCCTTTTTATATTTCCAAGGAAAGGTGGACATGGAGGGAAGTTTAGAAAGGTGGTGTGGCTTACAATAAAATCACTAAACTAATATGGGTGAAAAAAAAAAAAAAATGGATTATTTAAAGGCATTTTCTTTCACAGCTAATGGTGAGCACAATGGTTTCATCAGTTGTAGTGTGCCAAGCCATGGCCTTAATGGAGGAGTCTTCCCACACAGCACTGAAATGGGACAGCTCAATGGAACTCATAAGGCAGATACCCCCAATAATGGCTTCATATCTGCATCTAATCACATGAGTACAAATAGTTCTGTCACTGGTAGCAATTCTACCTTCACTTCTTCCAATGGTTATTATGGCTTTCAGCCAACAAACAATCCTGCAAATGAAAGTATGAATGGCCATGGAAATATTGCTTCTAAGTCTCATAATCAAGAATCTGAAGACTGTGAAATGGAAACCGATGCAAATCCAGTTGATTCTCAGAATGGAAAAGACAACACCATGGAACCTGTCTTGAACAATTACATGAAATCCTCTTCCCAGAATGGATTTTGTAATGGAAATATTCCTAAAGCCATGTCTACATACACAAATGGCAGCAAACAAAATGGATCCAGAGAAGTAGCTAATGGTCATAGAGCCAAGATAGGTTTTGTTAGTGTAAGTCCTGTTAACCAGACAAGCTTTGTGCATAAGACTCTTCCTCCAATGGAACAAGATATCACTTTGAATGATGGAGTATCCAAAAATTATATTCCTATTGCTGGTTGCAAGAGATCAAGAGAAGATGTATATGTTCCAGAAATGAAGAGGATGAAAACTGATGGTAAGATGTTATTCATTTTGTTTAAACATCTCCACAATCACCTACTTTTCTCTAGGGTTTGGCTCTTTTACTTGTACAGGTAATCCCCACTATACAATTCACCATTATACAATATTTCACTTATATGATCTTTCTTCCTTATTACCCTTTGCCTACTATGTGATTGTGCTTAATTTTTACAATCGCTGGTGTGTGCACTTATTTGCTTTGCACACACGTATAATTGTATTTGTTTGAGTGTGTTAGTATGTATATACAGTAAATGCTACTTAAGTCAGACCCAAATAAAATAAGCTGGATATTGGATTCTTTCAGGATTTTCAATATTTTTTTATATGTATCTTAAGTGAACTGGTAGGCATTTTTTGTCCTTTGAATGAGTAACTTGAAGCCACGATGTTTGTATACTGGCTAAAATATTGCTTATAGTTCTTACATCGTTGTGTCATTTGAGTTGCTCAAGCGATTTAAGATGCAAAATTAACATTTACACCACTAACTTAGCAACCAGGAGGCAGTGTCTGCCTTAACTTTCCCAGGCATAAGAGATATCTTTTCAATGCACATGTATGTGTGCGTTCGTGCATGCACATATACATGTTTTGGAACACATTCCTGTTTTTCCTATCCAATCTAAGTGTGTTACACAATCATTTGCTCTGCAGTATCATTTTCAGGAACATAATGTAATTGTATGTCAGGGATTACCTGTATTGGTTACTCTAACTATATTATAAAAACCGCTTCAACTATATTCAGTATAAATTTACACTAATGTAAATAGCATCTTCCACATTATTCTAGTGACTTCTCTTTAAATTACAACCTGGAGTTGTGTCCGAATCACTTGTGATTGTTGTAAGTACAAACCTGGCAAGATGTTTTTGCATTGCACATCGTAAGAAAAAATATAGGATCTAGTAAAAGGAAAGTCTATGGGCATTTATATAATGCGAGTTGAAGGTATAATGGTCTGGACAGCTTATCCCTGACCATCCTGGTGAATTAGCCCTTAATTTTCCTATTCTTCTCGACTTAGAGGAACTCTTGCATAACCCTGCTTGTGTTTCTTTATCTTCTCCTAACCTCTATTAATTTTACATATACTTTCACCTTATTTTCTCTGTTGAGGTAATCTGATCATCTCATATCTGTCTTGTCTTATCACTTCAATCTCCTCAGGATTCATCCCAAGTGGAGGTGCCTCTGGTGTTTTGAGAATCTGAGGAGATATTATTCTTATTTTTCTTGGAATGACTACTACATGTGATTTACAGTCAATTGATCCCAAATTGATTGCTACTCTGGTCAATTGATATTCAAAACAGGTGGTCTTCAAGACAGTTGAGACCCAGTTCAAATGGTCCTCAAACCTACTGAGCCTCTATTTATTCTTGCTCAGAGAGTAAGTATACATACCCAAAGAAATATGTACAAATAACCCCCTTCCTCCACACACACATACACTCCTCCATAGTACAGTGAGTGAAGAGACCAAGTTTCTGATAAAGACCTACTCTATTTGTCCACTTTCCTCACCATGCATCTGCTTGATGGAGAAGGCTGAGGTTCATCAGGCTACAGGCTATTGAGATTATAATGATTGGCAGGGGTTAGAACTACAAAGTTGGTGTCTTCATGATACCTCTTTTCACTAAACACTTCTATGATTGCCACCACACAATTTATGATGTTCCGGACACAGAATAGGAGAATATAGGCAGAGAGAGAGAGAGAGAGAGAGAGAGAGAGAGAGAGAGAGAGAGAGAGAGAGAGAGAGAGAGAGAGAGAGAGAGAGAGAGAGAGAGAGGGTTGGAGAGAGTGAGAGGGAGGGAGAGAAAAAGGGTGAAAGGGAGAGAGAGAGAGAGAGAGAGAGAGAGAGAGAGAGAGAGAGAGAGAGAGAGAGAGAGAGAGAGAGAGAGAGAGAGAGAGAGAGAGAGAGAGGGTGAAAGGGAGGGAGAGAAAAAAAAAAAGAGAGAGAGAGAGAGAGGGGTGGAGAAAAAGAGTGAGAGGTAGAGAGGGAGGAGAGTGAGAGAGAGATGGGGGCATGACAGGTGACAAATTTACTAAAGTGTTCTCCCTTAATACACCAACTTTCACTGCTGCATCTAAACCAGGGGACACTTGCCTATGCTATTTTTCATGCGGATACATGAATTCACAGCTGTCCTCCCTCTCTCCCTCTCTCTCTCTCTCTCTCTCATACATAAATAAATCATCCTTAATTAAGACACTCAAACTAATTGTCCTTAATTAAGGCACAGAATCATGTCATGTGTGTGTGTGTGTGCGTGCGTGTATTTACTTAGTTGTACTGTAGAGGGCTCGAGCAGGTCTCATAGTGTCCTGTCTCCATGTCTCCATTCATCTAATTTTTCCTTAAAGTTATGCACATTATGTGCTGTAACAACTTCATTATCCAATGCATTCCACTTTTCCACCGTTCTGTGAGGAAAGCTGTATTTTCTGATACCTTCACACACTGCCTCATCCTGATCTTTTCATGTCCTCTTGTCTTTCCATCTTCTTTGTCTATCTTTTCAATGCCATTGACACCTTGTACATTGTTATTAGGTCCCCACGTTCTCTTCTATCTTATAAGGTTAGCAGTCCCATTTCCTTCAGTCCTTCTTATGTTAGGTCCTTTAATTCCGCACCATCTTTGTAGCAATCTTTTGTATCCTTTCCAATTTTCTTACATCCTTTTTAGAGAGCTCGGAGACCACACCACCGCTGCATATTCCAGCTTTGGACATATCATGCTTGTGATGATTTTTTTTCATCATATCTTTATCCATGTATTGAAATGCCACTCTTATATTTGCCACTCTTATATTAGTCAACATTTTATATGATAGTCCAAATATCTTGCTTAAGTGTTTTTTGGGGCTCAGATTTTCCTGTATGATCATTCCTAGATCTTTTTCCTCTCTAGTCTTCATTATTTGTTCCTCTCCCATCAAATAGTTCCATACCGGTCTTCTCTTACTCTTTCCTAGTTCCATTATGTGACATTTCTTGGGATTAAACTCCAGTTGCCACTTCCTCCTGCTCCACTCATAGATCTTGTTTATGTCTTCCTGCAATAGCAGACAGTCCTCTCTTAGCAGTTTTGCATCATCAGCAAATAAATCTATATAACTGTTTACCCCAATGTGAATGTCGTATACATAAATCTGAAACATAATGGGGGCTAACACTGACCCTTGTGGCACTCTGCTAGTTACTTTACCCCAAGATGAGTATGTATCACAGTTCTCATTTCCCTATCCTTCAAATAATCTCTTGTCCATTCTAGTGTGTGTGTGTGTGTGGGACATATTTCTTTGGATATGTATCTGGACTCACTGAGCAAGAATGAATAGAGAGGCTCAGTAGGTTTGAGGACCAATTAACCTGGATCTCAAGTAGCTTGGTCTTGATGACCACCTGCCTTGAGTATCAATTGCCTTGTGGACCAGACGGCCCAAGTACCAATAGCTTAGGGACCAATTGACCTGCACCCATGCAGGCCACATATTCATAGCCAAAGATGTCATCAATGTTTCTGGACAGCCTTCACCACTAATAGAGCCACATTAAGGTTAAAACCCAGTTGTTTTTAAAAGTACTTCTTGCCCTTCAAGCACATGGTCTGATAAGACCATAGTGATGGGTGAATGATCTCCAGGCAAGCCTTTGCAAGGTCAGTCATGGATGAATTTCTGCCACTCTTGCAGTCGGTCTGCACACATGTCACCATTTGCTGTGAAGGCTGCCATGTATTTCTTCAGCTACCAGAAGTTTATCGTGAGACATACTTTCCTCTTGTGTTGTTTGACTACCATGAGTGGTATTAGGCCCTTAGTTGATCCATACTTACTCCTTGAGCTCTTACTCAAAGTATTCATAAGTCACAGCACAGAGTAGGCCTCCACTCAATTCTGTTGGACATTCTGCTCCTTGTTCTCAGCTTGCCTCCAAGCTGCAGTCCAATTGTTAGTCTGAGTATCATCGATAGTGCAAAAGTCACACTTCAACTTCCAGCATGGTGTTGGCAACTGCACACATCACATATCTCCCGGTACTGAAGCATACTTCACCTGCTCATTGGCTGCCACTCCTCCGAGAGCTTTTTTGCCATCCATGTCGAGGATGAGTTTATATCCAAGGGCTGTGTCTCACTATGGCACCCGGGCTGGTTTCTGATGACACAGGTGGGATCATTCTTGATAACTACCCTTGCCCAAGTCAATATCTGGTCCAGATAAAGAGCCTCCGTGCAAGACCCAGCCCTCAGCAAGTGGCGAACTTCTTCAGGCAACCTAGATACAAAGGCACAGGAGAGGACCTTGTCATTTATCACGCCCAACAATCTTGCCCAGTGCTGAGGAGCCAGGTACACATCTGATGACTCCAATGTGCAGCCTCCTGCTGACAACCGGTCGTACACCACATACTGATCAACAGTGAATGCAGTCACCAGTGCCTTCTTCATCTTATTAGTAGACTTCCTGTCAGATTCTGCCAGCTGCAGATATATGGCGAAGGTGTCAGCAGTGATGCACAACAGAATCGCACTCACCACTCTGCCACTGATGCCTTTAAACTTATATTCCAGCTCCAGTTTTTCTAGCAATTATACCACAGACTGTGCATGACTACCGTCATACTTTGAAACCAGTTTTGGGTTGACTTCATCTTCCATACTAGATAGCTTATGGTTGAAAAGAAGTCTTGTTAGCAGCAGGGATAACAGGCAGAATGGCTACTCTGGAAGAGGCAAGGGCAGGTTCATGTAAAAACCATGAAATGTTTTAGGTAAAACACTCTAAGCCTGAGAAATGAAGTTTAATGATTAGAAATGTCATATTCTTGAGATACGAGAGTACAAAATAACCAATAAGAAAACCTATAAATATTGGTGATAAGGATACTGAAAGTAAAAAAACACATTATAGTACATAGAAATTTCTCACCCAAGATCATATATCATATATTTATAATATAATTATGAGGGACAAACTATAATTATTATCATGAGGGACAGAAACAATTGACAGTATGAGTGGTATTCAACTGTTTATGGATTATGAATACTGAGGAAAATTATTATTGTCTGACCTGAATTTGCAGCTGTATTTACTTAGTTTGATCTGATCTTCAAACAATGAGAAGATAAAATGTAATTATGAATAAAATAAATAGATTAAGCAAATGTAAGAACATTGAAGCCAATGCATAAGACCAGCAACCATTTGATATCAAGTCTAATATAATTATCATACAAGGAGAGACTGAAGAAGAAAAAGAGTATTATCACTAACATCTGAAGCAATAAAGGTACCTCAAAATGTGAATTAAGGAAGAACAAGGGAGCATGAATACAAATTGAAAAGACTAGATGCCTAAACAGTGTCAAAATATTTAGCTTTCTAAATTACGATGTTAAGACTTGGACAGAGTTGGATGAAAAGGTGGAGTGTGCAAAGAGTTAGTTTGATAAAAACACATGAAGACAGGATAACAGACTTGACACAAAGTCTGCTATTTATTTACTATGACTAGGTAAATACAACTAAACATATCGACACACACTTGAAATTAGTCCATTAAAACATTACACACCTTTACTTAATGATCTTGGGATGTGGTGCATGTGTTACTCTCTCCCTCCAGAACACACAGTAGGGTGGACAGCTCAAGCAACCCCACAGGAGACTGTGGTAGTTGGTGGTGACAACTGTCGTTCTAACAATGTCACCCACGAGGGAGCTCTGTCTCATATGACTGCACCCCTTGAGGAGCCTGCTCCAGGCCCAGCACAACCTCCTGTGTCTCTAAATGCTCAGGCAAGAGCACGAGAGCAGCAACGATGGATCTGGGTGGTTTAAAATTGAAAAGGGTTACTTTATCCATCAGTAAGTTTGTTTGATCTTGCCACTGTAATTCATCCGGAATATATCCTAAACAAAGAAGTGGTAAACCTCAAAATTTGCAGTCATTGCTGTGGAGTTCTACCATACAGCTTTTTTACAATTACTTTATTATATGAATTGGCCTTGTCAGTGTGGATTCAGTAATGAATGTCTATTTTTAGTTCATGGAAGAACTCCATATTGGTTGACACCCACTGACGATGTCCTACCACAAACCAGATGTCATTACTTTGACAAAGTATTTTATTTATTTATTTATCTACTTATTACTTCAATTATTTCAATATATTTCCTTTGCAATGCATCCCCTTCACCTCTTGTGTACTTTTCTAACTCAAAACTTACATTCATTTGATGCTGGCACATTGTAAATCTTAGGAATAACTACTTCATCGGAAATTATTATATAATGAAAATTGTCCTTTGGGATTGATTTGCCTTTGTGTAACACAAGGTAATAGTGATGAAGGCCATGCATATTTGCCTCTGCTTACGGGTCCTTTCTTTATTCTAAATTACATTTATTTTTTTAAGTAACAAATTGTGGTCTCCCATTTCACTGTAAAGAAAACTTTCTTCATAAGACACTATACTCATATTCTTAATAAAAATATTTATATTTAATTCCTTCCTTAATTGCCGTAGTAAACTCTAGAACACTTTGGCTTCCTTTATTCTTCCTCGTACTTAGAAATTTTCTGATGTTAAGGCATCAGTGAAATAAACATTTGTATACATTTGTATGTATGTCCATGAGGATTCCTCATATAAATTAAAGATTTATTATTCAACCCTTGGTCTTGATTCAGTTAGAGATATAAAATGTGAAACATCATGGACTGTATTTTGCGGCACCCCATCTCTTCAATACATTAAATTAATAAGGAATTCTTCAACTCATAATGAGCTGATTATTCATTGAAGTTTAAAGAATGTAACAATGTCTCTAAGACAGAGTTTCCCCATTTCAGAATCTGATATTACACCCATGAACAGTAAGAAAAGTGTATCAGAAATGCATACACTCATAAACTCAGAAATGTCAAGTGAAACTTTTGCAAATTACGAAGTCTTACACAAGTTTCATCCTCACATGACAAAGCACCTCTTAGAAAAAACAGGAGTGAAAACTCCTGCACTGGAAATAACTGAAGCTTCCAAGTCAAAGGAATTTAGTTTTAATCAGTCTTCAACTACGAAGATGGTTGCTTCCACTAGCGAGATGCATACAACATTATCCTCAGCTCAGAACAGGGGAGCCTCTGGTCATCCCAGTGGTTTCCCTGCCCCTGTTCCTGCGCCACTTCCTGGGTACTCAGGTACTGTGGGATGCCTTGATGCTCACTATCCACGCTGTCTTATGGGACATTATTTTTAAGGTGAGGATCATGGGAAAAATCTTTATGGTAATTTATATTTCTATTGTCTTTGGACATAGAATGCCACTATTAAATTTTTTTAAATTTTGCTTCAGTACTGTCTATCTGTCAGCCCCAATATTCATAGGGGAAATAGATGTGGCATGCTGAAGCTTCTTATTGATGACATTAGTCATCAATCACTAGTCATTCTCTTTCAAACACAAGTTGAGAATCCCTTACATGATAAGCCAATGGTGAAAAAAAATCCAGACCTAGAAAAAACTTCAATTCTTAGCTAGTATCAGTCACAGCAAGAGACTGCATTACTGCATTTCTATTTTTAGTCACCAATGTGGATACTTAAAACATGTATATAAATAAATTTTAAAAAGCTGGAGTAATAGTGAAAAAAAATATGCTCAACTATGTATACCAAAGACAATTTTGATATGTGAACATGAAGCATAGGAGGAAAAAAATAAACTACAACCTAGAGAGAGAGAGAGTCATGGTTAATTAACTTGAGGTATCACCACATCTCTTGGTGATAAGGGAGCCCCCCAAAAATAATGTGTTCACCAAAATCCTAGTTGATCAAAAATCTATAAACAGAACCATTGTGTAATGCTGGAGAGATCAGTCTTCACATTACTGATCCCCAAACCATTGTACAGCTGATGAAAGAACTCTTCATAGTAAAGGATACCAGAACAGATAAAAATGTAATGACTGTGGTAGTCAAAAGATTGTATCTGATACCAGGCATTCCAAACAAGGGATTCTCAAATTGTATGCGATTGACATCACTATCATGTTTGCAAAGATTAAACATGATCATATCTTTTACGATATGCTAAACTGCATGCACTATATGTACGCCATCTATAGTCCTGCTCGTCTAACAATGTGGATTGGGTGTGGCCCCCATGGGAAATAGCGGGAGTACAGCGTTGCCATATCTTTAATCCCTCGTTGGCTACCCCCCCTCTCCCTCTTCCTCCCCCCTCTCTTTTTTCCTGGTCAAGGACACCAGCTGACCTCCCATCACCTGTATGGATGGCGGGCGTGATTGGTGTTGCTGCCGTGAGGATTTGAATGTAGATTTTTTTCTTACTTATGTCAGCTTATTTTAAAGTACTTTCCTTCACGATATAATCTAATTATAACTACGGAACTATTTACCCATCCCAAACCGCAAGGAAACCTCTTTATAAGTATGTTATTTTTTTTTAGCAACACTGTAAAATATGTATGCCACATTTCTTGCCAGGCTTATAAATATATTATCAATAATAAGTTTACTGTTCTCTCATATGTTGTAATACTAAGGTTAAATGCGTATGTATATTTGCTGACCATATTTGCTAAAGTTTTACTAATATTAGAAGTCTGCTGCATCGCTGGCTATGAGACATGCAGCACCACTGTACAGCGGGAATTCCCCAACACAGCAGCACCCAATCCACATTGTTGGAGGAGCAGGACTATAGTTTAAAATGAAAACATTAGAATGCAGTACAGTTTTAAGAATATGGACAAAAATAACAATTGGTGACTTCAGTTTCCTTTTTAAACTTATGTATTTTTGGTTGACAGTTTCGACTCTCTTTGGGGACCAGTACCTAGTGGATCTTTTTTTAGTAGCAATTCTTGTTGCTCTTCATCGGTGCAGTAACTTTGTACTGAATTGTATTTTTCATTTCTGCAGTTGCTATTGCTGTTTCATGTATCTACACAATCTCAACTTTCCCTGTTCTTGCTCACTCTTTGGATATGTTCATATCCTTTGCCACTCCATCATTTGCTGCCTCTTACCATAGACAACATGGTTGCTTTCACAGCTGAGAATTATTTATAATATATCATCAATCCGACATTGGTTTCTCTACTCTGAGGATTCCAACATGCACAAATAAAATGCATAAAATTAAAAAAAATAAGTAGGACAGGAAAAAAAAATTATAAAATATATATATGTTACACCCCGTTTGTGAAATTGCCCACTTCATGAAATGGGCAAACCCAGTTCATGAAATGAACCTAATCTAACCTAACCTAACCTAACCATTTCATGAAATGGCCTCTCCATTGCACATTTCATGAATTGGGTTAGGTTAGGTTAGGTTAGGTTCATTTCATGAATTGGGTTTGCCCATTTCATGAAATGGGCGATTTCACAAACGGGGTGTAACATATACATCTGGACATGCTGTGGTTGAATTAGCATGGATATTGGAGAGAGTACTGTAACTATTCCAATCTTGATTTGACGGATACTTAAAAAATTTTGGCATCATCTGCAAACATATTCATATACAAGGTAGTACCTAAAAGTACTTAGATGAATGAAGTTTGGGAATCATCTTCAAATGCTCAGTGATTCCTTGCTTCTAGGGTTGTTGCCACTGCTGACTGCGTTCTGAAAGTCTTGTTCTTAAAGTATGTCATGCACTTGTGATTTCATGGTGAATCTTTTCCAGGGTGTCAAAATGATGTCCCTTCAAATGTAATTTCATTTTAAAAGAGGAATGAGTCACTAGTATAATATGGAGATAGCTCATCTTTCCCTTATATATATGCAGAGAGAGAGAGAGAGAGAGAGAGAGAGAGAGAGAGAGAGAGAGAGAGAGAGACTCACATCTAAGACACTGTAAAGCTATAATTTTTTGCTATTTTGGATTGCAGGCTCACAGTGTCCTCAACCTTTAATGAAGACTTTTACAAAATCACCACCCAGTTTACCCTGCCATATTAGACCTCCATTTTCTGATATAACAAATCATTCACCTGATCCATTTGGGGAACATTTGAGGAATGCATCCTACAGTCACATGGAAAGTAAAACCTGTAGGCAAGAATGTAATGAAGAAGAAACAAACACTGAAGTGGAGATAACTATGGAAGATTCAGAGAATGATGTGCAAGACAGCAATATAGAACTAATCAGAACAAAAGCTCATGATGAAGAAACTGTTGAGCTCTGTCAGGAGATGCTTCGGGAAACTCATGGCTGTGAACCCTACTTGTATTTTTCATGAGCAAAACTAAAAGCTCTGACCAATGAAAATTAGACAAACATTGCAGCTGTATGAGTAGTTAAGGTACTGTATTCATGTTTTTTTTTGTCATTAGAAACATAGAAAATGAATGTAGCTTCTGCAGCATGAATTGCTAACCTAACTACTTGATACCGCTTTATTTTGTGACAGGCTAAGGATAAAGGATAAATTTATTCACTGTGAGTAGTGGAACACTGCTGAATGTTAGTGTGACAGTAAAGCTTCATTTTATAAACACCCTTTCAAAAAATTGCAAGAAAATGTATTTCATGCAAATTATTTGCATCCATAAAAGGAATTGCAAACACAGTATGTGGAGAGTACTATTTTATATATATTAAAACAGCAACAGCCAAGTTGAGATGCAAAACCTGGAGTATCACTGTCCACCATAACCATATCTTCACATTAGTCATTCTAGAGCTCTATAGTTGAGTATTTACCTAGTTATACTGTATAAGTTCTGTGTGGAAATCTGTATTTTCCAATATCCTTCACACACTGCCTCATCCTGATCTTCTTTACATGTCTTCTTGCCCTTCCATCTTCTGTCATCACCACCAGGTCTTCCTTATCTATCTTTTCAATGCCACTGACTATCTTATTAGGTCCCCATGTTTTCTTCTATCCTGTAAGGTTGATAGTTCTATTTCCTTCAGTCATTCTTCATATGTTAGGTCCTTTAATTCCGGCACCATCTTTGTAGCAATCTTCTGTATCCTTTCCAATTTTCTTGTATCCTTTTTAGAGCTCAGAGACCGTGCCACTGCTGTATATTCCAGCCTTAGACTTATCATGCTTGTGATGATTTTTTTCATCATATCTTCAGCTTCCCTTTCCTAGCCATAATTTCCTCTACTGCCACTTGTCTCATTCTTACCTAGTTGTATTGTTCTTGCATGCTGTCTTGAACTTGTTTGATAGTAATTTTGGCCAATTCTCTCTTCACGTTCTCTCGTGAATTTGTTTGGATGTGTCATAGTGTTCCCTGTCTCCATATCTCCATTTATCTAGTTTTTCTTTAAAGTTATGCACACTATGTGCTGTGACAATTCCATTATCCAATGCATTCCATTTTTCCACTGTTCTGTGTGGAAAATGTATTTTCAATATCCTTCACCCACTGCACACTGCCTCATCCTGATCTTCTTTTCATGTCCTCTTGTCCTTCCATCTTCTTCCATCAACAGCACCAGGTCTTCTTTGTCTATCTTTTCAATATCATTTACTATCTTATACATTGTTATTAGGTCCCCATTCTCTTCTATCTTGTAAGGTTGGCAGTCCCATTTCCTTCAGTCGTTCTTCATATGTGAGGTCCTTTAATTCCGGCACCATCTTTGTAGCAATCTTCTGTATCCTTTCCAATTTTCTTATATCCTTTTTAGAGCTCGGAGACCATACCACTGCTGCATATTCCAGCCTTGGGCGTATCATGTTTGTGATGATTTTTTCATCATATCTTTATCCATGTAATGAAATGCCACTCTTATATTAGTCAACATCTTATATGATAGTCCAAATATCTTGCTTATGTGTTTATCAGGGCTCAGATTTTCTTGTATGATCACTCCAAGATCTTTTTCCTCTTTAGTCTTCATTATTTGTTCCTCTCCCATCAAATAGTTCCATACTGGTCTTCTCTTACTCTTTCCTAGTTCCATTATGTGGCATTTCTTGGCATTAAACTCCAATTTCCACTTCTTGCTCCATTCATAGATCTTGTTTAAATCTTCCTGCAACAGCAGACAGTCCTCTCTGGTTTTGATAACTCTTAGCAACTTTGCATCATCAGCGAATAAATTTATATAACTGTTTATCCCAATGTGAATGTCGTTTACATAAACTTGAAACATAATGGGGCTAACACTGACCCTTGTGGCACTCCGCTAGTTACTTTACCCCAAGATGAGTATGTATCTCTGATCACAGTTCTCATTTCCTATCCTTCAAATAATCTCTTGTCCATTCGAGCAAGGTTCCACAGTCCTCCTATGTTCTCTAGTTTCCAAAGAAGTCTTCCATGAGGACTTTATCAAAAGCCTTTTAATGTCCAGGTATACTGTGTCTACCCATCCATCTCTGTTTTCAAGTCCTGCAATAACTCTCGAGTAGAAGCTTAATAAGTTTGATACACATGACCGCCCTGTCCTGAACCCAAATTGTCTGTTCGATATGACTTGCTCCTCTTCTAGAAATTTAACCCATTTTTCTTTGATAATTATTTCACATAACTTCCCTACGACACTTGTAAGTGACACTGGTCTGTAGTTTAGTGGTTCAGTTGCCTTTCCTCCTTTAAATATCGGTATTATGTTGGCTCTCTTCCACTCTAGTGGAACTTTCCTTCATTTATTGAACTTTTAATTATTTCCCAAATTGGATCCAGTAATTGCTCTTTACATTCTTTTAACACCCAGCCTGATACACCATCTGGCCCCATTGCTTTTCTGACTTCCAACTTATCCAGTAATCTTCCAATATCCTCTTTGTGCACTGCAATCTCCTGTAATCCTTGGCAATCCAATGTCCTATTAGGTTCTGTGAAATCATCTTCTGCAGTGAATACCGTTTTGAAGCTCTCATTCATTATTTCACACATTTCCTTCTCTGTTTGGTATGTCTTCCTTCTTTAATTATTTTTCAATTGTTTCCTTATTCTTTGTTTTGCCATTTATAAACTTGTAGAAAAGTTTGGGTTCATCTTTGCTTTTATCCACTACATCTTTCTCAAACTTTCTTTCTTCCTCTCTCCTTACTCTAATATATTCATTTCTAGCATCTTTGTACTGCCGTCTGTTATAGTCATTTCCCTGCTTTAAGAGTTTCTTCCACGCTTTATCTTTTGCCTTTTTGCTTGTATGCATCTAGCATTGTACCAAGCATGTATTTTTCTGAACTCTATAAACAGGAACAAACTTTTTTTTACTCCTTCATTGTATTTCTGTAAGAATATATCATATTTCTCTTGTACAGTCTTTCTGCACATAATATTACTCCACTCAATATCAGCAAAATAAATCCTTAATTTTTCAAAATCTGCTCTTGCATAATTTAATCTCTCTCCTTTATAGTCCTCTCTGTAACTTATCTCATCTTCCTCCTGCATTTGCATCTCTAATGTCACATGATCACTTTTCCCCATTGGACTAAGGTATTGTATGATTGGAGGGACTCTGGTTTCTTTGTGAAAACTAGGTCAAGCAACGATGGTTCTTCTTCCCCTGTACCTTGTTGACTCCTCCACCCACTGGTCCATTGTATTAACCATAGTCAACTGTAACACTTTCTCACTCCACTGCCCAGCATTATCCATTACTTCCATCTCTCTCCAGTTTATTTTTTTACAGTTAAAGTCTCCAACTAAGAGTATTCTTCTATCTCTTCTTATCATGTTATCTAGGCACTTTATCACCTCTCTTTGCATATCTTTATGCTCTTCTGATCCCCATGTATTAGTCTTTGGTGGAACATATGTAACTATAATTTTTCTTTTCTTCAAATCTTCTGTTCTGATTGTTACTCCCATTACTTCCACTTTGTCCTCACCATATTGCACATCCTCCACACATATATTATCACGAACCATTATTAGCACTCCTCCTCCCCCTTTATCCTTCCTGTCCCTCCTCCAGGTATTATATCCCTCCTCTTTAAAGTTGACATGGATCTCTTTTTTTCAGTTTTGTTTCAACGATGCACATTACATCCGGCTTTTTCTCTTTCAAATAATCCCGAACTTCCAATATGCTTGATAACAACCCATCTATGTTAGTATAAGTCACTCTTAATTTATTGCCTCCTCCATGACCTCCTCTTTTTCCTTAGGTACCACTTCTTTAGTCTCATATCCAGAACCCTCCAGTAAAAATTCTTCTTCTCTATCTCTGTCCTTTTCTCATTTTTTTCCTTAGCTTCACTTCTTAGCACTTTCTCCTTTTCCCTTTCCTCTAAGTTCATATCTCTTTTTATCCATATTTCCTTGTGATCAACATCATCAGCCAGCTTCCCTTTTCTAGCCATAATTTCCTCTACAGCCACTTGAGATCTCATTCTCACCTTCATTGGCCTTCACTATATCTTCCCAGCCTAATCACTTCCTCCACCTCCTGGTCATATTCTTGTGTACTGTCTTGTACTCGTTTGATAACAGTTTTGGCCATTTCCCTTTCTTCATGTTCTCTCGAATTTATTTGGATTTTTCTTTTCCCTCATCCCATAAATCACGAAGCTTTTTTTCTTGTCCACTGCATCCCACACCAAATCTTCCTTCTCCTTGATAACTTCTATTACAGCGACTTTTGTGTTCTCCTGAATTTGTCTCCTTACCACTTCTGAAAATTTGACTTTTCCTCTTCTTGCTCCTGTTTCCATTCATTTCTTAGTTCTTTCAACTTGTTATCACCTAGACCACCTTCTGCCCTGTCTGTAATCCCATCCTGCACTTTAGCCTGCAAGCTCTTTAAAGAGCTTTCATAATTTTGGGATGTGGTTTTTAGAACGTCATTTTGCTTCCTTATTTCCTGAATCTCCTCTTTCAATTCCTGGTTTATTGCACTGACTTTCTCACATTCAGCTACTCTCAATTTCAGAGCTGTGTTCTCCGTTATCAGTCGGTCTTGTTTGTCCATGAGACTGGACATCACCTCCTTCATATATCTTAATTCTCTTTCTACATTAATAAGCCTTCTCATATTACCTTGTTCATCCCTGAAACCCGAGAAATCTTTTTCCATAGTATCATCAGTCAGTTTCCTTAAACCAATAGGAGTTTCTATAAAGCGTTGGTTATCACTCGGTGTATGTTTTGATTCTACCATACGCCTGGCAGCACTACTTTGTTCCATCTTTCTCTCGTTATTCATTCCTTATATGTGATCTAACACTTATTTAATTTGGAGATAGGAGAACCTATGGCCCCCTCTCCCCCTGTACATACGTCTAGGCCTGAGTCCAACTCCTTTTGTAGTAATCTCTGCGAGGTGCTCAGATGCATGTGTCCTCGATGGCTGTGCTGTGTGTGTGTGTGTGTGTGTGTGCCCATTTGCTTTGCTGCATCCAGGACTCAAACCCAAACCCGGGCATTCTTGATTGTGAGCTGAGTATACTAACCACTACACTATGTGATTGTGTGTGTGTGTGTATTTACCTAGTTGTAATTTTACAAGGCCTGGGCTTTATGCTCGTGTGGCCCCGTCTCCATATCTACACTTATCCAGTTTTTCTTTAAAACTATGCACACTCGTTGCTGACACCACTTCCCCACTCAAACTGTTCCAAGTCTCAACATATCTTTGCGGGAAACTATATTTTTTAACATCTCTCAGACATCTTCCCTTCCTCAGTTTCTTACTATGCGATCTTGTGCTTCTAATGTTATATTCTCCTCTCAGGATTAGTTTCTCATTATCCATTCTGTTAATCAATTTATAAACTTGTATCAGATCCCCTCTTGCTCTTTTCTGTTCCAGGGTTGGTAGATCCATAGCTTTTAGTCTCTCCTCATGTGTCATCCCTTTAAATTCTGGAACCATTCTTGTAGCCATTTTTTGTAGTTTCTCCAATTTCCTTATGTGTTTCTTTTTAGGGGGGGTCCACACAACTCCTGCATATTCCAATCTAGGTCTTATTTTAGTACTTATCAATTTCTTCATCATTTCTTTGTCTATATAGTGAAATGCTAATCCAATATTCCTTAACAAAATTATATGTCTCTGAAAATTCTATCAATATGGCTTACCGGTTGATTGTTTTCTTCCATCGTCACTCCCAAGTCCTTTTCCTTTTTTACTTTTTCTAGTTCTACTCTATCTCCCATCTTATAGATTCCCACTGGTCGTCTTTCACTTTTTCCCATTTCCATGACATGGCTTTTGCCCACATTGAATTCCATCTCCCATTTTTTACTCCATTTCCAGATCTTGTTTAAGTCTTCCTGCAGTATTTGACAATCCTCTTTTTGTTTTATGACTCTGTACAGTTTCGCATCATCCGCAAACAGATTTATGTAGCTGTTCACTCCCTTTAGCATGTCGTTTATATACGTATGTGAGAAAAAGTATTGGCGCCAATACTGACCCTGTGGCACTCCGCTGTCTACTGCTCTCCACTTGTACTTCATATCTTTAACTACCGTCCTCATTTCTCTCCCCCTCAAGTAATTTTCCATCCATCTCAATGTGCTTCCTTTTAAGCCACCCTTCTCCTCTAACTTCCATAGTAATCTTTCATGTGGCACTTTATCAAATGCCTTTTTTAAATCTATAAATAAATACAGTCAATCCATCCCTCTCTCTCTTGTACTTTATCAACTATTCTAGAGTAGAAACTCAATAAATTTGTTACACACGACCTACCTTTTCTAAAACCAAATTGACTATTTGATAATAATTTGAATGTGTGTGTGTGTGTGTGTGTGTGTGTGTGTGTGTGTGTGTGTGTGTGTGTGTGTGTGTGTGTGTGTGTGTGTGTAATTCGCCACCACGGTCGCCTGCTGGTTACCCAGCCAGTCTTCCCCATTAAGGAGCGAGCTCAGAGCTCATAGACTGATCTTCGGGCAGGACTGAGACCACAACACACTCCACACACTGGGAAAGCGAGGCCACAACCCCTCGAGTTACATCCCGTACCTATTTACTGCTAGGTGAACAGGGGCTACACATTAAGAGGCTTGCCCATTTGCCTTGCCACGCCGGGACTCGAACCCGGCCCTCTCGATTGTGAGTCGAACATGCTAACCACTACACTACGTGCTGTGTGTGTGTGTGTGTGTGTGAACATGTTTAATTATTTTGTCCTCATTTTTCTTGTCTATGCCTAATCTCCATATTTCTCCGAGAGAGTCATAGCTATCAACAATTCTAAACTCCCCAATGACTAAAGTCTGTGATTAGAGAAAAAATGCTTTAAGAAATGTTTCATTGGCACATTGTTAACAATTATGAGTAAATCAAATGGTACAGTTGTATTCCTGTATTGACTATGTTGAAAAGGAAACTTAGACCCTCATCTCACTGGAATCTCACTAGATCTTGAAAGGAGTCACATGAATCACTCCAGGAGAATGTAATGAAATTATTACTTATATTACAAAATATAACCTAATTTCACTTCTGTAATAATTTTGAGTAATACAAGTGAGTTTTTACTAACCATGTAATTTTTTTTTGTATCCTGACTTAGATGGATTACCTGTGAAGAAGCTGCAGCAGCACCACAGCCAGGTCCAAGCCCCTGCTACCATGACAGTCTCCTCCTCCATGGTGGACCACTTTTTAACTGTCAAAATGGAGGACGGTTATGAGGCAATCAACTTTGAGGCAATGATGGCTGAGGTGCATGGTTGCTAGTTAATTGCTTTCATGTTTGAAGAAAGTTAAAAAAATGTAATGTCACTATAATTTTCTATCCATAAGCAAGTAGCTTTTTTTTAAGTTATGAGTATACAAAGTAATGAGTGATATAAATTTAACTGATTATTGAAGAACATCTAGCATATGATGATTTTGTATTGGAGTCATTCCCATTCTAAGGATAACTACGTATATTCTTTGGAGTGAAACAGTAATCCTACTAGTTGACTGGAGTAAGTGACGGCTCCACACAAACTGGAATAGTCTCCTAACCCCACTCTCTTATTACATACCAAAAATCCAGGCACAGCACAGGTGGCCACACATGTCACAACAAGGTTCAACAGTGTACATTAGTTTACTGCTGCGCTTTCATAATGATATTCGTTCTTACTACACACCTACTCCAATCCAGAGACCATAGTACCTGGTCTATAAGAATGGTATGAGTGACCCCCCTCCCCCACACACACACATACTTGAGAAGTATATTCCATATAGCGACAAATAAGGCTATTGTACAGAGTTAGTAGCTGGGGATGTTAGAAAAATTGGCAGAAACGACTCAGAATGGCAAACATCATAGAAGCTAGGGCACTCCTCCAGTGAACTAGCTGGATCTGGTGTTGGTCATCGTGAAATTATGTAAAAAACCTATCCAGATATTTAGTATACATTTTCACTGCATAGGTATTCATATAAATACATTCATCTGCACAAGAAATGTAATCTCTAATCTGTTCAGGGTGGTCTGAGTTATCCTTACAGTGGGAGTTCTTCATTATACATACCAAAGATTTGTCAATTTTTGAGAGGGCAAATATATATGGGTTTTATTTCATATTAAACACAGTACTGCTATTTATAAGGTAAGCCTCCACAGGATGGCTCTGGGGAAAGGAGATGATGAGATCCCCAGTTAATCCATATGGCAGGAGTTTATGCCTAGTCCTCCAAACAAAAGTTGGAGCTTAGTGCAATAATATTGTATCTTAAGTCGTGTCGGACATATTTACAACTAACTACTGATGTCAACAATTTAAGATTTAATAGGACTTGGTTATTAGTAATGTTACTGCCTGTTATAGGTTATTCTTATTACAAATGCAAAGATTGTTTTCATTATTGCACATGAATGAAACCTGTTTTTGTAATTTCAACAGTATATAGTAGTAATGACTACCGTTTGTGTTCATGACTAAGTGCTGATGGTTATGAAGTATATCCAGTAGCCACTAGCATCAATTATGATGGCAATGGGCTAACAAGTTATGGTGATTTGATGTACTTCACTGAAAGTATATCTTTAAGTTATCTTGATGGAACTTGCATTTAGTGTAGTGAGGATCATTGTTAGCATTTATTATAATTTAGTTTTTTATTAATTCCCTTTTTCATATGGGTGACATACAGTAAAGAAGCTGGAAAGAGAAATGAAAGTAGAGTCAAAAAATACAAGTGTCTTTCTGCTTCCTTCTTGTATGGTGGGAAAGCATCCAGTGGGAAGGCAGAGGAGCAATACCCCACCTTTACCCCATTGTCATATACATCATGCAGGGAATACAGAGATATGTGTTATGTAATATCCATGTCTCAGTGACTAAATAAATCAATATTATTATTGTTACCTCCAGATGTTGCTGATGATACCTTCTGCTTTTTAAGATAGTTGTTTTAACAAGGGGCTTGACCTACAGATACAATTTTCCTAGAGGCATTAGTATGTTTATCAGCGAGGAATAATTATCACATACACAATATAGATTAATAAATTTCCAGAATCTCACAAAACCTAATGTCACATCCATTATGTATATTGAAGCCAGTGAGTTTATAAATTTGTCAAACTTCTGGTACATGTGCATGAGAGAGTTGAAAGAAGTTTCTTGGCATGTTCTATACCTTCAATGGAATCTTTTTAATCCATGAGCAACATAAACCAGACTCACAGATGTGTGTAATCTGAGGTCCCCCTGTATTGTAGAATATGGGTCATGGAAGTACAGGTACATACCATTTTTACATAACATTTTATACAAAACATTTCTTTATGGAAATGAAAGAAGTTACTAAAATAAAAAAAAAAAATGAAAATTTCAATTCTAGGTCTCCATGTATCATTACAAGATCCATGACAATGTCTATGTCTAGTAGAGACATTCTAAAATGTTATGTAGGGTGATGGTCATTTCTGAACACTGTAGTTACAAATTATAAATGTACAAATGGGTGAGAAGTTAAGAGCCATTAATTGTTAGTTTTGTATAATTGTTTATATATCTAGTATGCCCACAGCAGCCTTAACTAGATTCCCATATAAATTATGAGTGAATATAAGCATCAACTACGACACTGTTAAAATGAGCGTGAATGATCACATGATTGTTTTAATACAGTGAGAGAATTCTTATGGAACCTAAATGGAAATAAAGTTTGTCTTGAACTAAAAGTGTTTTAGATTAGTACAGCCTAATTGCAAAATGATAATATTTGAACATTATAATGTCCTACTTATTTCAAGAGTTTTGTCATGATCCCTTTTCATATGTCTGTTTTGCATTGTTTACAATCTTTAGTGGCACTCAATACAACATGCCTTGTAAGTTTTCTCACTTTTCTTTCATTATTTTAAGTGTTAATACTTTGTGGATATGTACACTCTGTACAGAGTACTGTAGTGTTAGAATTATAACAGTATGTATTTTCTTACAGGATTACAGTTATGCTTATTTAACCTGAGTAAAGCTTGGTTAGTGGTAGCCAAGTCTTTCTACCTCACAACATACCACTGATAAGGTAATAAAAAGTTTGATGCTGTTAACTCAACAACGTGCCATTAGAGCTAATTGTTTCCGTCACCCCGCGATGCATTTTTTTTTTTTTTTTTTTAAGATTTTAATAAGAATATCCCCAAAATAGACTTTCCCAGTAGTCAGAAATATAACCCCTCCTACTACCATTGTTTTTAAGGGAAAAATTTTTTGAATAACATGGTCTCCAAGAATTCAACCCTTGCCTTAATTGAGTTAACTATACACAACCATATTGTGGCCATTATGGAAGCTGTGCAGAAATGGAGTCATTTCTTGACCAAACAACATTTTGATCTAATTACTGACCAACGTTTTTTAGCCTTCATGTTTGACAACCAGAAACACACCAAATTACAAGAAGATCCATGAATAGCGGGTGGAGCTTACAGCCTTCAGTTATACAGTACATCATTGCCCAAGAAAGGAAAATGTAGTGCATGACACCTTTACTACAGCCTTTGCTGTTCCACTACAAGTTACTCATCATTTGTACTTGTCGATTTATACGATGGACTTTGTCATCTTGGAGTAACCCGTCTTTTTTATGAGATCAAAGAATCTTCCACTTTCCACTGAGGACGTCAAGGCAATGCAACCCATGGACAGGCTAAGTGGTAGCTTCAAAGGACCTCTTCCGACATCTTCGCGCAACTCGTAGATAATAGATATCAGTTTACAGTATTAAATAAATATTCATGTTATCCATTTGCCCTCCCATGTCCAAACATGAATACTACAACAGTAATTAATTGTTTGGAGCAAATATCCAGCCTGTGTGGGATACCTAACTACATTTACTCTGATCAAGGAACGTACCTTTATGGACCTCTGTCTCAGAAAGATGTCGCAACAAGACGCACCAACGGCAATGGGCATTTGGAGATGTTAAACGGAACCATATGGAAGGCAATACAACTGACTCTTGAGTCATTTAATTTGCCTAATCAGCACTGGGAGATTGTACTTACTGATGTGTTACATTCAATCAGCTAGATCTCTTCCATGTAGTACCTCTACAAATTTGTCACACCACATGAATGCTTCTTCGGGTGTGTGCTATTCACCACGGTCGTCTCCTGGTCACCCAGCTAGGCTTTCCCCCCCTGCCTACACCTGCGGAAAGAGAGCTCATACTGACCGATCTTCAGGTAGGACTGAGACTATATAAATATTCTCACCAGGAAAGCGAAACCACTGCTAGGTGAACAGAGACTACACATCAAAAGGCTTGCCTATTTGTCTTGTCGCTTGACCGGGACTCGAACCCGGGCCCTCTTGGTTGTGAGCCGAGCGTGCTAAACACTACACTACGTAATATGCATGTTATTCATCACGGTCGCCTTTTGTTCACCCAGCCAGCTTCCCCATTACAGAGTGAGCTCAGAACTCATAGACTAATCTTCAGGTAGGACTGAGACCACAACACGCTCCACACAGTAGGAAATATTAGAGACGGAAAGATGGAAGAATGGAATAAGGGGAAAAAATGGAACGCCCAACTATATAGGTATGGCATGGCAGGGACTTGAATTCGAACTGCCTCTCTGCATTGTTTGTGCACTGGACGAGTGGACAAGAGCCTCCCAAACGTGAGGTGAATAGTGAATACAGTGAGGGCGTGAAAATGTCTGGTCAAAAAACACAGTTGTTTAAAAGTACATAATGAAATTGTTTGAATAATTAGATATGTGTCCTTATTAATTAACACTGGTGGCAGGGACCAGGTAGCAGGTGGCATCCCCACCTCGCTGAAACAAGCTGTTCAAATTATCACTTCCTCATTTCAGTATTATGAGCATTGGCAATATTATTTGCCTGTCATGCCTGTAGGCCTGCGTGCTTACTAATTAGTGCAGGAAAATGTGGATACGTTGGTTTGGCTGGTTAAAGGATTATGTGTCTTGACAATCCAGTAATGTGACAATTGGAAATATTATGTACCATAGCTGTGTGGCATTGAGAGTATTGCCACTAATCTCTTGAAGTCAACTGTCACTCACTCGACTAAATTTACATCTACTCTTTTCATTTCTGATATTCGACCAATTTTGGATTTCGCATCTCCAATAATCTCTTAGATTTCTGGGCCAAAACAGGCTCCTGGAATCTGTTCAACACAGGTGGATAAAACAGATTACCGGATTGTCTGATCTTCCATATTCTGATAGGCTGTCCACATTGGGTTTGTTCTCTGTGAAGGGCAGAATGCTGAGATAAGATCTTATATATTGTTAGTGCATTTTTTATGATCTCTCCATCATCTCTCCATTTGACATCTTCACTGTGTCCCCAATGGTTGGCACTAGACGCCATAGTGAATGCAACATTCACTGTGAAGCCCGCAAACGTTTTTTCTCTTGCAGAATCATTCTGAAATTAAATTCACTACCCCATGATATTGTTGATGCTCCCAGCCTCCCTACATTGAAGTCCAGATTGCAATAATTTTTAGGTGACGATTTGTTCTTCTAATCTTATGTTTACTCCCTGATATTTTCATGCTTTATTTTTCTATGAATAATACACTCAACCAGTCATTTATAAACATGTCTGAGTAGTGCTGCCTGTGTAACCTGACTGGAGTATCTGTCTTGAACTCTTGGGCCTGTCCCTCTCTTGTCCAGTCTGGCTGGACTTAGGTTGGCAAGGCCCTACCAGGTGAGTTGAACCCAGGAGAGATCGATTGTGTTATGTACAGGAAGGGCAGGGCTCAACTGCCACACTGCCAACACTGGTACATAACACGTTCATCATATCCATAATACAAAGTCCAGGGTTAAGGATTGAGGAAGGTACTGAAGCCAGTGGAAGCCTCGTCAGAGTTCACTTGATGATTCTTGTATTGGCTGTGATAGGAATTGTAACAACTGGTTTTGTTCTACCTCCATGTGTCTCGGTATTCCTGAGCCTCTTGTAGCCAGTATTAAACAGTACGGCGGTGATTCTATCGCTAATATTTGTACTGACTGTCGTTCATCCAGTCGCAGTAATGGTGCTGGTGGCCAAGACAACACTGCCTTTAGTCAACTCCTACAAACAGTTAAGAAACTATGTGAAACAGTACAAACACTTTCCTCCCAAGTATCATCCATGCAACAACACACTTGTACATCCTACTCCACACAATCAACAGAACAAACAAACAGACAGATAATAAGAGAGGAGATCAAAGAAATGAGGGAGAGAGAAAAAAGAGTAACATCAGTTATTGTTAGAGGCATAGATGCCACCACTGATGATGACTTTGGGGCAACCTTTGACCCCATAGTTAACCACCTTATTGGCAGATCACTAACCTTATCAAGTGTTGATTGTATAAACAGAGAGAAGAAACTATTCCGTATTAAGATTGACGACAATACAGTACGACTCACATTTACATAAACAGAGACTTGACATACGTGCAACGCAAAGAATTAGTAGAACGTAGAGCTCAAGCAGCCTCAGCCAACACCACCGCAGCTGCTAATTTAAACTAGTGTTTCCCAGTCCAGCTTCAAGTCCAGCTCATGTCTGCTATAAGTCACTAATTATTTGTTTATGTAATGTTAACAATCTACCAAACAAACTTAATTACATAACTAACATACTGACTAAACACAATGTAGACATATTTGCTGTTACAGAGACTTGGTTACTTCCTTCAATTACAAATGCCACACTTTCTGTTCAAGGCTACAACATGGTTCGTACAGACACTACAGGTACAATACATAAACATGGTGTAGCATTCTATGTAAGGAACACTCGAGTTTGTCTCCATACCAGTTGTCTGTTCAAATGTACAAGTTATTTACCTTTATATCCCTTAAATTACACGTCATAGTTGTCTACAGACCACCACCTTATTCACACTTCGAAAATGACCTCCTGGTTAACTTTCTTATGGAGTATTGTTTGAACAAAGATGTGGTTATCTTGGGGGATTTTAACCTACCAGCCGTTGACTGGACTTTGAAGGAAGCAATGTACAAAGATTATAACATTTCTACTCAACATTTTATGAATTGTTTCATATCTCTTGGCCTTAAGCAATGGGTTAATTTCTCAACTTTTTACCCATCGGGTAACACACTAGATTTAGTATTTACATCTGAGCTTGATAGAGTGGGAACTATTACCTCACTCTGCCCTATGCCTGGATGTGGTCATGTTCCTATATTACTTGACTATTTCTTTTCTACTAACTCTGACTCTGCTACAGTTCCCACTAAGAGAGCATGGAACAAAGCAAAATATAATAAAATCAACACTTACCTTTCCAATGTTGACTGGGATTTTGAACTTGCTTATCTTTCATCTGATCTAATGTATGAAAAGTTTCTCGACATTGTCACATCTCTTATAGATTTCTATGTACCACTAAAGCCTTCCAATCCCACTTTTAAAACCTTCAAGCCTCCCCACCAGTTAAAAAGAGAGCGAAACAGATTATGGTCATCATACAAATTACAAAGGGCTACACATGGTCGCTCGCTCCCCTCAAGCTCAAATTGCTTTAAATAATTTCAATCATGTTAATTCTCAATTCAGAAACTTCCACATTATTTCCCAAAGAGAACATGAAGAGGATCTTGTAAAAAACTTGTGTCATAACCCTAAAGCTGTGCACCAGTATGTGCACAAGAAAAAAGTTTGTGACCCGACAGTAGGTCCTTTAAAGTTAACAGATGGATCATTAACCACTGACTGTTATCAGATGGCTGAGTTATTTGCTGACAGTTTTGCCTCTGTTTTCGAGAACAAAAACTTGTATCCTGCTCCTCACCAACATAGCGACTCCCAAATAGCACATATTGACATACAACAGGAAGACATTCGTCAGAAACTCTCTCTACTAGACCCTAACTCCAGTATGGGCCCGGATGGTATTCACCCTCAACTGTTAAAGTCTTGCCCAAATCTAACTTTTCCACTCTTTCTTATTTTTAAGAAGTCAATGTCAACAGGCATACTTCCTAGGAAGTGGAAAGTATCTCAAATTACCCCTATTTTCAAAAAGGCTCCCGCCATCAGCCGTTAAACTATAGACCAATAAGCCTAACATCAGTGTGTTGCAAGACTCTTGAACGCATAGTGGTTGACGGTCTTACAGAATATCTTAATAGTAATGGCATTTTATCTACAGACCAGTTTGGCTTCAGGAGTGGGAGATCAACTGAGGACCAACTACTGCTTACTTACAACTCTATCACATCATGGCTAGACAGTGGATATACAGTAGACTTAATTCTGTTTGATTTTTCTAAAGCATTTGATGTTGTCAACCACACTATTCTCCTACAAAAACTTTCCTGTCTTGGCATCTCTGGTGTCCTCCTACAGTGGATCAAAGACTTCCTCACTCAGCGAACAATGTCTGTTTCTGTTACAGGCGTCCCAAGCAGTCACAGGTTAATCCCCAGTGGAGTACCCCAGGGTTCAGTTCTCGGTCCTTTACTTTTTATTATCTATGTAAACCACTTACCGTCTTACATAAAGAGTGATTGCAAAATATTTGCTGACGATCTAAAGATTTATCTGCCCATTCGTAACTTGCCGCACACCCACACAGTTGTTGACATATCTAACTGCCAACGTGATATCAACTCTATATATAGAATATCAAACTCCTGGGGGCTTTCTTTAAATATAGATAAGTGTGTCACACTGAGATTCAACAGAGGCACTTTTCCAGAGCAAGACATAGGCCCATATAACACCTACTCACTCAATAGTACAGATATACAAAAGGTTAATGCCCACAAGGATCTTGGTGTACTGGTTGACACTTCTTTACGCTTCCACATGCACATAAAACTACAGTTAACAAGGCTGCAGGTCTGGCAGCAAATTTACTAAAAGCAACTATTTGTAGATCACAGAATTTTATGCTAAATCTGTTTATTACACATGTAAGACCACTACTAGAATACTGTTCATGCCTATGGAACACATGTTATCTTGGAGACCTAAAGATGCTAGAAAGTGTTCAGAGGTCGTGGACTCGACACATAGACGGAATGACTGGACTGTCCTACAAAGAGCGTTTGTTAGCTCTTGACCTCTACTCTGTACGTGGACGCCTTACTCGTGCTGAAATAATAAAGTACTGGAAGATCTTCCACTCTGAATGTTCTATCTCTCCCGAAGATTTATTCATCACAACACATGCACATACTCGTAGACACCGTTTTAAATTAGCTCACCAGTACAGTTCAGTGGATCTTAGATCTCGATTTTTCTCATTCCGGTGTGTCCGTTTATGGAATTCTTTGCCTGACCATGTTGTTGCTCTGAACTCGCTGCCATCCTTCAAATCAGCCCTTCAGTCATTTAGGCAACATTCTGTACGACTTTGTGGAGTAATATGCATACACACAATGTGCTGCTGTTTGCTGCACAATAATATAACCTGCATTTCTGAAGTTTCAATGGGTACACATTACAGTCCAATCAGTTTGTTACAATCATCCAGTAATCTACACCTAAAGTTGACAGGCGTACCCATTTTCCTACTCTTCATTGTATTTTTTCTGGTTAGGGAGCTAAGGGTGGCTAACCAGGTGAGTAAACCCCAGCTTTTCCGCTAACAGGCAAAATTCTCCAAAGTAAGTATCCATGCAAACATAGCTGGCGGGAGCCCAACCTATCTTTTCCTAATTTCCTGTCTTGTATCCGTCATGACACCTGTTACTTGAGGAGCCTGAAAAATAATTAGTCTCTCATTTACCTGTGTGGTGAGTCAGGGGGCTGCATAACAGCTGAGACTGCGAGAAAGACGGAAAACATGATGGAGCAGCGATATACAGTCATCTTAACGGGGGGCTCGCTGGCTCAATGGCTGACGGCCCAGCCCGGCCGGTGTGACTGGCGGTGTCACATGTGAATCACGCACGTTGTAGCCCGGCTGGCTTTTACAACAGCTCTGCCTACCCATACTTTTTGTTTCCCACTGCTTGAATTAAGGTGGGTTCACAAGTGTAAATTTGCGACTAAAATTACAAATCGATAGAGTTTTCGACTGAATATCGGTGCGACTGAAAAACCAGTCGTAAAACAATACCAACATGTTGATTTAGTTCAGTCAATTTGCGACTTCATTTACGTTGTGACGTCAGGGAGAAAGGTTTGAAAATGGGGTATCGATGTAGAAAAGAATAATTTGGAGTTGGTGAGGGAAAAAGAACACATCTGGGACCCTAAATATGAATTCTATAGTAATAAAAAAAAAAAAAAAAAAAAAAAACTTTCGATGAGATAGCTGCCACTCTCCGATGACTGCTTCCCTCTGTGCAGGGTGTTATTAGAGGTGAGGACTGAATACTTGTGATGATTTAATTTGATCGCAATCGTCGTCACCAAAGGAAGACATCTTGTTGGGTAGCTGTTTGTTTACACTCGCTTCTCGCTAACCAGATGATACTTCCCAGTCACTATGTGTGAACATGTTCGGACTAGAAGGGCTCAGTCGATACTTCTAGTGACTTGCAATTTCAGTCGCATATTGACATCTCTGAAAACGCGCGCACTTATTTCTTGTTTCTACATTTATTGATTTCGGTTCTTGCTTTCTATTTTCTTAATTTTTGACCATATTTCCCAAAGAATATACGCAAATTTGTTTTGTTTTTGTGATATCATTAGATAGATAATAGGTCCCCGATTTATCTTCCGATTTTCCCTGGTAGGGATATTGCCATTTTCTATTTTTCTTTCTGTGGCATAGGCAGGGCACTAATGAAGAATATGGGATTTTTTTTTTATTTATTTATTTTCAGTGGAAGTGGGCCTGTGGCCAGCAGTGTTGCCAAATCAAATTTTCACATGATGCTACATACTAGATACATTCTAAAAAAGTCGCTATATCACACGCTACGCAGTCCCCTCCTCTTGACGCCTCGCTGCACAATACTTTCTTTTCTTTCATCCTTATTTTGTAGTATTCAGTGGTGCAAGAGTTAACCAGTACTCATAGTCATTAATCCCTTTCTCTGCTAAAATCTGGAACCTTGCCCCTATCTCTGTTTCTACCTTCCTTAAAGTCATTCAGAGAAATAACTCAGAATGTCCAACTTCATAGAAGATAAATTAGCTAGAGATGAAGTTTTCAGTATAGATTATAAGTAAAGGACAGACCTAGAATGTTCTGTGTAGAAGAGAGGGACAGTTGAGTCATTGAAGAAGACACTCAAACTGTCGTCCCTCTTCAGTACATGGACAAATAAGGCCCCTGTACAGAGAGCAATTGATAGAGGAATGGGTGATGATAAAGACTGGTACATAATTGTTCAGCAACATGTATTTCACTTAGGTCGTCTGCTGGTCACCTAGCCAGCCGTGAGCCGTTTCCCTACAAAGAGTTCACAGCTCATACTGACAGATCTTTGGATAGGAATGATGAAAAATAACATTATGTTTCCACAAGCAAATTCATTATCATTAGCTTTATAACTTACTGAATCTGAAGGATGGAGAATGAAGGCGAAAGATGATTGACTCAGTGATACATGTTGAAAAATTTCAAGAGAAAGATATAATGAATCAATGGTTAAAAAATTTGAAGGACTCTTAATTAAGACAAAAGTTAGTGATGTATAACCATATTACTGGCACATATCATCAGGGCAAAAACTTTACAACTATAAGGAATGATGGAGTTGGAATAATATGTTCAAAACTTTTGGCAGAAACTTCATTTTTCTATTGCAAATATATATTCATAACAAAATGTTAACAATACCAGGCAATAAAATGTGTTTTTTGGTGAACATGTGACACTGCAATAGACAGTGTACAGCATCTTCACTTCAAAGTGGCTCATAAAACAATTCTCTCTCTCTCTCTCAAATCATATTCCAGGATACAATATTTACCATGATGCACACTTACAGAAACACATTTCTATACATGTATAAAGAAGGGCATATAAAAGTCTTGATTAAGTGTTCTGAAAGATTAAAAACTCAATACACTCAACCCTCTGCTGCTCTAGAATTTGATCTCATTTCATCAAAATTATGGTAATTTTACAACTGTCATATCATGTTTAATGGAGGTTCTGAGTCCACTATAACAGCTAAAAACTCCTGTAAGGATAACTAGATCCTTAGATTGTCTTAGCTCCTCTGAGGACTGTTGTGAGTGAACCGAGAAATTTTCAGCATCTCTTGATATGGCTAGATGTAGTTAACTGTGGTGCAAAGAGAAAACTGGTGAGAAAATTCTTTGTACTGTATCTGAATATTGATGTATCTTAGGCCAAACAGCCAATAAGCATTAATTTCTTTGCTGAATTTTTTGTAATACTATGTAATTTTTGTCCTAATAATACAATACTGTTACCAATTGGCCATTACAGCAGAGGCTTGAGTACACACACACACACACACACACAGTGTAGTGTAGTGGTTAGCACGCTTGACTCACACTCGAGAGGGTCCGGGTTTGAATCCCGGAGGCGGCGAGGCAAATGGGCAAGCCTCTTAATGTGTAGCCCCTGTTCACCTAGCAGTAAATAGGTACGGGATGTAACTCGAGGGGTTGTGGCCTCACTTTCCCGGTGTGTGGAGTGTGTTGTGGTCTCAGTCCTACCTGAAGATCGGTCTATGACCATTGAGCTCGCTCCGTAATGGGGAAGACTGGCTGGGTGACCAGCAGACGACCGAGGTGAATTACACACACACACACACACACACACACACACACACACACACACACACACACACACACACACACACACACACAAAACAAGAACAAAAAATAAGTAAATAAATATGAGTGGCTTAAAGTACAATTGATCTAACTTGAGTACAACACACATTTGTACTATTTCTATAAACCATTTAGTATATGAAACTTATCTCTTGTAACATTTGAAAAATATGTACGTATATGTTTAACTTTAGAGAAGAATTAGCTATTTGGACACTTTGCTTCACTTACATTTGAGGCCTCTCCTTCTGATTGATCTGTATTACTAGGAACATTCAAACTCCCCTCAACATTAGTTCCAATATGCCCATTAGTTATCTCTTTCAATTTTCCCACACCAGATGTCACTGGTGTTTCTTTGCTTTTATGTGGAGAGACTCTATACTGGTCCAGGTCATCTTCATCTTCATCTTCTACCTCATCATCACTCCCTTTGGTTTTAGAAGAGAGTCCAGAAGTATTTTTCTGAAGAAAGAAAAATATACAGTTTACAACTGGAAAAATGCTGAACTACAATGTCAGGATATTGATGACTAATCTGTACATGCAGTTTTTCTTCCAACTCTTAACATTTACCGGCAAAGTCACCTCAGAGGTGCTGAAATGATGCAGGGGAAGGGTTGACAACCACTGCAGCATGGACTTGTCTCGAATTTCAGTTTCAATGATGCAGGAGTCAATGTTATCCTCTCGAAACTCTTCAATCTTCTGCTTCTCATCCTCCCAGGTGAGGGGCTATAAGTTAGATAAAAGTTTAATGATTACTGTATTCTAGTAGGCAAATTTTCAATCCCTTACAGTATTGACACTGGTTTCTTCTAGCAACTTACAACACCAGCAGGTGTACATACATAAGCAAAGCATTAGGTGAGAGACAAATCCCTATCTTTCTGATGCCTTGCTTCCTCAATGGATGTGTATTCAAAACTTCAATAGTTATGTAACACACACAATATACAAACCTCATGAATCCCATCTGATCCATATCTCTTGTTGTATTTGTTGTAATGCGGCTCTTCCAGTACAAGGCCAAGACCAGGTGCTATGGGCACATCTAAGCGGGACTCCTTCCATGCTCTAGCAATGACTTCAGACCCAACCAGACCCCGGCTAATGGCCATTGCCAGGCCCACCATCTTACGAATTTGATGAAGCATGAAACTCTGCCCTGTCCAAAGGATTAGACATATTTACAGCAAAAACAAAAATTACTAAGACAGATACAATAAGGACCAGAATGAGCAAAATCTAATGAATTTCTACTGAAAACTATTGAACCAAACTAGATGTTCATCACACAAGACAATATACCTTTGATTTTTATCAATAGCCATTCCAGCCCATTTCGCTCAAAAGGTTGGCCACAATCAATGTCCATAATGTAGCGATTGGCACTGGCATCCTGGGCTTTCCTGAAAATCAAAACAAACACTTCTAAAACTATCCATTCATCTTTTTAACTTTAATATGCTAACACTTAGGAAGATAGGTAAGAAAATATATTTTTCAACTAAATGTAAAATCCCCAAAACAATGTCAACATCACCTCAGGGCTTAGACTATTGTGGTGGTGAGTACAGATTACTTATCTGAAAGATTTGGAGATGGTATAAAAAAGAAAAGTAAAAAATAAAAGTGGGTGAACTTACTTTCGAGCAGTAAAATTATGGAAGTTATGAGTGCCTTCATAAAGTTTGAGAATATTTCTCAACCCATCCAATACTTCAGGAGTGATACGGTAGTCCTCTTTTGCCTTCTGAAATAAGACAAAAATATTATATTGATAATGTATTCAATAATGTATGTAATAATTAATATCATAAATAAAATTCATAATTCAAGGTAAAATACAAATGAGTGACAAAGGGGCAAACAGTGTTCTATGTGGTACTAAAAGTTCTAGAAAGGGATTCCCACGATCTGTATCCATCCATCGTTGATGCTTTTTATGATAATGGAATACAGAAATAAATACTTAATACGTATGAAGTATGATGCAGTATGAAATCATAAATATTACCTCTATTTCTGGAGCAAAGGCGAAGGTTGGACACATGTAAGAATACGTCCGAGAGTCACACCAAGATTTGCAATTGAAACCTTTAGTTGCTCGTCGAATGGCCATAACACGGATCTGACTGCAGAGATGTTGATTGATTCTCACTACCATATCTGGTATGGTCACATCTTCAGCTGAAAATTCATAAACTTGTAAGAATGAATGGGACTTATAATAAAAGCACAGCAGATGCCTACACTCAACTGAGTAATAGCTGGTAAGATGCATCTTTGATCACATGCAGGCAAACAATTAAGATATTTAATTACTTCCATTATGTGTTTTCAATGAATAATTCTATTACATGGGCCCAGTCAATATTGTTTCTTGACATATTTTTTCCCACTGCACCAATGTGACAATACTCTTCTGGTATTCACACTTACGGAGTTTAACAGACACCACCTGGCGAGCTGCTGACACCCCCTTGTCTGTACGAGCTGCACGTTGAAAGTGGAACATCTGAGGACAGGTACAGCCCTCCTCAGTCATTAGGTCAGCATGCAACATGGCAGTCAAAAGGTCATCTTCTATGGTACGGTAACCTGGGTTTCTGTTGAATTAATATGGATGAGCACTTCATCAAACTTTAGTACTAATTAGTAAGATACAGCATGTACAAAGTAGTGTAGCTTATCTAGCAAATGTATACCTCTGCATGCCTAAATAGCCTTTGCCACAGTAAGAGAGGAGGAGGGCATATTTTCTCCGTTTCCTTCGTACAACTTCCATGACTCCATCAGGTGTGGTGTCTTTGTGGAAGCGTTTCTCCTCATTGGTACTTGCCTCAGGTTCAGCTGCACGCTTTACTCCACCTTCTGTTGAGCATTCAGATATTTAGAAATATTAAACGGAACCTCAAGAAGCTTACCAGGCAGAAAACATATACATAGTGCACAAAATAACAAATCTAGATAACCTGTACAGCTTTACATACCTTGGCTATTTGGGATCATAATGTTTGAGCGAGACATTGCAGTAGAGGAAAGTTGGCGCAGAATACAAACTTGCAATGGAGAAAACCTCAGCATCTAAACTTGAACTTTCACAGGCTAGAAAGTAAGATCCAGTTATAAATAACATATTGGACTCAAGGAGTATCCAATCCCTAACTATAAGAGATAACTATGCAAGAGCATATGGTAAAAGTCAAGAATAGGACCTCCTCCTACCATATTTATCTTGCTCATTCTTGATTCTAATCATTCTCAAATCTACCATCTATGTAAAAAAGCAATGGTGTGAAAGTTGGATGTCAAAAAGATTACATATATAGGTACACTCATAAGTATTGAACGGTGCAAAGGTATCTGGATAACAAAGTAAGTCTATCAAGTGACATTACAGGTATGCCTTTTCCTGCCAGCTGCCAATGACAGAGTAGCCGACCAGACAAGAAGAGTAAATCTGGGGCCAGGTGGACATATTGCTTTGCACTAGGGAACCATCCACGATATATCTTGCACCCAGTATCGGTAAAATCATGTGTCACTACTGCATACTACCAGGTGCGGGTGGTGTGGAGGCTTGGAGCGGCGCCTGTTGCCTCCACGCGGGGCAGCCACACCTCCTCTTCACCGCCATCCTACGCCCTCACCGCCTCTTCTGCTGCACTGGCTAAGTCCCGACACAATCACCCTTTAACCACATTCATCTACTGAACATCAAACATCCACTCATCATTGTGTATAGTACAGGATAAAATACCACTACAGACAGTTTACATACCTGAAGGCTGATGATGATGATGGTGCTTCGGGTTGAGAGATGAGTCTCTAACGGTGTACTATATTGTGATGTTGTCCAGCCTACGCAACGGGGACGCTTCAAGTGTTCCAAGTCATGAGCTTGAGTTGTTACTGAAATTTGAGAGCTTGGGCAGATTTCCCAAGAGACTATTTTACAAGGTTACTGGTCTCCTCTATTTAATTTTCATCTCTTCTTCATGGTTACTAACTAAGGAGAGCAATGAAGTTAGACACGGCTGGAAGCGGCACGGAGAGGCTACCAGAATAAATAGGGTAGTATGGGAAGAAATGCAACTCTGAACACTTCATCAACGCTGTTACAGGATCCCACCTGAACATTCAATGAAACCCAACCAGGAAACACACACACACACACACACCGCGTAGTGTAGTGGTTAGCACGCTCGACTCACAATCGAGAGGGTCTTGGTTCGAGTCCCGGAAAGCGGCGAGGCAAATGGGCAAGCCTCTTAATATGTAGCCCCTGTTCACCTAGCAGTAAATAGGTACGGGATGTAACTCGAGGGGTTGTGGCCTCGCTTTTCCGGTGTGTGGTGTGGTCTCAGTCCTACCTGATGATCGGTCAACTACGAGCTCTTTCTGTAGGGGAAAGACTGGCTGGGTGACCAGCAGACAACCGTGGTGAATAACACACACACGCACACACACACACACACACACACACACACACAGACCGCGTAGTGTAGTGGTTAGCACGGTCGTCTCACAACCGAGAGGGTCCGGGTTCGAGTCCCGGAAAGCGGTGAGGCAAAGGGGCAAGCCTCTTAATGTGTAGCTTCTGTTCACCTAGCAGCAAATAGGCACGGGATGTAACTCGAGGGGTTGTGGCCTCGCTTTCCCGGTGTGTTGAGTGTATTGTATTTTCAGTCCTTCCCGAAGATCGGTCTATGAGCTCTGAGCTCGCTCCGTAATGGGGAAGGCTGGCTGAGTGACCAGTAGACGACCGTGGTGAATTACACGCACACACACACACACACACACACGCCCGGTAGCTCAGTGGTTAGAGCGCTGGCTTCACAAGCCAGAGGACCGGGGTTCGATTCCCTGGCCGGGTGGAGATATTTGGGTGTGTCTCCTTTCACGTGTAGCCCCTGTTCACCTAGCAGTGAGTAGGTATGGGATGTAAATCGAGGAGTTGTGACCTTGTTGTCCCGGTGTGTGGTGTGTGCCTGGTCTCAGGCCTATCCGAAGATCGGAAATAATGAGCTCTGAGCTCGTTCCGTAGGGTAACGTCTGTCTGTCTCGTCAGAGACTGCAGCAGATCAAACAGTGAAACAGTGAAACACACACACATACACACACGCCGGCTCGAACCATGATATACTATACTATTAATAACAATCGAATATTTACATGAATCTAATACGAAATAAAAACTATAAAAGGTTGCTTCATTCAAAATACAATCAAATAAACTGACATAATTTCTACATTGAATAACAACGGTACTACAATAACTGTGCAGCTGAATATTGAGCCTACAAAGTACAATATGACTGATGACAGAAAAAAGTACATTATGCACCGTTTCCTGAAGCAGCAGTGAGAGCGTGTGCCCACTGAGGGAATGACGGAAGCAAACCAATTCGGCACACTGTAATAGCGTCATAATGGTGCAGAGAGAGAGAGAGAGAGAGAGAGAGAGAGAGTGGCGATTCCATCAGTAGTCTCAACAGGTGCGTTACGGATGGACGACAGTAGTTACTTTCCCCGCTCAAGACACCACAACCACCCAGCCAGGCTTTATCCGCCGCACGGATGCACCTTGTGTCTTGGTATACACCAGAGATTCTCATCCTTTTCTTTATCATTAACACTCTCGGCTTAATGCATCTCTCCATTTATCCCTTTCCGTACAAAAAAATCATTAACCATCTCTCTCTCTCTCTCTCTCTCTCTCTCTCTCTCTCTCTCTCTCTCTCTCTCTCTCTCTCTCTCTTTGCAATCAAATATTTCATGAACTATACTACTATAAATAAAAAAGAAAAGTTATCGGTAATGTTTGATCAAAGTATCAGTTTCTTTTCAGAGATAGAATCTTCTCTCTGCTTTGAGAAACAATTTAAGCTTCGCTGACACTACTGAACCAATTTACTGGTCGGGGGAGCCCTACTCAGGCTTGAGCGGGTGTGTACCAGAGCACGCTCGGTGTGTCACGCTCTCTTCCCTTCGCACACCGGAGCTTTTTCCGTGCCAAAATGTTGATGATGTTACGCCAAGATTCCCATGTTTACAATACTTTCATATTCCTACAGTCACGTAAGGAAAGTTTGCACGTTAAATAGTTTACAAAGATCCACCAAGAGAAAAGAAACTTTCGCAAACCGGCCGTTAAGAAAAAGAACAACAGAAAAAGAGCTTGTCATTGCGACTTCATAGAGGATTGTGAAGGAGACCCAGTCACTGTTAAACTCTCCAATGGACTTTAGACTCGATAGATAGATGGATAGATAGATAGATAGATAGATAGATAGATAGATAGATAGATAGATAGATAGATAGATGGATGGATGGATGGATGGATAGATGAATAAATAGATAGACGAAGAGATAAATAAATAGATAGATAGATGAATGAATGGAGAAGATACTATAGACACCTGTCGCTATACGGTAAAGCCACTGCAAAGAAGTTAAGTGTTGATCATATGACAAATTTCTGAAGTTGCTAATTTCACACACACACACACACACACACACACACACACACACACACACATGTCATGGAAATGGGAAAAAGCGAAAGACGACCAGTGGGAATCTATGGGACATGGAGTAGAACTAGAAAAAAGTAAAAAAGGAAAAGGACTTGGGAGTGACGATGGAAGAAAACAATCAACCGGTAAGCCATATTGATAGAATTTTCAGAGACATATAATTTGCTAAGGAATATTGGATTAGTATTTCACTACATGGACAAAGAAATGATGAAGAAATTGTTAAGTACTGTAATAAAACACAGATTGAAATATGCAGGAGTTGTGTGGAGCCCCCATAGAAAGAAACACATAAGGAAATTGGAGAGACTACAAAAAATGGCTACAAGAATGGTTCCAGAAGTTAAAGGGATGTTATATGAGGAGAGACTAAAAGCTATGGATCTACCAACCCTGGAACAGAGAAGAGAGAGAGGGGATCTGATACAAGTTTATAAATTGATTAACGGAATGGATCAAGTGGATAATGAGAAACTAATCCTGAGAGAAGAATATGACATTAGAAGCACAAGATCGCATAGTAAGAAACTGAGGAAGGGAAGATATCTGGGAGATGTTAAAAAATATAGTTTCCCGCAAAGATGTGTTGAGACTTGGAACAGTTTGAGTGAGGAAGTGGTGTCAGCAACGAGTGTGCATAGTTTTAAAGAAAAATTGGATAAGTGTAGATATGGAGACGGGGCCACACGAGCATAAAGCCCAGGCCCTGTAAAACTACAACTAGCTAAATACAACTAGGTAAGTACACGTTAATTTTACAGCCAGAAGCTGGAAGCTTGACGAATGAAGTCATGTCAATATCGTTGCATTACTAAATTTATTTTTGAATGGCTTTGCATAATATTGCGTGTGAAGGTGATACAGGCCATTTCGCATCACAGCTGACGATTAAGCAGCGTGAAGACTGCTGAGGCATGAGGGAAACCCTAGAGAAGTAAGTCTCAGATTTCTGATCAGATCTGATGAATATCCTCGTGGTTTACGTAAGGTCTTGTAATGGAAATCAATGAAGTTCTAAACTTTTTGCATCGAAAATGGAAGAAAAGTCTTTACCTTCGATTATTATTTACTCATTTATTTATCTATTATTTTTTCATTACGTAGATAATAAATTATTGCCTTCTAGCTCCACCGAAGCCTTTACATTGATTCTCAAGTTAGTTTTAAGTTTCACTCGCTGCTGTTTCTCTGAGGCAGCAGCTTACGTTGTGCTTTTAGTGTCAAGAGAGGCAAAGCTCACGGGCGGCAAATATTAAGATAGCGAATGAACATCTGCCAGCGACACGCATCACTTGTTTGTTTAAACACTGCCTCGATGAGAGAGAGAGAGAGAGAGAGAGAGAGAGAGAGAGAGAGAGAGAGAGAGAGAGAGAGAGAGAGAGAGACTCAAAATTTACACTTAATCAACTATGGCTCCCGGGCAGGGTAAGGAGGGAGGGTCAAAGGGTGGGTGAGGAGGGAAAGTACCATGCAGGGTGGGAGAGAGGGAGGGAGGGAGGAAGCAAAACACTCGCCTCTCCCTACTCTGCTTCCCGTGTCTTAGTATATGAGGATCTAATGTGACGCGCAAGATATACATAAAAATCTTTAATTTTCTCTCTAATAAACTTTTATGGAAAATCTAGAAGCACCATCATATTCAGGAGTATTTTAAGTCTGTGATGACGTTTTATCTTAAGCATAACCTCGCAATGGCTGGACATAATGATCATAAGTATAGCAGTCTGTAAACCAACAAATATGATTTTTGACTTATTCTCGGCATGACTACTTTATTTCACATATATCTATCTGTTTATTTATTTTCTTAACCCTATCGGTTGAAAATTATGACTGCTTCATTCGGGAGACGTTAAGAAAATAATCGCCTAACTTGTGTTTCGTCCGCTTTTCCATCAAATTCCATTTTTGAATTTCCAGATTGAATCCATAAAGCTGAACACGTAAGATTTATGTAATAGAACGCCATTTCCATGAGGGCCCACAATGCTCAGGCCTGAAGTGCTTGCAATCCCCAACCCGCTGCCTCACTACAAACCTAATGATTACATATAAATTATTGTTTTCACTAGATTAATGATTGTAATAGCTTTATGGTCTTCCTATGATTGCCTTAATTTTTCAGCAGTGTTCACCTCTGCTTTCTTCGTTACTGCTATTACTTTCATATTGTTGTCTCAGGTTTCCTCGTCCAGCGCCCGGATATTCGCCAAACAACGTGCGGTGATCGGACACGTCTCTTTGTCGCTTTACTACCACTGAGACAAAAAAAAAAAAAAAAAAAAAAAAAGAGAGAGAGAGAAAAAAAAAAGGCTCGAAAGGAACCGTAAGACGTGCTTTCTCTCCATCGAAATCGCTTCCAGTCATGAAGTGAACAGTGATGGTGATTATTGGGGTGGGTAGAGGGGGTGGATGGAAGGTGGTCGGTCACGGGTAGTGTGGACGAGCACATGATTTTCTCTCGCTAGTACTGGAAGGTGTGTCGGTGGTAGCGGTTGTGTGTAGTGAGGTGCTGCACTGTTTCTCTTTCAGACCTTGGTGTGCCGCAGGGTGTTCGTTGTGACGCTTCAGTTTGCGTTGGAGGCCTCACCGCTTGTTTGGTGACTGTGTTAGTTCGCAAGTGTTAGCAATGGTGAGTGGATGTTGACTTCATTGTATTTTGCTATATCTACACTTAGTATGCTGTGTTAATTCCAGCAGGTTTGCGTGAGTGTGGCGTATGAACGTCATGCTATAGTGGCAGTGTTAATTTTGTCATTTGCTTCATGAGTGTTATATAATATGACATGAATTTAGTCCACAAATTACAATAGCATTAATTCAACCCCTGAGTGTTACGTAGTGTCACGTATATATGAACATAATTATACGTTTCAGTAACAAGTATCATAATTTATAATCGTACATTTAATTGAAGCAGCAACAGGAAAATATAGGATGCTACTTATGAAGCTGCGTCCTTACTTGCAGAATGCACTTCACTGTCAACATCACTAACGCAAGAAGGTTTAAATGGCGTGGAGAACAGACCGTCCTGTGTAGTACCGGGCGTTCCATAAGTCTGGGCACATGGGAGGGGAGGAGGGGAAACACAAAACCGGCGGCCGCTCTGGATGCAAGATGTTCAATTCTGCTGCAATCTTTCGGTGCCTAAGAGCCCAAGACAGCATAGTAGATTGAATGATCTCTCTAATCAGAGACATGGGTTATTTTCTACAAAATTAAACAAATTAGAAATCCTATAGCTCCAGACTTATTGGAGACTCGGTACATAATGATGCCTATCTAGGGACAACGGACAATGTGACTGTAAAACATTACATCCTTGCAACAAGACGTTTCCAATAAACAAACATATTGAAAGAAAAAAAAAAAAAAAATATGAAGTAAGATTAATTCTTTTCCCCAGCTTTCTTTCTTTCTCTCTCTCTCTCTCTCTCTCTCTCTGGTAAAACACGCACGTGTGCGGAACGCGAGTTTTTACCACTTTAAAGTGTGCAAGAAACAAACACTAGTAAAAAGTGTGTCATGATTAATTTTTTTCAGGAATTCTTATGTTTACTTACATTACATGACATTTATGTTCATTGTGACGACGACGATGACGGCGTATTGATGGCGATAATCTACTACTACTGCTACTACTACTACTACTACTACTACTACTACTACTACTAATAATAATAATAATAATAATAATAATAATAATAATGCTGCGATGATGATGATGATGATGATAATAATAATAATAATAATAATAATAATAATAATAATAATAATAATAATAATGGAGGAGGAGGTGAAGAGAAACAAAGTGTAGGGAGGTGAAGAAGCATCAGCGAAACTAGTAGGGAATAAACTCACCTCCCTACACCTGTGTTTCTCTTCATCCTCCTCCAACTTGTCTGAATGTCTGAACAATAATAATGTTAATAATAATAATAATAATAATAATAATAATAATAATAATAATAATAATTATAATGATAATAATAATGATAATATGGTAATGCTGCTGCTGACGATGATATAATGAAGAGCAGGAAAAAACATAACATCATAAATAGAAAATTTTTCTTCCTAACAAACAGACCACCGTCATTCCATTGGGACCTCGGTCAACAAAGGCACGTGTTTAATCTGCATGCAAAGTTTCCCTGAGTCATCGCTGTTAATAAAATAAACGGTTTCTCTTGAGGCCCGTTGGAGCGTTTGTTTGGCCCACATAGACACTTTCATCTTCCCTTCGGGCCAACTTTCCTTCTTGAACTCTTTGCTCCACCACCACCTTCAGTCTCTCTCAGTATAGTCGGTTTTCTTACTTCTCAGTACAGGTAATAGTAGCACCGTTTACACACATGAGCCTCGGTGCATGACTCTGTACATGTCATGGATTAACTCGTGAGAATGCAGGATTTCACTTCACTAGAGGTAAATGGTTATCGTGAGAGAGGAGTAACTGGAAACACTAGCGTGAGGGAGAGCAGTGGTAGGGAATGGTGGTGGTGGTGGTGATAGTTCTCTTATCTCAGCATCGTTTAAGAAGAGCCACAGGGGCAAAACTCTCTCTAGCTGAACGAATTAGAAAGACACCTTTGTTCATTGTTCATGCGTGTGTTTGTGTTCGTGTGTGTTAGTAATTAGTCAGTTGGTTTAAAGTTGATTAGTTAGTTAGTTAGTTAGTTAGTTAGTTAGTTAGTGTGTGTGTGTGTGTGTGTGTGTGTGTGTGTGTGTGTGTGTGTGTGTGTGTGTGTGTGTGTGTGTACTCATCCGATTCATCATCTGATATCACAACTTTCTCCACAATGCTTCCATACAATGATACGCTTTTTATCGCCTAGCTTGGAGGACGGACGTGTGGTGCGAGGCGCGTGCTGGCGGTGGTGGTGGTGGCTGTGATGGTAGCGCACTTAGCTCTGGCTGATGACTATGACTGCGGCTACAAGACAGTGTGGCTGGAGAAAACGGAGTACAGACCGGTGCCTTACTACAACGGAGGGTAAGTGAGCGTTGTTAACAATCTTGAAATGCAACGTTAGGGACTGTCACCATAATTGTCAATAACAGATGAATGTTCACTGTTATGTACTGATAAAAGTTACAGTTCGTAGTTGAGACATACTAGGTTACCTCAAGCAAGTGGATGTACACTACTACTACTATAACTACTAGGTAAGCACAGACCACAGCTGAAAATGTATATATGGTTTGAAATTAAACAAACTATTTTCCTGTGTACTAGTTTTACTCTCTATGATTGTTCAGGAGGACAAGTTAACATCCTACTGCCACTACTAGTACTACTACTACTACTACTACTACTACTACTACTACTACTACTACTACTACTTTACCTCTCTCTTGCCCGCAGAAAGTCGGTGGCTAACACGTACGAGCCGGTGTACCTCACGACTACGATCCTCAACAAACAGTCAGTGCCTTACTTCATCACGCAGACCCAGAACGTAAGTGTACCGGCACTGCAAGTATTGAAAGATAGATAGATAGATAGATAGATAGATAGATAAATAGATAGATAGACTGATTGATGAACTAATTTGATAGATAAGTGAATGGATAAAAATATTCACATATACATAAACGGATTGATAGATATATGGAAAGACAAAAGTCATACACATTTAATTTCAAAACTCAGTCCGCCGTACATTATTTTCACTATAGTATACATGAGGATGAACAGAAATAACACAACGGGTATAAACAAACATGAAATACTATATGGTACGTATTCTGAAACGCTTTGCTAACTCACTCTCTCTCTCTCTCTCTCTCTCTCCACAAATATTTCCAAAAGTCAAAGGGATGATAAGCAGGATTCTGAAGGCTGTTTCTCCTGTTAACTCCTTCGGTACCATAACACCTTTCAATATTCACTCTGCTTACTATTTGGTGATTTTATACAGGTTCAGAAACTTATGTGGGGAATTGAAATAGGTAAAATTGAGGCCATTAATCTTTTAACTTCCACAGACTCTTCCTAATGTCAATAAAATGGTCTAATAGTACACAAAATTCAAGGTAAAAGTGTGTCCCAGTATTGAAAGGGTTAATAATTCAGAGATCTTGTCAATCTGTCACTGCAATCATAATAATATCATTCAAAAAAGATCATTCCAAATATAGCCTTTTGAATGTGGCGGAAGTACAATATAGGAATATTTTGCAATACAAAGAACACAATTCTGAACCATCGCCCTCCACAGGTGCCCCAGTTCGTCACCAAGAAGGCCACGCTGCCCCAGTACATCACCCACACCGTCATCAACACCCTGCCCAAATACATCACTGTCACCGAGAAGTCATACGTCACTGTGTACGCCACTCGAACACGGAAGAGTTACGAAACCATCTGCCCCAAAGGATACGGCCACGGGGGTCACGGTGGCCACGGGGGACATGGCGGATACGGAGGGGGACATCACCACTGAGGTAAACAAGGAGTGGAAGGTTTTTATAGCCGCGGCAGGACCGTGAGAAGAGTGATGGAGTAACGTGCATGATGATTTATCATTGTTGTTGTCACTGTTATTGTTGTTGTTAGTCTCGTAGTATAACCCAAAAAGTGTATTTTCTATGTCACGAATTCCACGTATGTACTACTCGTGCGTGCTAATACATGTTTTCTAGTCCTTGATAAACTTGCAAACTTTGATGTATTTTTTCTTTTAAAACGCCATAACGCTTCTGACTACAAGCCTTGATAAAAACATTATTCGCTCCGTGTATTATATATCCTGAAAGTTGCTGATGGAGAAATGAAGTGTGTGTGTGTGTGTGTGTGTGTGTGTGTGTGTGTGTGTGTGTGTAATAGTACATTTTCCACACGGTTCGCTTGCACGTGTTATTGAGTCAAGTTTGGTCATGTGGTGCCTAAGATGCGTCAGTGGCTGGATTTACCGTCATGTGCTCTCTCTCTCTCTCTCTCTCTCTCTCTCTCTCTCTCTCTCTCTCTCTCTCTCTCTCTCTCTCTCTGGTGTTCGAGCGTCGTCTCGTTTCACCACCATAAAAACAAAAATAATAACAACACTATTTATCACCAATAACAACAAATAATTCATGAACGTGTAATATTCTGGTGTCATCTTTCCCTGCAACTCGTGACCACCAAGTCCCTGAGCTGAGATGGTGGGCGTTTGGGGGGACTGGAAGGGCGGGACGCGACTTCCTGCACATGATAAGCAGAAATTCCTCAGTGTGCTTTCCACTTCAAATCTTCTGATGGGTATGGCCGCGCTAGGGAAGATGAACGCTTGTTGATTAATAGTTATAGCAAGAAAACCATTGGGAAAGTTTATGATGAATATGTCACGTAAAGTTATCGTTGTTGTTGTTGTTGTTGGTGGTGGTGGTGGTGGTGGTAGTTAGTAATCAAGTGATTAAAATTTATGTGTTTTATTAAATAAATTGCACATCTCTCTCTCTCTCTCTCTCTCTCTCTCTCTCTCTTATCACATTTATTTTAATTGTACGAGAAAAAAAAATTATACACACACACACACACACACACACACACACACACACACACACACACACACACACACAGAGAGAGAGAGAGAGAGAGAGAGAGAGAGAGAGAGAGAGAGAGAGCCTATGAAAGCCCCGAGTTTCTTGTAACGGAAGAGCAAGACATTGCAGTAAGAAATTTTACATGACGCACAGCGGAGATGTTATCACGATGGCTATAGACTCGGAAAAAGGTCATGGACTAACGGATGCTTGGGACACACTTCTACGCACTTGCTTAACATAAAGAATACAGTGAGATAGAGAGGAAGAAAAAAATATTTGGAATTAAAAAACCTATAGAAGATAAATGGGTAGAGTGAAACAAGGTAAGGTAAGGAAGCAGTATTTGAGGTAACAGAAGACATCCGGCATCTCTCAGTGAAGTCATGTCCAAGGTTATCCAGCGCACTAGCGGGTGGGACGGGCCTGACGGCACTTCCACCAGCATTTATGGTTGTCACGTACGAGAGAAAGGAGTAGAGAGGCTGCCTCCTCGTTCGTTCCACTCATTTTTCTTCTTCGTGAACCTAGGATAAGGTTTGCCAAGTTAGGCTTACCAAGGTGCGAGAACCGAGAGGCAGCAAATAGTCTATGATGGATGGACGTCTAATAATGAGTGTAAGTGAAAGGTGTAAGTGGTTTGAGAGGGAGAAAATACATTATCTTGAATCATTCCCCTGTAACACATGCGAGCCATGGGGGTGAGGCTTTCCCTTTCCACGTTTTTCACAGTGGAATGAGAGGTGGGTTTTCCTGACAGCAATAAGTAATCTTACACATCGCAAAGGACGAAGAGGATTGCCCTTTATGAGCGTTTTTATCTTTTACTCTTTTTCTGACACCATGGACATTAACTGTAGCATCCTACGTGTTACATCAGTGGTGTGTGACTTAAATATCACTTCTGCTGCTGCGACAATGATGAAAAAACCCAGGAAGGAGAGAGAGAGAGAGAGAGAGAGAGAGAGAGAGAGAGAGCCGCAAGCACCGCCATCATCATCAGCACCACCATCACTACCAGCACCAACACTACCAACAACAGCAACAATAATCAGATTATCAACAGCAATAACAACAATAAAAAGAGGATACAATTTAATGATCATTACGTCATTTATGATTCACCCCTATTATGGGGACACACACACACACACACACACACACACACACACCCCAAAGCCTCAGACTGGCTGCAGCAGGCCCAGTAGGTGTATCATGACTGCCAGTAGTGTTTAAGGATTTCTCTAACGTGTACAACTACAGGATTCTCGACCAGACGTGTTTGTTCATCCGGGTGGTGAGTGTAGGGTGGTGGTGGCGATGGTGGTGGTGGTGGCAGCGGAAGATGCCAGAGTCCCCGAGTGGGCGAATCTGTTATCTTGTCTCATTCGTGCTGATAAGCTTGTGCAGTGGTAAATGGCGGCTTTAGGGGTGCAGTGGATTAAAAAATAAGTTTTGTTCTTTGTCCACATGTTGTAGTTTTGCTGTTCAGGTTTATTATTAAGGTAAAATTAAGGGAAAGCAATAATTGGAGCGCCTTGTTGGATGAGAGAAGAGACTTGAGGTACTTGTGTTCATTACATGAGCAGATGTTTTCCAAGTAAAGTAATAACTATGAAAGCTTCACGCACTTAAACTTGTGTCGAGCACCATGAAGGGAATCCTCGGGCTTAGATAAGTTGCGTTGAAGTCCCTCTAAACTATTGCTTAAGGTGCCTGTTGTGTAGATTTCTATAGTGTATATTCTAATTAGTCACAATCACACTCTTCTTTGCTCCATGGAAGTTCTTTTTATAATCTGTCACAGGTTAGAATCACAAATTTGTTTATGGGAAAATCTACATCTGGTTTAGAATCCCATACATTATCGCCAAGAAATTCAGTTGCCAAATATTGTGATAATGAACGATATATAGAGAAAAACTTGCTCCATTAACAACAGACTGACAGACGACAGTGTTACATCGCTAGTGGTTGGGGAAGGAGTGTGGTTGGTAGTTCCATGCGGACTGCCAGGGATCGAATATCCAATGAAGACCGAATTCACATGATACATTTGTGACAGAAAAAAATAGTGTTTTCATGAGACATTACTACAAAATTAATGTGCATGTTTATTTATTTTTTATTTATTATTATTATTTTTTTTTTTTATATATCATGATCAAGAACCGATCTGTGCCTGCCATTTGACATGCTTCGAAACAAGGATTTCATCACCACTGTCAATGAACACACCCACACACCAACATACCTGACCTACTTCCTCACATCCACCTACCCACCCATCAACACCTCCCACCTTCACACACAAACACACACACACCATGATATGATTAATAGCTAATCATTACAGGAAATACTAGTTCTTGACTAAATGTTTTTCCATCCTAACGACAGAGTATGTATATATAACATTCCAAATAGTGCTGCAGAGAATATCTTGTCCAGGTACTTGTGGAAAATACAACCAGCTTTGTAATGTTAGAAACGCTCAAGATCTTGTCGCGATGATTATGTATATCACAACAGTTTTTCTTTACCTCTCGCATGTAGTCCCTTGCTCTAGAGTCTAGAGGAATAATATATATGAGTGGGATAGACATTAATTACTACACAGTGTGCAGATACGCACTGCCGCTAGACTGAATGGAATCTTCATGTATCAAATGTCAAGTTTCCCTCCTCGGTATGCCTAAACGTCACATTCCTCTATATGACAGTTTACAGTAAAAAGAGAAACTAATTAAAGTAATTACATTTTTACATGAAATTCAGCTCTTAATTTAAATATGACGCGACTCTGTGTGTGTGTGTGTGTGTGTGTGTGTGTGTGTGTGTGTGTGTGTGTAGGGCGAGGACCGTGTGAGTAACTTGATAAGAGAGTAACCCTATGGAGTTTATCGCAAACCTTCCTGTGCTGTACTGTATTTGATAATTTATTTCAACACATAACGAAACATAGTACACACACACACACACACACACACACACACACACACACACACACACACATGACGAGCATCCTTCCTGTTTTCTATTTATTTTTTTCTTCTTTACTGAGAAAACAGTTTACCTCTAGATTCATTGGAAGTCTTCTACGATGAAATTTACTTTTTTCCATTTAAGAAGTATTGCGCAAGCTGTTTCCTGTGGGCTGCCCTTGCTGGACCACTCTCAGTCCTAAGTCTTAACCTGCCCTATACTGCGTGGGAAGCCAGTCCTGTTCTTGCCGGGGAGAGAGGCGGTGGTGCAGCAAACTGACATGTGTTGAGTGCCTGAAAGTAACGTGACCAAACTTAGAAACAAATAGCAACATGCTTGTGTTACACATCTTAATTACATGAACGTTGCTCAGAAAATAGTGTAAACAAGTTCGTGCTACCTAGGAAGAGCTTGATACATTATATACTTGGTTTGACACATCATATCAGTGCTCCTTGTGGATGATGGTGGGACTAAACATTATTATCAGCACGTGTGAGAAAAAGTAAACAGAGAAACGAAAGAGTGAGCTCAGGCCAGTGCAGCAGTTTTGTTGGGCAGTGCGTGTGTGTGCATGGATGAGGGGGGCCAGTGGGTTGCTGCCTGCCACTGCTGACGCCCACCTCACTCTTCTAAGGTCGCGCACTGAGGTGGGTAGTGTGTGTTGTTGTTGTTGTTGTTGTTGTTGTTGCTGTTGTCATTGTTATCATATCTTATTATAATTGGTTATTATTATTGTTGTACACGGTATGACATAATAGATGTTGGAATGCGGGCCTCGTATTTATTCATACATCTATCTTTCTGTCTGTCTATCTATCCATATATGTCTATTTGTCTGCATCTAAGCGTGAATGAGGACATGTGCCATATGTTCCATATATTCTATCCCAAAACTTTCCTGCAATCTCATATTTTTGTCACAAGATCCTTATGGGAGTTAGGGACTGTGTGTGTGTGTGTGTGTGTGTGTGTGTGCGAATGCAGATGACTTTTTACTGAATACAATATATAAATGGTACGTACAGTACAATGCCAGTCGAGTGTCAATTAACTATATATCTCTGTCTTCCCCTCTCTCTCTCTCTCTCTCTCTCTCTCTGTGAGCGGCACAGTTTCAGGTGTACGTGTGCATTCTCAGTATTACCTCCGCCAGGTGTCGGCCTTCACCTGGCACACTTGTCTAATGATATGCTACACTACACCTGCCTCGGCTTGTGCACCTCTTTGGTAGTGACTTAAGCAATGTTTTTGTTGCAGCAGTGTGACGCATCTGTGCTCTAGAAACCTGTATACCTCCGTCACCAATTCAAGATGGAAACAAATCGGAGAAAGAAAAGTCCATCCCCGAGTGACGACGAATACTACGATGCCTTTGAGGAGAGTAATGCCGCTGCTTCAGACTCTCCGCTCCCCCCGAAAGGAACCAGTCCGGAGCGAGAGGACAGGAGACGGGACGGCGGAAAGGGAGAGGAGGATAATCATCTTGAGACCAGTCGAGAGGGAGAAGACAGACCGAGGGACACCCGTGACTCCCATCTCACCCATACCCTGTCCTCCGCTAAAGGAGAAAATGGCTCGGCGGCGTCCTCCTCTGCCTCCCCTGCTGAGCTTCCCTCTTCCTTTGTCGACAAATTTAGCTCATGCTCTGTAACTGATTCTTCAGGCAATAATGTCTTCCTAACTGATTCTCCTTCCACCACTGCCGAACCATCGTTAACCTCTGTCTGCTCTCCTCTTCCTGGAGACTTCATCTCCAGTACCCTGGACACTTCCCTCAGCCTCACTGACTCCATTCCATCTGATGACCTTGACTCCACCAGTAACTCTAGCAATGCTGGCTCTGTCTCTTCTACCCCGACCATGCCAAAAAAGATCGTCAAGAAACATTCAACGGGGAAGTGGGTCATAGCAGCCAGAGAAGTAGTGCAAGGAGGACACAGTGAAGAAAGAGGCTTTCGACGCTCCTCTTCCAGCTCCAGCCTTTCATCAGGCTCCGATAGGAAGATATCTTCATCAAGCATGCTGGAGGACATTTCCCAGGTGAGAGAAAGCAAGACCAGGTGATACTAGATACACATGATAAGAGAAAACGTTCCTGAAATTATAAGATGGTTTAAACAATTATTTTAAAAGCTAAACTAGGAGGGATTATGAATTATATTTGAACATAATTAATTTTTACACATAATCTCTTGTATTTCTATTAATTTTTCCAGAGGAGATATGAGTCGGTATTTCAAGTTTATATTTAGTTAAACAGTTTCTATTGGTGTGCTCGTACAGGAAAATTTTATTAATGAATTTTTCTCTCTCTCTCTCTCTCTCTCTCTCTCTCTCTCTCTCTCTCTCTCTCTGTAAGCAGGGTAACATAGACAACTGGATCCCGGACACGGCGGTGGCGCTGCTTCGCTTCCCTACCGTGGCCAACTACTCGGGGCTCAAGAAGCTCATCGAGATGGTATGTAGCACGTGTTTCCTTCACTCTGACGGTGAAAGGGCGGATATGAAAGCAGTCTGTGAATAAATATTTTGAATTTAAAACTATATGAATAATAGCACTCAAAACAGATTTAGTTTAATTGGACGGATTTCATACAGGCTCACGTGACGTACAGGAAGGTATACGTGCTGCACATTAATTATTGTCCATATTTTTATCCTTTCGTACACGTTTCATTATTTTTTAGTAACTGTGTGTCGAGTTTAAGTTATGCAATCAAGAACTCATGTCGTCTTGAAGTGGGAAACTCTTTTTTCTTCCTATTTTGTTATTCATTATCGTTGCCCTCTTACATAAAAATAATAAATGAAAAATAACATTAAAAACAGACCGAGATGAATCCTGTAGTATGTATACTGCACACAACATAGTAATAGCCGCGTGATGCCATCGTGATAGTCAAAACGAGGAGTCATTGTATGTTTAGGTGGGCTATGTCATAAAAAAAGCCCAGTCCCGGAAGTAACGAAATGCAGTGTGGCGATGTCCCGGTGATGGAGCAACACTGTGTACTGAATGTGAAGGTGGCCAACAAAATAATGTAATATCTCAGTCAATAGTGGTGTACTTAGATTCGGTTAGATTAGATTTGGGTTAGGTTAGGTTAGGTTTGTTTTGGTTAAATTAGGTTAGATTAGGTAAGGTTAGGTTAGGTTAGTTTTTTTGGGTTAGATTAGGTTAGATTAGGTTTGGGTTCGGTTAAGTTAGGTTTGTTTTGATTAGATTAGGTTAGGTTAGGTTTCATTAAATTTCTTTCGGTTTGATTGCATTAGGTAAACATAATGTCTGCACTGGACATGGTAACGTATCTTGAGCGCCACGCAACCCCGCTCTCACAGGATTCGTGTCCTGCTGGGCCTTCCGGTATCCTTTATGATGTGTGTGTGTGTGTGTGTGTGTGTGTGTGTGTGTGTGTGTGTGTGTGTGTGTGTGTGTGTGTGTGTGTGTGTGTGTGTGTGTGTGTGTGTGTGTGTGTGTGTGTGTGTGTGTGTGTGTGTGTGTGGTGATATCAGTTGATTTCCCACGTGATGACTTTCTTTGCTCCTTCGGGTTCAAGACCCTTGACAAATACTTTACGTTTACATATTATGTAAACGTTAAGTATTTATCAAGGGTCCTCGATGTTGGTGATATGAAACTAATAATTATATACCACTGGAACGATTGTCTATGTTCATTCTTTTTACACTCAGATGGCAGGTAACGCAGCATGTCTTGTTACGATATTTTTACGACCAATATAAAGATTTCGCTAATCTTAACATGATCCAAAATGTCTTTCATACGAGACAATATCATTCTTTTCTTTTATTTGAAGCTTTATAAACCTCTATGTGTTCCTTTCTAACCAAGCGTTTCACCACTGCTTTCCCGTAGGCTAACAAAGACTGGCTCGAGGACTTCCTAAGCCTTGATGGCCTGGGAGTCTTATTTGAGTCTCTGGAACGCCTTGGAGAGCGAGGGTTTTCTTCCATCACGGACGCAGTGCTTCAGCTGGAGTGTGTTCTGTGCATCAAGGCTGTCATGAACTCCACCACGGGACTCAACTACATAACTAACGACACCAGCTACGTGCGGAAACTGGCCAAAGGTGAGGTCTTGAACGTTTGAGTGTGTAATTCACTGTTTGATCTGCTGCAGTCTCTGACGAGACAGCCAGACGTTCCCCTATGGAACGAACTCTAAGCTCATTATTTCCGATCTTCGGATAGGCCTGAGACCAGGCACACACCACACACCAGGACAACAAGGTCACAACTCCTCGATTTACATCCCGTACCTACTCACTGCTAGGTGAACAGGGGCTATACGTCAAAGGAGACACACCCAAATATCTCCACCCGGCCGGGGAATCGAACCCCGGTCCTCTGGCTTGTGAAGCCAGCGCTCTAATCACTGAGCTACCGGGCCGTGTGTGTGTGTGTGTGTGTGTGTAATTTACTGTTTATTTGATCTGCTGCAGTCTCTGACGAGACAGCCAGACGTTACCCTACGGAACGAGCTCAGAGCTCATTGTTTCCGATCTTCGGATAGGTCTGAGACCAGGCACACACCAGGACAACAAGGTCACAACTCCTCGATCACAACTCCTCGATTTACATCCCGTACCTACTCACTGCTAGGTGAACAGGGGCTACACGTGAAAGGAGACACCCAAATATCTCCACCCGGCCGGGGAATCGAACCCCGGTCATCTGGCTTGTGAAGCCAGCGCTCTAACCACTGAGCTACCGGGCCGTGTGTGTGTGTGTGTGTGTGTGTGTGTGTGTGTGTGGCGTGCTAAACTATTTTCTCACTGCTTCCTTACGTATGTACGTATGGTAGTCATGGAGCTGTGTGTGTGTGTGTGTGTGTGTGTGTGTGTGTGTGTGTGTAATTCACCTCGGTCGTCTGCTGGTCACCCAGCCAGTCTTCCCCATTACGGAACGAGCTCAGAGCTCATAGACCGATCGTGTGTGTGTGTGTGTGTGTGTGTGTGTGTGTGTGAGCGCGTCCATGAATCACAAATAGGTCGAGAATTGGTCTGATGTGGGAGTGTTATGAGTTGTCGTAGTCTAGGGAACATTTATTGATGGGACATGAGGAGCTTTGACGGGTAATCCCAGCTTGCAGTCTGGGCAGAGCGTTCATCCCGATCCCGCCTTGCTTTCAACGCAGGATGTGGTGGCGCTGAAAGGGAAGTATAGATAGTGCTATGTTTAGTGCTGATTGCTACATAACTAATTATTTGACACCTTACTGTTATGGAGTATACGGACGAGTTAAGCATGACAAATAAATACTGATCACACACACACACACACACACACACACACACACACACAGAGAGAGAGAGAGAGAGAGAGAGAGAGAGAGAGAGAGAGAGAGAGAGAGAGAGAGAGAGAGAGAGAGAGAGAGAGAGAGAGAAATATTTGAGCTTTGAACTGTTACTAGAGGAGGAAAATAAATTATTCATTTATCATTTGCGAGACATTGATTGGTGGTGATAGATCAAAAATTAACTTATAACGATAACGTAGACAAAGTGTGCGCCTCAATGATAAGATAAGCTATCACACCATGTAACATCAACCCCCCTACCACTCCTACCGAGTGCACCAAGACAAGGGAGCTTATTGGTGCTTGCTGACCATTCACGCAACAGTACTACTCTCTTCCTCCACCGCCCCCTTCCAGAGAGAGAGAGAGAGAGAGAGAGAGAGAGAGAGAGAGAGAGAGAGAGAGAGAGAGAGAATGAACCAAAATAAATAAAGAGGAATTTCTCGTATATATTCTCATGAAGTGATATTTATTTTGATCTTTTTTTTTACTACCTACAATAACTCAATTAGATAACTACAACAAAAGTACCCATAGGTGGACGCTTCATACCACTACGCTTGGGGACTAGCATCTAAGTGCGCATTTTTGTTTAGTGTCTTTTTGTTACCCTTACCTAGATTTTCCCTCTCAGATAAAAAAAAAAAAAATAATAATACTTTTCATGTCTTTCCTCTGACAGCTCTCGACTCCAAGAATATGCTGGTGAGGAAGCAAGTGTTTGAGCTTCTGTCTGCCCTGTGTGTGTACTCTGAATGTGGTCACGCCCTGGCTCTCGATGCCCTCAATAACTATAAGGTAAACTGGCACAGGCCGCCTCCCACCCTGGGCTTTTGTTATTGAGATGCTACTGGGAAGGGTTCATCGCAGTTACGAGTGTCTAGAAATATTGTAGGACTTTAAACATGGGGAAATATTTTTGTATTGTAGTCAGTTGTGATTGTTTCTCTCTCTCTCTCTCTCTCTCTCTCTCTCTCTCTCTCTCTCTCTCTCTCCTGCATGGCAATTAAAGGCAATTCAAGCCTTCCTCCTTCCCCTCCTCCCACTCATCCTCTTCCTCATATCTCTTTTATTACATAACAACCCCATAATTATTCCTATATTCTGTTACCACTAACACTACCACTCTTACTACTACTACTACTACTACTACTACTACTATTGGTCGTCCTACAGGTGTACAAAAAGCAGCGGTACAGGTTCCAACTGGTGGTGCAGGAGCTAAAAGAGACTGAGGTTGTGGAATACCAGACAATCCTCCTTGCCTTTATTAACTGTGTGGTGCTGGGGGCCGGCAGCCTCCCCACAAGAACCGCCCTTAGGAATGAGTTTATTGGTGAGCTTCATTACTAGTTCTTTTTTTCTGCAGTACATTTCCCCCTTGAATTACCTAATTGTTCGTACTGTTACTACTCGTATAATCGGTATCATTGTTCCCGCTGCAGGGTTGGACCTACTGGGCTTTCTTGACTCTCTACGGGCAAAAAACAATGAGGTGCTGGCGGTGCAGGTTGCCGCGTTTGAAGACAGTTACGAGGACGACCTGGAGCAACTGTTTGGGCCGGACGCTGCGCACCACCTCAACCATTACGACGCTTTCAATTCGCTCTTCGTCAAGGTGAGTTATTTATCACACACTTCTTTCTGATTTGTAACACTTAACGCTTAATTGTGAGAAATAGTTCAATGACGAATGCAGACTGTTCCATTTTTAGGAGGAACGTTTTTTATTAGTTTCTAGGGTGTAATTCAACTTGGAAGTAACCTCTGTCACTCTGAAGTAAAATGAGTATAGTACAGTGTTCCTCCCTCCCTGTCGTGAGCTTTTCTTGGCCCCTTGCCCTCCTCCCTATAATCATGGCCCTCCCCAACCCTCGTCTCGCTCTGCGTCTCTGGTCACATCGGTAACGTCTACCGACACACACACACACACACACACACACACACACACACACACACACACACACACACACACACACACACACACACACACTCCTTTGCAGTGATTTACTTTCGTTTCATATATCATACGTTTGCCATGTTCAGTTCTTGCCACTTTATTTTGACAATCTATACTACTCGTACTTCCCATCAAAGAAGAAAAATAAATAAATAAAGGGCAACCCAGGAAAAGTGATCCTTGTTGTCAGGCTAGGGAAGTTGGAAAGGGAAGGAAAATCTAACTCCGCCCCACTGTGCCTTCCACCGGTCACATACCAACCAGACCCTCGGGAGCCCACTCGTTTCCCGCATGCCTACCCGACCCTCAAGCAGTTATTCTATATTTAGCTTCCTTAATGTTTTCTTTTCTTTCCTGAGTTCATTTCACGACGCTGTTAGATAACGTATGCGCTTGTAGAGAGACGAAAAATCAAGCTGAAATGTTTGTTGACTATACCGAAGGCAGTTCCTATCAAAAATATTTATAATCCTTGCCCAAAAGAACATTAAAGCTGCGAGGTGAATTGCCATCGAGTGTGTTCTTCCTTCCTGACTCAAGTTTTATGTCCCGCGTTGCTTCATGCGTGCTGGACGTAACTCATGACCTTCAAGTACATAATTTAACGAACAGTAATTGGCGTGGTTGTGTATTTATAGTAATGTTTAATACTGGGCGGAGACAGGTGAAATGAACGTGAAAAAGCTAAAAAAAAAAAAAAAAATACAGTATATCCTTTATCATGAATGTATTTTTCGTGTTGTGGAATTAAGATAAAAGATAAAGGAAAGCCATCGCAGCCATGACCGTCACTATAGCTCACCCAGCATCCGTTCAACAAGGGAACTGTGGCATATGAAAGCAAAAAAGGAGTCTACGTCAGCTGTGTAATTACTTCAAGCAGGGCCACACAAAGGCAGCTCCGACGCGCGCCTCCTCACACTACTCAGGCCTCGCCACATTACCTTGAGATTTGTGTACGATTAGACCATTTTATTGACATTACGAAGGGTCTATGGAGGTCAGAAGATTAATATCCAGAGTCTTCACTATTATAATCCTCGACATGAGTTTCTGAAGCCTTATAAAGCTACCAAATAGTAAGCAAGAGTATGGAAACGCGTCACGGTACTGAAGGAGTTAAAAAGAAATATGATAAATGAATGAATAGGTAATAGAAATTGAACAAAATAAATGAGTTGAATAAATAGGTTGAACAATAGAATGTAGGTAAAATACACAAATGAGTAACGTAAAAGCTAAATGTATAGCAATAAATCACTGAAAAATGAAAAAAAATATATATATATCTTGCATGTGTGATCGTTTACAATACGTAAGTGACTTAGGTGCATTAAAAAGTTAATCCATTGCGTTTCTTCTTCTTCTTCTTCCTCCTCCTCCTTTTCACCTGTTTCTCTCCTTTCTTCTCTTTTTTTTCTTCTACCTCCACCTCCTCCTCCTCCTTTTCCTTCTCACCTCTTTTTCTCTCCTTTTTTTTTCTTCCATCTCCACTTCCTCTTCCTCTTCCTCCTCCTTTTCCTTCTCACCTCTGTTTCTATTCCATCTTTTCTTCTTCTTCTTCTTCTTCTCTTCTTCTTCTTCTTCTTCTACTACTACTAACACCACCTCCACCTTCTCCAGGTACGGGACACGCCTCACGCCCTCCAGCTGTTGGGGCTGCTGATAAACCTGACGCAGCTGGACCCTGATGACCAGGAGAGGTGAGAGAGAGAGAGAGAGAGAGAGAGAGAGAGAGAGAGAGAGAGAGAGAGAGAGAGAGAGAGAGAGAGAAGACAGTGTGTGGAGAGATGGCAGAGGGACTGGTTGGGTGTGTGTAAAGGAATGTAGGTAAAAATGTGGCTGCAAACTCTGAAAATCGATTCATAATTGATTTGAGGGAAGGAAGTAGGTTAGGTGTGGAGCAGGACAGGTGAGGGGGGCAGGGGGAGGGGGGTGGGGAGCTATTCAGGTGTGATGAGTAAGACAGGTAACCAACTGCGTGCGCATTGAGGACAAGTCTTTATGTATTCATTTTCTACTTTCATTTCCAAGCATCTTATTTGAAACTTACGTTGATATTCTGAAATACCGCTGTTTTGTATTAACACGTGCAGAAATTTATGGTTTTTATTTAATGTTTACGTTGGCATGTCCCTTAGCAAGTTGAAACCAATTACCTTAGGGTTAATATGAACATCTGTGGCAGCAACGACATGGCTGGTAGAGGCGAGTGCAGCGGCGATTGGGCGTTAGTCAACATTCCATCTCTGTATCGGTTACTGCACCGTATTGTCACCTGCCGTACTTCTCTTAGCAGTGCCTAACAAGAGACGTCAGCCTCGGTGCCCAACAGTATGCAGTCTGATCTGTGTTAGTGCATGTTTAGGAACTGCGTAATCCTTCCAGAAAGAGCTTCGTCTATGTTGTGTGAAACTATGAGTCCAGAATGATGGAGAAACAGGCACGTGTAGAAAGTTGTGTAGAAAAGAAAATAGGTGTTGATGCTGCAATCGATAACATGGCGGGGATGCAAGACCCATCGTAGTGCTCAGCCGGTATGCTCTGACTTACCACTGGCCTCATCACCTGACAAATAGTAATGAAATATTTGAAGGTTTCGTCTCACATCGGATTGCGGTTCAGTGGTGTATAACGTAACGATGCCCGGCGCGGGGCGTCACCTGCCTCATGACGTCACGGTCGCATGTGCTTCGCAGCTGGTCGCAGAAAATTCGGTATGAAGCTGGCTGGCTCTTCTGAGTCAGTGCTCGTCAGTAAACAGCGAACCAGGTTTCTATGGCTTTATTACATTCCACTACATTGAATTGTGTGTGTGTGTGTGTGTGTGCGTGTGTGTGTGTTTCACTGTTTGATCTGCTGCAGTCTCTGACGAGACAGCCAGACGTTACCCTACGGAACGAGCTCAGAGCTCATTATTTCCGATCTTCGGATAGGCCTGAGACCAGGCACACACCACACACCGGGACAACAAGGTCACAACTCCTCGATTTACATCTCGTACCTACTCACTGCTAGGTGAACAGGGGCTACATGTGAAAGGAGACACACCCAAATATCTCCATCCGGCCGGGGAATCGAACCCCGGTCCTCTGGCTTGTGAAGCCAGCGCTCTAACCACTGAGCTACCGGGTGTGTGTGTGTGTGTGTGTGTGTGTGTGTGTGTGTGTGTGTGTGTGTTATTTATGTATTTATCCATTCATACTTATTTAAAAAGTATTTTTTCAGTGCCGTAATTAGCATACCATTGCAAGGAGTGACATATTACTATTTTGTGTTACTGTATTCATGTAGGTTTTTAAGAGCGACGGATGACTCTTCTTGAACACGCGACTCTTCTTGTCTGTTATGACTTTCACGGAGGCGACAAATCACGACACCGCAACATTTACTACAAGGACGTAGTATATCTTGCATTCATAGGGACTTGCTGAGTCTCCTGCTGCATACTGACAACAGTTTTGGTGACTCAGTGACTCTTAGTGAGTTTTCGATGCTATATAAATGGTTTCGTGGTAATGTAATTGTGACATTACTGTAATTATTGTCTGATAGCGACGCTGTGTGGGGGCTGCTGGACCGCATCGGGCTGCGAGTTGCGGAAGGAGGCCATGTATCCAACTGGACACGATCGGTGGCTGGCGAGGAGGAGAGGCGCAATGTGGCGACCCAGACCACAGCCCGCCGCATGATGCGCCCCCCGACGCCTGTCGACCTTCATCAGCTTAATGTAGAAGTGCCGGAAGGATTTGCTGAGAGGCCCTTCCCCTCTTCCAGTCTCCCCTCAAGTCCTGAGCCGCCCTCATCACCTGACAATCAGGGCCTTAACCTCCGCAAGGCCTTGGTGGAGGAGAGCACCAGCACTGTTAAGGACAAACAAGTGCTAAACACCACTCCTCCTTCTCCACCCACCTCCTCTGGTGAGAAAGTTACTCGGAAAGACTCCACTCTATCACCCCCACCCTCGCCCCACCCCAGTGCTCCTCCACCGCCACCGCCTCCACCTCCACCTCCACAGTCTGGAGCTCCTCCTCCACCACCACCTCCACCACCACCGTCTGGAGGTCCACCACCACCACCACCACCACCACCACCTCCTCCTCCTCAATTACCTGGAGGTCCACCACCACCACCACCTCCTCCTCTTCCTCCCCCTCCTCTATGTGGAGGTCCACCACCACCACCTCCTCCTCCTCCTCCATTACCTGGAGGTCCACCACCACCACCACCACCACCACCTCCACTACCTGGGGCTCCTCCTCCGCCTCCCCCTCCACCAATGCCTGGAGCTCCTCTTCCTCCACCACCACCTCCTATACCTGGAGGTGCTCCTCCGCCTCCTCCTCCCTTGGGTTGGGCTTCCGTCCCACCCGGCCTGTCCCGTGCTGCCACGCTAAGCGAAAGGTTGCCACGTCCCTCCATCAAAATGAAACATCTCAACTGGAGCAAAGTGAGCCGCCACACCATCAGTAATTCTGTGTGGCAGGAAGTGCAACAAGACTTGAGCGTCTCGCCGATCGCTAACATCAACTACCAGCAGGTGGAGCAGCTGTTCTGTCAGAAAAGCCGCGCCCCGCCCACGCCGCGCCCTTCACGTGCACAGTCGACGAGTGAAGTGTCTCTTCTGGATTCCAAAAAATCACTTAACGTCAATATCTTCTTAAAACAATTTAAGGTCTCGCATGCGGAGGTGGCGAATCTCATCAGACAGTGTCGAAGTACGGAGATCGGCGCAGAGCGACTCAGAGGATTTCTAAGGATCCTGCCGGAAGACAGTGAGGTGTGTGTGTGTGTGTGTGTGTGTGTGTGTGTGTGTGTGTGTGTGTAATTCACCTCTTCGGTCGCCTGCTGGTCACCCAGCCAGTCTTCCCCATTACGGAGCGAGCTCAGAGCTCATAGACCGATCGTCGGGTAGGACTGAGACCACATCAACACACAACACACACCAGGAAAGCGAGGCCACAAGCCCTCGAGTTACATCCCGTACCTATTTACTGCTAGGTGGACAGGGGCCACACATTAAGAGGCTTGCCCCTTTGCCTCGCCGCTTACCGGGACTCGAACTCGGCCCTCTCGATTGTGAGTCGAGCGTGCTAACCACTACACTACGCGGTGTGTGTGTGTGTGTGTGTGTGTGTGGGGTATGCGATCGGGGGAGTGCATCATAATTTTTCTCTCAGGGGGCGTGTACTAAAGGGTTTGTTCCACTTGTGGGTCTGCAGGTGGGCATGATCAAAGAGTACCAAGGGGACAAGGCCAAGCTCGGGGACGCTGAAAAGTTTTACGTGGAGCTACTGCAGGTGGAGGGGTACCAGGTGCGCCTCGACGGCATGATACAGGTACGCCACTCACCTCCGTTGGTTCAATATATTTTCATAATGCTTCCTACCTACCGTTACTTCTTTTTCTCTCTCTGCTTATAATTTGAAGTTTATATCAATGTAAAAATTAACCTAACGCAATCTCGGATCATTATCTTCGCCTGTTGACGCCGTTTCCTATATACAATTCTACGTCTGACAGTGTTCCGTGTTGTAGGAATATCGACGGACGCTACGAGCATTCTCGCATTGACGAATTCTGCAATATTTTTTTTTTACCCTCTCCATTACGAATATAAGTATTTTCCCATTTCCAGTGTTCTATTCCTACATAAAAAATTATTCTTGCTTTCATTATATATTCACTCCCTCACTACTTTTCCATCTGTATTTCATATTCTCGCTTCATTTATTTTTGTCCTCCATCCTTCAGTTAACCTTTCATCTTGCTTCTCCACCCCTGTTCTTTTCTCATTCATCATTTTTCTATATATTTCACCCTCTCTTATTCCCTAGATGGAAGAACTGTATCCCGCTGCAGATAAACTGAAGCCCCAGATCACCTCGCTTCTTACCACCGCTGACAAAATCCTTACCAGCGAAAGTCTGAAGGAATTCTTTGCGTACATTCTCACCCTCGGGAACTTTATAAATATGGTAGGTCGTTACTCTCATCATTGTAAAAGAGAGCTACGTTTATTGTATTGTCAGGTATTGCGATCCTAAAGTTGTGAAGTGATGAAATTGACCTGTGTCGATCAAACAGACGAAGACGAGCCAGCCATTACCGTAGCTTATTGAATAAATGAATAAACGCGAATACATGCAGCTAAATTCATGTGTGCTAAAATGACGACACACCACTACTTCGCAGGGGAGTTACGCTGGGGACGCTATTGGCTTCCGGCTACCAACCATCTCCAAGCTGTGGGAGACTCGCGCCAACACTCCCGGCGTGACGCTGTTGCACTACGTTGTGGAGACTGTGGAGGAGAAAGAACTTGAGATCCTCGCATTCCTTGATAACCTTGGTGACCTTTCTTCCCCTGCCAGGTGAGTGGAAGCGATGGACACACACAATTGAATGCCGCATCAGGTTAATAACGACCGCTGTCTCTTATGTCTTGTCTTCAGCGGAAACTCGCCACAAAGGATGGAACCCAAGACGCAGCTGTGCATATACATTTCTCGTGCGCCACGTAGCGTCTTTTCCTATCGTTATCACAGATACTTTTGGTTCCATACTTGCAATAATCAGTAATTTTTGCTTTCCTCAGACATTACTTTTCTTTTATTATACATATTGCTATTTCTCAAACACAGTTCTTTGCAATGTTTCTTTCCAGGAAACCAAACATAATTAAGAATTGGTCAATAATTCTGGGAGATCAGATGCAGTTTGAATATGTAGATAATTTTTGAGAGAGGAAAAACTGGGGCTATATATATAATATATATATATATATATATATATATATATATATATATATATATATATATATATATATATATTTTACATTTGATTCTCTGATATACACCAAATATGATCTATAAAGATTTCGTAGTATGTGTAAGCGTGATGGTATGGTATGACAGCCTCTGCCCCCAACAGGTTGAGCGTGGAGGGGCTGAGTGGGGAAATTGGGACACTGAATTCTGATTTGACAGCGTTGACCAAAAAGTTACAGGATGCTCCCAAAGATATTCAGGAACGCTTTTCAGGTGTGTGTGTGTGTGACAAAAGCTTAAAGAACAATTTACACTTTACAAGAGAAAAATAACTGTTTACGATATTTTCGTTTTTCTCTTGCAAATACAATACCATTGTTATTTTTACTGGTGAAACTGCACCACTGATCTGAGTAATGTTTGCTTGATGTTCAGCTTTTTCATGCATCACCATAATGTCTCTTTAATATAGAGTTCACCAAGAAGGCAGCAGGTGTGATGCATGACCTGCAAGTCAGCCTTCAGGAGCTGGAGCGCTCCAGGATCAAGCTGGCTCAGTACTTCTGTGAGGACGAGTCAAAGTTCCGACTTGAAGAGTGTGTGTCAATATTTCACACTTTGTCATGCAAGGTGCAGACTGCTAGAAAGGTGAGTATAGCTTTGGTTCCTTTATTATTTTCGTCCTTGCTCTAACACAAACTATGCAAGCTATTTTTCTGCATGATTCCAAATTCCATAGAGACTTCTGGATGAGTCTGATGTTGCAAATAGTACAAGACAGCAAACTGGTAAGAGAAGAACAGCAAAACCCCAATGTTGGCTGCTATGGCTGCCAGCATTTGCTTCATAGTTCACCTTCTAATTTATCTTTCTATCTTTTTCCTCTAACTGTACTTTAACCTGCAGGACAACGAATCAAGAAGGAAGAGGGAAGAGCGAAAGAAGCGGATGGAAGAGGAGCGTCGACGGCAGGCGGCGGAGAGGGAGGCAACCAGCGGCAAGAAGAGAGGGAAAGGACCACCACTGCCAAACCCTCAAGAAGACAGTGGTGGGTGTGTGATAGACCGTCTCTTGGCTGATATACGCAAAGGGGACTTCAAACTAAGGAAAAAATCACCTGCTCCGACCATGAGTGCATCAAACTAAGGCTTACTTCCAATAGTGGAATGGGAAAGACATACCTAATAGGAGACAAGTGGTCTTTCATTGCTTGGAGTGTGCTTTCCTTCTTGGACAATATAAAAATAAAATGTGCTCTTTTCATTCAGATATTATTCTCCCTGACTTGAAAATTAGTAAAAATACTTTGAGGGTGAAGATTAATTAATTTTCCAATACTTTGAGGGTGAAGATTAATTAATTTTCCTATATTGAAACTCTACACCAGATCTATTGCTGAGCAGGTAAACATGGTGAGATGGATGGAGAGATGAGAGAAAGGGCCATGAAAATTAGCACATCTCAAGGTCATTTGCGTGGAGAGTCATGAGGTGAAATGTCTGGATATAAGGCAAGGCTTACACAATAGTATCCTCCTGCCAACGATGAAACATGCATAAGACATAGACATGGAATAAGGCACAGCAATTAAGGATGCATCAGTTGAAGTTATCTGAGATGTGCATGTTGGAGTAAAGTAAATGCATATAAAAAATAAGGGATGCTGCAACCTGAAAATGCTAAGAATAATGAAAGTACATATGAAATGTTGTATAAGGACTTATGCAAGTGAAAAGGAACACACTGAGATGGTATGGCCATATTGAAGATAAGAGAACATGTGAGCAAAGTTGAAGGCAGTTACAGGAGAGCAAAGGTACTTAAAAAATAGGATAAGGTAAAGAAATACAAAAGTGAAAGATGTGTTAACAGAAACAAATGCTTGAACAAGTGAGAGAAGGAGTGGATTCTGCTGTGGGCACTTACTTTGGAGTGAGACATCAAAGATATAGAATATTTCACACTTAAAACTTAAGAAAAAAAAAAAAAAAAAAAAAAAAAAAAACTAGTGTATATTTGTATATCATCAGTCTTAGAGATAAATGGTGAGTATCATTATTATATTTTGCCTGATACCTAATCCTAAAACAAAATGGCCATGATAGGGTTCCATGGGGCAGCTGCTGCTAAACCCTTAAAAGCTGGGAAAACTATTTAGATGATACTGACCACTGCAAATCCAGAAAACTTGACATTGATGCCATGCTTATATTAGCCATACCTGGTGCTTGATAGCTGACTGGGTAGGTACATTACTCCCTATGTCTCATTAAAGAAAACAATGAAGGACTAGAGAACCTCACCTCACCACACCTTTTGGATTATTATTCCTATAGAGAACCCAGATGTGCTGCCTTGTTTCTGCTTCCTATCTTTTTAGGACAGTTGTCAGGCTGGAATAAAGACTAATTATATGTACTTCTATCACACATGATAAAAACATTGTGTGCAAATACCTTACATTGTTGATGTTTTATTGCAGTCTTAAAATACTCGTACAAATCTGGGGATATTTTTTCTATTCTATTTAGGTATCTGCAGTTTTTAGATTGTTTCAGTATGGCTTAGTTCCACATGATCCTTAAAAAATTATAAACCATACTGAAACTGTAGGTATGTAAAGCTAACTAAATGCAACCAGTTGGAGAAGCTTTCAGTATAATGAAGTGTCATCATCTAGATAAAATCTAAGTTTTAATAGCTTTCTTATAAGAATCATTAACTCATACATGCAAGGATCCTTTCAAGTTTGCATACCTACACCATACTATTTTCAGAGCTAAAAACTGCAGGAACATATACATAACTGCATGAAAAATCTCCTGAAGATATAACTTAGTTCAAAAATGGATATCCAAATAACAAAAATGAGACTTACATACAAACCAGCAAAAAGGTGAAACACCAGTTTATATAACCTGATGCAGGAAACTAAGAAAGTTGGAGGTTCATCAATACTGAAGTGTGAGGAAAACTATATCTTGTTTATTCTTATCAATACCAAGTCAGTGAATACCACATTTTTTGGCTCAATAGAATCATTCTGACTGAACCTTTGAAGAAAAAAAAAAAGAAAAGGAAATGAAAGAAAAATCCTGATCATGACTAGCAGCAAATGATGTCTGGCATCAAAATAAAACCATTTAGCGACTATTGATGACAGGTGGCACTGGAACTGTAGTTTGCTCTTTTTAAATGATATTGTTTACTTTTATATCAAGAGAGAGAGAGAGAGAGAGAGAGAGAGAGAGAGAGAGAGAGAGAGAGAGAGAGAGAGAGAGAGAGAGAGAGAGAGAGAGAGAGAGAGAGAGAGAGAGAGAGAGAGAGAGAGAATCGTTACAATATTTACGTTTACCGAAATAATCAATAATTTTATTATTTTTTCATTATTTATTTTATTTAATTTTTTTTTTTGGTGCAGACATTGACCTTACTGACATACAGGCAAAACTCAGACCAGTGACCAAGATGGCAGAACAGTGTTTTCCCACTGACTCACAGCAACAACTATAAATTACAAGAAAATGGAGGGGGAGGCCCTGGTCTGAGTCTTGGCATTGGTGATATCCTCACTGACTCAAACTTCTAAAAAACTTATTAATGGTGAAAGAGGCAACAGGAGACGTAAACTAGTAGTCTAGCCTTTCATCAATGATCACACTGATAGGTCAATCCTCTGTCTAGACTGAATACCTACACTGAAGACTTTCTTCACGAGTTATCTTCTATAACGCTCCACAACATGTATGTACAAGACTGAAACTGAGTACTTAAGAGACTGTCAACAATGAAATCATTACTTTGGTATAAATGACTGACTAGTAAAGCCTAAACCAAATCCTTTATGAGTATGAGTGGCAATCCTTGCCATCTCATATTGCCTTTCCATTGAAGAAAACATACTTTCTTGTTTTTGAAGGATGTCAATACCTTTATCTTTGCTGCCCTCTCCTCCTCCTCCACCAACACCACTACCACTGCCACCACCTTCCTTACTGGGAACTGCAGCCCCATCACCTGAAAACATTAAAAGACATGAATGTTCTCTATTCAAATATATACAGATTTCATATGCACAAAAAAGTATACATCTAGGAATAGGCTCTGAATGTAAGGTAAAAATATTGAATATAGTACATTTGCTGATGCTTGTTTATGGAACCTTCCTCAATGCAGAGGCCAAGGAAAACTCTCTACTTGCACTTATCCATACACCTTAACCTTGTGTTCTAAAATCACACCCAGCAGCTAAAAGGTGAGAAGCTTCAACATCTAAATTTGTTCTATAAATAACAAGATAAATATTTCTTGATTTTTCATACAAAATCACTAACTGAAACTCACCTGTATTCTTGACCCCCATAAGCCTGCGGAACTTTTCAGCCATCTTGCCATCTCTGTCATTGGAAAACCTAGTGTTGGCCCATAAGGCTGCTTGTCCCCCACTGGTGTTGCTGCTGCTACTGCTGCTGCTGCTGCTGCTGCTGCTGCTCGCAGCTGCATGTGACAATGCCATGCCTGATGGTCTTTGAGTTAGTGGAGATGAAAACTTGCTTCCAAAATTACTTCCTACAATTCCTGGATTCATTCCCTGTGGAGTTTCTGGAGGACCAGCTTGAGTGCCGAGGAGGGGGGTTGGTTGAGTCTTATTCTGCAACAAAGACAACATTATTTTAAAAGTATTCTTTAAGTGATACAGCAAAGCTTCTTCAAACATAGGTGTCATCTATGGGAGAACTAAATAGTAGAAGTTACAAAAAGAATGAACTACATACATATATACATTTAATTTTACTAAATTTCAGAGTAGTTAGAGCAATATCAAGAACTAGGAGTAAACCCCTATGGTAATTGTGTTCTTACCTTGTTACCCCAAAGTAATTTCTTTTTACGTTCTTGTTCAGCAAATTTCATAGGGTTCATTGCTGCAGGGTTGTAATATGATGGCAGGGTAATGCCTGTTTGCTTCTGCACCTCAACTACTTGAGCATCCATACTCCTTTTAAGAAGTTCTGCTGCTGTCAGATCTGGATTAGCTGCTTTCAAGGCTGCAAGCTTCTGCTGAGCCTCTGTTGACCAAGAAAAATGGACTGCCTTGTACTATACGATACATCACATAAAATATCAAAGCATAACAAGGGACACTAATAATTGATTGTCCACCACACTAGGTGCACAGATACACTCATGCAGCCTCACTAAAAACTGTACCAGTTTACCTTTTCTGATGTCCAAGGGTCTCTTTCTCTCATGGCTGCGGCTGCGGCGATGCCTTTCTCTGGACCTGGACCTGGACCGTGACCTTGACCTGAGTTGGGGATTGATGGTGATGGTGTTTAAAGAGTCCACCTCAACATATAAAAATGGTAACAAAATATCAGGATGAAAAAGGAAAATGAGTAAGTAAATTACAGGTAGTCCTCGATACATACGAATTTACCTTATACGAATTCAGAGTTATATGGTGTCCAAAAATAGGGTTTTTTCATCACATTGTACGAATTCCTCAGAATTATACGGTTTCAAAAAAGTTAAAATTCGCACAGCGATTTACTTCAGAAATGCGCGCCAAGCATGCCTCATTGTTCACCTAAGCATGGTTATGGCAACATCTCCCTCTCTCATGCCCAATGTTTACCATGGCTCCCAAGCGCCCTTCTGCATCTCCAGCTGGCGATGATACTCCAAGAGAGCAAGGAAGACATGTACACTGGAGCGAGCCCTCACAGCAGCCAACTTGTCTGAGTGTATGGACTTGTTGGCGCAGTCAATGAAAATTCTCGAAGAAATTACCCAAATATTGAAAGAAGCACCGCTGTCATCAGAGGGGTCATGGAAAAAATGACATGCTATGAGGTTCTTCTCAAAGAAAAACAACATAAGAAAAAACAGCAATCAATAACAAGCTTCTTCAGACCGCACACACCAAGTCAAGTAACAGAATCGGAGACAGACGACGACAATGATGACACATCAGAGGAGGAAGTAGCAAAATAGAGGAAGACGGTACTAATAAAATAATTTTGTGTTTAATCATTTCCCTTTTTTATAGTAATTTTTATGTCTTTGTAAGTTTATTAATAAAACCATTAACCCTTTCAGTGCTCCGGACCACGATCATGGCTTTGCGGGGAAATGCCTCCTGTCCACGATTGTGGTCCCATATTTGACGAGTCACAGAATTAAACAGCGCGCCTCCTGGATGCTGCTAGTAGCCAGATGACATTCTCCCAGCCTCCCTCGACTCATGGGACACGCCATCAGTTGTGTGGTAAAAAAAAATATATAGTCACAATGGCATCCACACAGTAGAGTATCAGATGCCCCCTTTTTCATAATTATTATTATTTAAGACATCACTAGTGGCTATTTGTGCATTTATTTACAGAAATAACAAGAGTGATGATCAAATCTCTTTATTAGAGAGCAGATATGCCAGATATTATTCGTTAATTGGTAATATATTGTGTATTTCGTATGTTACCATATATGGACATGCGTATCCTCGCTCATGACCTCCTCTCCCTATTGTTTACATAACCTTATATATGATAAGCGTCCTGAAACAAAGGAGGAGGATTGTAGGGAACCCTCAGTCCATGTTTGTCAGGAGTGATGGATAGTTCTCAACACTTGTGGCCCCCCACCTCGCCAGCCGCCTGCTACGCCCGCGGTGCGGCGTAGAAGGCCCACAGTTGTGACCACACCGGATGCTATTGCCATGATTACAGCATCTGGAGATGAATATTCTGATGAGGAGGAAGACAGTGATGAGGAAGCACTTGATGTGTCTAGTACCGAAAGTGAAGACTCATATTCTGAGCCAGACACGGAGTCATCTGATGCTTCTTCTCAGCCCCCCAGCCCACCACCACTGCGTCGTCCTCCTCCTCCTCCCACACGTGATGCCCAGCGTGCTAGATGACACCTCTTGCCAGCCCTCTGCCACACGCGACCACAACACCCTGCATTCACGTGGACAGATGGTGATGATTTTATTCCAAATGTGTATGATTTTGATAATGCATCGAGTGGAATTTCTGACGCTAGTGGCATCACAGATGACTCCACTATCCCAGATTTTTTCAAGCTATTTGTGGATGATGGTGTCATAGATCTGATTGTTCGTGAAACTAATAAGTATTTTGCATGTTGGTTTTGGTACATTTAGTGAAAACTGCAGTAATTTTATTTCTTGTTCTCCAAAAAAAAAAACTAGTTTTGTTGTGTTCTATTGCGAAGAAAGTCAGTATTTTATGTTGAATTTGATAATAATAGTATGTACATCAAGAAAACACTCTGAAAACGTATTTTATATTAATTGTGTGGGCATAATGTATACACAGGTGTGAAAAATAATTACCCTAGCCCATTCTGGAGCAGTTCTGAGCAAATGCAGTTCAAATCAGGCGGAAAATTCTGTGTAATTTAGTGAGAACACCTGCACAAGTTGCGGCGGAAAATAACCACCTGCTACGATGACAATACTCAACAGCGCACAACGTACCACCAGAAAGCCAACTTCCCATCATTATTGCACCACTTTCCAGTGAGAGTAGAGACCTAAATTTTTTTACAGTAGATGCGTAACACTATTATGCATGAGAATATTAATTTTTAAAATTTTTGCAAACCTTGATTTTTCGGCCGTATTTGCAGCTCACAGACATGACCCAAAAACTTATTTGTGCCCTGAAAGGGTTAATAAGCATAATAGAAATGTGCTTAATGCAATATGTATACGTACAGTGAAAGATTATCTTATTTTGAACACATCCTTCAAAGTCTAGTGGTGGTGGTGGTGGTGGTGGTGATGGTGATAGTGATAGTGATGGTGATGGTGATGGTGGTGGTGGTGTGGTGGTGGTGATGATAGTGGTGCGAGGACACCCCTGAAGCCTCGCCCTCCAGGGCGAGGCTGTTGTGCTGGGAGTCACACTCACGAGGATTGCGTGGTTGCTTGATGGAAAGGGGCTGGAGGTACTGTACAAAGCTTAGGTCTGCTCTTTTATATATATAAAAAAAAAAAAAAAAAAAAAAAAAAAAAGTCTAGGGAGTTAGGTATTCATTCCTTACTTTATACGGTCCCTTCTGGAATGCATCTACCGTATAAATCGAGGACTACTTGTGCTTAAACAAAGTGAGCAAGAAAGAATAACTACTGTAATTCATGAATGTGCAAAAAAGATTGATGAGAATATAACACTCTTGGATCTAACCCAACCCACCTGCGGTCTCTGGATCTAGAACGTGACCTGCGCCTGTCTCTTGATCGTGAACGAGAACGTGATCGCCTGGTCCGCCTCTCATCATCTTTCCTCTTTCGGTCTTCTTCTCGACCCTTACGGGAATCCCTGCTTCGTCCTGAGTGGCCTGGGGAAAAAAAAAGACAATATTAATAATCCCTGAAAAGTCAGCTACTATGTTCTTATTTTATTCCCTCTGAGGATACTACAAAGTCGTACATGCTTATACTTTATAATAAATATTACAATGGATGCATACACTGATAACTAATGTATTGAGAAATCAGCTTACCTTGACTGGACTGTTCTCGAGACTGGTGACTCCTGCTACCATGGTCTCTGCTTGACTGACTTGATCTTCCAACTTCTCTTTCCCTGGACTTGGACCTTGATCTAAAATTATAAAAAGCAATAAAGGTACTCATAGACCTTGCCAACATCACCATTATTGCTCTAAAAAGCTCCATATGCTTGCCTACACTGGTCTTATCTCCATGGTGGTGGCACAAGGCAACCAGTACAATTAATAAAATGCATAGAGTATTATCAGTAATAAGGTATTATAAGTAATATAGTATGGCAAATAAGTTTACTATAAATATTATTCTTAAAATGAGACAGGCAAAACAAATTTAGTTTCATGATAAAAATAATCCTCAGTTGTTAATGAAGAGGTCAGTGTAAAGCTTACTTTTCTCTTCTGTCTCTGCCTGAACCTCGATCATCTCCTGGTTGCACGCGCTGTGATCCTCTATTGGCAAGGCCCAGCAAGCGCTCCTGGAGACTGATAAAGAAAACCCCTTAATTAACCAGTACTGTACTTCATTACCTTCTATGCAATACATGCAAAATGTTCTTACCACTAACTTAAATTTACTTAGTAATAGGAGCATAAGCAGTAGTGGAGCACTGAACTGGAAAGAAAACAATTTCATTGCCCAAGATGGACTAGATTAAAAATTCTTCCTTGGTGCTTGTTTACTGCTTCCTTGCTCCAAAGCACAAGGTTTTTCAGGTTCCCCTTCCATACCTAGATCGCTGACCCTCCTTGACTTCACTGGAGTTCTTGTTGCTCTCACTACTGGTCACTGGAGGGTCCTCGGAAGATCGATTACCCAATGAAGATTCATGATGTTTTGAAGTGTTGCCTGTGGGTCTGGCACCTAACTTCTCTCTCGACTGGTGGGCAGATGGCAGCTCCTCATCAGAGTCCTGTTGGGAGGTGCTGGGTCAACGCACAAGAATATTTGTATTAGTTTGACTCACAATCAACAGAAAACATACACATAGTACCCAGAAATGAGTTTTCACACTTGTACACATCTTTTAGACTTATACAGGAAAACATAGTGAATATATACATGTTGGGTACTGACTTGTATATATAGATCAGTTCTCAACAAACAAGAAATGCTCACTTTCATAACTTTCATACATCTCAAATAACAATTCATATTTTTTGCAAATTATCATTCACTTTTAGTCCTTTCACTTATTTTATGTCATGCTAATCTTCTTTCTTACGCTGTAGACTCCAATTACTGTCTTATTCATCTGAGGCATTCAGTAATGATGGAATAAAAGAATGGGAAGAGCCATGGAGGGTGAAAGTACTGAACAGTTCTAGTGATTTAAAGCCTTAGGATAACAGCACTTGCATAGGAAGAAGCACTGCAAATATTTGGGCTTTATGAACATCTTAGAGGTTCCCTGTGCAAGCAGAAATGATTTTTTCAAGGGCAAACTCTCTTCACGTTATCATGCCACAAGTACATGTGCCGTGGCTGAAGACGCCAAGGAAAGCCACTTTCTTCATGATGCAAGGAGCACCACACAAGTTGAATCTGCTACCAATGGTCTGCCAAAAAGAATCAATAGTATGAAGAGACTGCCCTTATATATGTCTCCTCTTATCCATGGCTTAAACAATTTTACAAATATAGTACAGCAACTAACTCTTAATAACTTGGATCTTTGACCTTTATTTCACATCTAGATTTGACTTTAGTCAATAATATGGCTAGTCATTTATTATCTTAACCCTGTTTTCTGGTGGTTATCAATTCATATTAGTGACCTGGTATAACAAATTAAAAGCAATGCTATTGTAAATTTTGTCTTGGTAATTTTGCAAGGGAATATTTCATGTATGCAATGAAAACTGCATATAGTCTTTACATTTTTGGACAACCCCTCATACATACAGTATTACCAACTTTCAGCGACAAAGTCTCCAGAAAATGAGCAAGCATGCAGCTTTCTGAAAATTATAATGCCAAATTGCTTCAACATCCTGTTTCAGCAGACAAAAAAAAAAAAAAAAAAAAAAACTTGCTTTTGGGTGAAGGAAAATGATGATTAATTGATAAACCAAACAGAAAAAACTTACAGGAGATTTTCAAGTATTCAAAGTAAAGCCACAGCCTTGTACAAATGATGAGTTTTGTCATTATCTACTTACCACTAATTCCTTAGTTAAATTCTTTAGTTGATTTAAGCTACACAACAATGGATGAATGTATTTGACTGCTAGGCATTTATTGCCATCCTGGTGAGTCTCCGAATTGTTTAAATCATGATATATTTTAGAAAATAAAATTCAGAGAAATTAATCTGGAAGCAGTTTTGAGTTATTGTCATATCAATGGGGAGTTTTCAGAAGTAGTGGTTGTCATCAGCTGGCAGCACATAAGTGTCCCCTTTGCTCTCACAGGGGTAATACAGAACATACCTGCAGCGTCAATCTACAAACACAGAGATGCAATAATTTGTTATAATATATTTTTTATACATAATTCCTTCTAAATAATAATACAGGCAAAATCAAAACCTATCCATGAACAAACGTACATAAGTTGATTTTCTCATGAACTGGCATTGAGATTTATTTGGTCATCTCCACATTTCCCAAAGAGTACACCCTTGATCGGAAATGTATTAATCCAGTCGACAGTAAACATGAAAACATGTCAGTGTCACTTAAAAGTCCAAACCACACAGATCAACTTACTAGTATATGGAAACAACAATTTTAATTAAGAACAGGCAACTCGAGTATCCTGGAGAGAGTGTTGCTGTCTAGCCCAACCTGGGCTGCCCACCAGTTTAACTTGACAAACACACTGTTGGACATAATAGTTAATTCCTGCTGTAATGTCCAGGTCACTTCTCATATTTCTCTTCCTCACTCTACACCTGTCCAGTGATATGCTTTGTCTTTGCTCGATTGTTTTGCCGCTTTTTTATCTTGATGAAAGTGATGCTAAAATTCCCAATGAAAATAACTATACCCATATACCATGATGTTACTGAGTAAGCTGGGTCATACTATATAGTACAGTCAAAGATTTTACCTTTTTCATTATCCATATAAATAGATTTTAGACTTGTAGTATGCTGCATTTAAGATATTGATAGCAAAATTACTAGATAATAAAAAAAATTTATTTGTTTTAATTATCTTCTCCCAAAATTATCCATACAGGATAATTAAAAACAGATACAGAATGTCATCAGTATCATCATAATCAATGTTCTATGCATCTGTATGTGCCTGGGATTTAATACAACAATAATTTAGTTCATGTCAGCAAGGGACACATAGCAGCGGCAACATCTGGTGGATGAGTTCTGAAAACTCCCCATTATATTTTGGGGTGAAACAGAGAGAGAGAGAGAGAGAGAGAGAGAGAGAGAGAGAGAGAGAGAGAGAGAGAGAGAGAGAGAGAGAGAGAGAGAGAGAGAGAGAGAGAGAGAGAGAGAGAGAGAGAGAGAGAGAGAATCCTGACAGACCTATAATACTATGTAGCTAGTAGTAGTGACAAATCAAGTATGTACATTACAATAATGTACACCAGGAGGTCACCAGGTGACAGGCAGTTCAGTAGTCAGCCATTGTGTATATACCTCTTCATACCTGTGGTGCATATTGGGAGACTGGTAACCGTCCATACATAATAAAATGTGACTTCTTTTTAATGCAAAATATATATATATATATATATATATATATATATATATATATATATATATATATATATATATATATATATATATATATATATGATTTAACATAAGTGTTAGGTGATATTGCTTGAGGTGAAACACAAGTTATTCTACAGAAAATGCTCTATACACATATGCATTCTAAGGTTCAGTTTAGTCATGTTATGAAATTCAAGTGTGGGTGACACTTGTACACAGGCAGTGTCCATGGCGGGATTCCTACAAGTTTTAAGACAATATAACGAGATGAATGGTACTAATGAATTAATGATTCACTGATATACATTACACAAGGATAGTGTAATTGTAATTAGTGATAAATTAAATAATAAGCATACATATACATTGTATTTTGAGGGAGTGCTGGCAATACCATGCATGTTTAATAATGTGAAAACAGTGAATATGATGTTTATCTACCATGGAAACCTGCACAACTCAGCAATTGTGAATGTCACCAGGACAGATGTGAATTCATAATCACAAAAGCCTCAAAATTCATGCGCTAAGAATATTTTCTACTTAGAATAACATGTATTTTCACCTCTAGCAACATCTGCTTAACAACACATGGCAGGTGTTATAAATATATTGTATTTTGTGGCTCATGAGATGATTCATCATGTAATATATGTTCAGATTTTTGTTCAAGAGACTCACTCCCCAATGACCTCAAGCAACACCAAGGAAATGGCTGACACACACTATACCACCATGGCTCATATGGCTCAAGCTGCAGCAGTTCCCAGCACTTCCTGGCATCTTTATAGGAACAGAAGGTTGGATTGCATGAACTTTGTGACACAGAACTACTAATTAAGCAATAAAATTTACACAACTCAATAGTTTGTTCTCCTTATGACAGATTTATTCAAAATAGCACCACATATAAAAAAAAACACTTTCTTATATCACTTACATGTTTTTTGTTCCAGTAATATGTAGGTATTGCAGAATTTATTGGTATTTCTATCTGGCACTGTGCACTTGCTATACTTCTACCACACTGACAAGTATTGCACTATGTAAATGCATTTCAACATCACATTAATTACTAAACAGCACCTACTTTTCACAAGCCTTTCTATTATTTTCTCTGATCATTTTTTAAGATGTAGAGATAAATCTTGTTTGGAATGCCTCTATTTTAGAGGAATGTTTGTTTTGTGTATAGGAACTTGGAAGAGTACAAACTATTCCATAAACTGAACAAATCTGTTTCTGATTTATATAACTATAATAATTTTTGTGTTACATTAGAAAAAAGGTAAAATATCATTCAGTTTTATATATGGTATGTATATACCTTGAATGTATGTTATCAGATAGTTTTCTTCACAAAACATGGAATGATATGTTGGTGAGCTACTCAAAATTCAGTGAGCCAGCGCTTGACTCAGCTTGTAATAAAAATGTAATATAATGGGTACCTAATTATGCGTATCCGAGTCGAAGAGAGAGAGAGAGAGAGAGAGAGAGAGAGAGAGAGAGAGAGAGAGAGAGAGAGAGAGAGAGAGAGAGAGAGAGAGAGATTAAAAACAAAGGTGGATTAATTAAAAAAGAAATCTTATAAGCCACAAAATCTGTGCATGCCATCTTAACCTATACAAAACCTTAATCAAATGAACTAAGGGTTACAATTTCCTATAGTATCTTTCATAGTCTATGACAAAGAACATTTCAGTTCTGCACACTGTTACACACAATCAATCCTGAACTTGACGAGCCAAGACTGGCCCTTTAAAGAATGGTCACAATGTTGATGCCACCACACACTTCTCACCTTTAGGGAGGGGGTCACCTCTGCATGGAATAAATAGTCTTCTCCACAAAATCTACTACAATAATATCCAAACCTTAACTCTTATTCTTTTAATTTAAAAGTACTTACGCTACTCACCTGGGCTCACACTCAGAGCTTACACCTCATCTTTATAAGGTTTAGGGTCCTGCAGCTACCAGGTGTTGACCTCCAACCAACGATTCCTAAAGTCGCAGAAGTCTCCATCGACTTGTGTTCAGTATATCAACAGAACGTATTAATATCAAACGAAATTTAAGAGACTTCATTATAGTGCTTGCTCTGTTATTATTGTAGTAGCTTGTGGATTCACCTTTTTTTTTTAAATCATGCACTCAAAATAGCTGGAGTAATATTTACACATATATCCTAAATAAAATAAATGCCCTGCATCTTTTTAGTTCTCACCATTCCAAAGACAATCTACAAGTTTAACCTAAAAAATCGTGGTTGGGGTGAGACGGCAATCAGCATAAGGGATCGTGTTGAACCTATTGCATAAATACTGACAACATTGGTGAAGACTCTGACTTTCCTCCATTTCAATACAGTGGTTCACAAGCAAAGAAAAGAAAAAAAAAACCAATATAAAATTTGATGTTAAAATAAAAAAGTAATCATAATAACAATAGAAATACTGACTAATTAGCACTGTCAAACCTGTAGTATCCTACCTCACTTATGTCCATACCGACATCATCATAGTTAGTGCCCAGGTCACCACTCTTGCGAGTCTGAAATGTTTAAAAACATGTCTTAGGCTTCCTCATTCTACAAATTACATAGTAATCCTACATTATACCATATGTTCATGATGAAAGTGATTAGTATTTGGCACATTTGAACATGTTTCTTGATGGTGGTAGCTAAAAATGGTCACAATATTTAATTAGTTGGTTTGATAACATATGTAGCAGACACCGTCCCGGCCTGGTTGGTGCGGCGTGAAGCAGACCAGGAGGTGAGGAGCCCAAGACACCAGTGACAGCAGAATTTCAGCTGATAAAGTTAGAAGTGAGTTGGTGGCGGGCTCGTGGTAAACATCTAGAACAATCGGAGTGTTGTTCCACCACGCAGCACAAGCAGTCTCCCCCCACCACTGCCGAGCCACCACCACCACCTGTCCCTCACCTTAGCCACACATCACATGCAACACGAGTCCACCTGGCAACACAATCAGTCCGTCACCAAACCAGAGCAGATACAAGTCCGCACCCAAACAAGTCCTGGTAGGAGTCCAAAACAAACCCGGGTGCGAGTCCAAAACAAACCCAGACCACAACAAGGCCCGTCCACTCATCACAGCTGCCTCACCCTCACACACACCACACATCACACACCTGTTACTCAAGACACTCACTTTATGTGTTGGCGCTTCATTCCCGGACTCCTCGTCACTAGAATATGACTGTAAGGCGTTCATTCTGCCTTGCTAGACACATGAGCAGTTCACGTAGCGCCTCAAAATGGCCGTTCTGCTCTGCGCTCAATATTGGAACTCTGCCCGCTTCCTATAATAACACGAGTTTCATTTTATGTATACTTTTTTGTATTATATGGCAGCACAGATGTTCTTGTTTTAGATTATTAATATGCACTATAATAATAAAATGCATAGGCCTGTTACAAGTGTATTACTGTAGTTATCGCATTTGGTAGTCTTCAAAAATTTGCGTGCACCGGATGTCTCGTAGCCCCTGCAACACCAGACACTGTCACTGCAACACTTACCACAACACAAAGCGGCTTGCAAATCTTGTGACGTGTTATATATATATATATATATATATATATATATATATATATATATATATATATATATATAGATAGATAGATAGATAGATAGATAGATAGATAGATAGATAGATCAATGGATAGACAGATAGATTGATAGGTGTGTGTGTGTGTGTGTGTGTGTGTGTGTGTGTGTGTGTGTTCGACAGCGACGACTGCATTATTAAGTTTAGAAGAAACTATGAATTTTGTGTAGGCCTACGAGGCAATACTGGTCACGTCTCTATCGTGTATTCAAAAGGTTCTAATCGAAGTTACATGTTTTTTAAGGACGTTTTCATGGTTCCACTGATAGATTAACAAAAATTCAACAATATTAACTGGAAAAACATTCTTGAAAACTAAGCTAATCATCTATGGTCTGAAAATAGTTAGAGTGAGAGGGTACAGTACAACTTCTCTAAATACATAACAATCCTTCAAAGTTGACGCGAGGACGCCACAGAAAGATAAAAGACCAGGTGAAGTCCGTAGAAGACACCGTTACCATCAATGACGAAAGAGAGAGAGAGAGAGAGAGAGAGAGAGAGAGAGAGAGAGAGAGAGAGAGAGAGAGAGAGAGAGGCGGGGGTGGAGAAGGCGGTGTGGGATAAAGTTGACATGAGGTTATGAGGTTGTGTGTTGTAGGGAGGCGGGGAATAGAGGGAGTGGTCATGATGGAGGAGGGTTGGCAGGAGGAGGAGGAGGGCCTCTATAGACACTATGTATTAGCATAATGTCCTCCGCGTCGGTAAGAAACAGCTGGGTAACTTAAATCTCTCTTAGAACTGCTTTTGATCTGTATTAAAGTGTCATCATGGGCAGCTCGTTGGTTTCGCTGCAAGGAACCCGCAGTGGTGGTGGTGGTGCATGAAGATCACCACAGCGGATGTTCTGTCAGTACCGACTCTCTTGTAAGGTTATGTGTGTGTCATCCTGTCAAGATTCGTTTTCTTACTCCCAAATCTTCAGTCTTGGTCTTTTAAATTGTGGCTCCGCAGTGTTATCAGTCATGGACAGTCAGTAGTACTATTTGCGTGATATTGTTGCTTTATATCTAATCCAAACAGCCATAAATCTTAAGTCTATCATCTCAGCATCTTTACTTGTGTTACTGATTCCAATGAACGGATGACGTGCCTTCCTCTTATCTCTGGAGCTCATATCATCCACCCCACTGCTGTTGCTCCACTCACAGCCATAGTAGAAAGGGCAGCAAGGGAGGCAGTATTAAGGATGGAAAAACTGCTGGAGAAGTCAGAGAAACAAAGGGAGAAAAGAAGATAGAGAGAAGAGGAAGAACCTAATCATCTTCAGTATGCCAGAATCAACAACAAAACAACAACAGTGACCTCTCAGCTTTATGAACTATAGCAAATCCGAAAACAAATTCTGGTTCAATTAACTCTCACATTATAGTTCTGGGAACAGGTCTGAACAACAAGGTTTCTGCTGCCCCAATGTGAAATTACAGAAGAGTAAAAGTTAAATGTTGCCATGGGAAAAAAAAGTTAAGGCACAAACACTGAAAATCAAAACAGGAAAACATGGCTCACAAGAATCACTGGATCTTCGCAGCCCAAACAACTCGAAAATAAGAGTAACGCTTAGGCAGAACCAGAGAATCATTCTCCCACACACCTGGTCGTTAGGACTGAGCTGTTGGTTCACATTCAAACGATTTCGGTTTATATTTTCTTCCACAAGAGCACAAAGGTTTACAATTTAGTTGCTTGAAAATGTTTTTATCATTCCACCTAAAACATTTTGCACGAAACAATAACCACTTACTGGTATTCACACCGACTATAGTCCAAAAAAAAAAAAAAAAAAAAGGAGAAAAAAATCATGATAGTGGGAAGCTTCAATGAATAACAAGACGTGCAGGTGACTTAGGTGAATAGCTGCACGTACTGAGAGAAAGTGTTGTGCAGTAAGTCATTAAGAGAAAAATCGGCTCTGGAGATTTAGCGAGAAAGGTAGAAAGGAAAACATCACTCATGAATATACCATAAAGATCCGTGTTTCTTAGTAAGGCAGGTTACAGCATTCAACTGTCTACCTTGTTTATTAGCACACACACACACACACACACACACACACACACACACACACACACACACACACACACACACACACACACACACACACACACACACACACAACAAGTAAGGTCAGGTTAGCCAATCAGCGTGAGATACAATAGAAGGTGTCGTGTTGCTGCACACTGGCCACCATCAGCAGCACCACCACCACCACCACCATCACCGAGAGAGAGAGAGAGAGAGAGAGAGAGAGAGAGAGAGAGAGAGAGAGAGAGAGAGAGAGAGAGAGAGAGAGAGAGAGAGAGAGAGAGAGAGAGAGAGAGAGAGAGAGAGAGAGAGAGAGAGAGAGAGAGAGAGAGAGAGAGATATCAATGAAGTTTTGCATAACTGATAACATGACAATTGACGAAACAAAACAGTGATGCACATTTCCTTACTGTCCTGCTCTCCTTTTACTGCGTCCATTCTATTTTGTAACTTAGGTGCTCTCTCTCTCTCTCTCTCTCTCTCTCTCTCTCTCTCTCGTCCGTCCCTGAGGGATGGTCTAATGCTGGCCCGTCCCTGCGGTGCGCGGCGGGAGGCAGAGCCCGGGTGCTACAAAGAGAAGAGGAGGAGAGGCTCAGCTATGTTATCACACTTCCATTTCCTTTCCGTCTTTCCCTGACTCCTACACACCAAGCTTACTGTCACCACTAACAGCACTCCTCTCGTACCTAGACATTTGCTATGAATAAAAAGTCCACACGACACAACACACACACACACACACACACCCGGTAGCTCAGTGGTTAGAGCGCTGGCTTCACAAGCCAGAGGACCGGGGTTCGATTCCCCGGCCGGGTGGAGATATTTGGGTGTGTCTCCTTTCACGTGTAGCCCCTGTTCACCTAGCAGTGAGTTGGTACGGGATGTAAATCGAGGAGTTGTGACCTTGTTGTCCCGGTGTGTGGTGTGTGCCTGGTCTCAGGCCTATCCGAAGATCGGAAACAATGAGCTCTGAGCTCGTTCCGTAGGGTAACGTCTGGTTGTCTCGTCAGAGACTGCAGCAGATCAAACAGTGAAACACACACACACACACACACACACACACACTTCCTGCGGTAACGTCTGAGCGCGACAAGAGACAAGAGTAACTCCGGGGCTAAGTAGTGAGCGTCTCGCGAGGCTGGCTGGAGTAGCGGCGTGGCTCGTGGGAAACCAGCTGAGATATGGAGATGTGTTGTCTGGAGAGGCGAGGGTCATATCAGGCTCGTTATGTGTATTATGCAACATTGACTTCTCTTGCCAAATTTTATCGGGTTGAATTTTCTACGACAAAGATTGAAATGTATAAACAGATAAATAGTAAATATATAAATAGATGAATAAATTAGTAAACAAAGAATCAAAGCAGTGTGTTGCGGGCGTGGCAGCGTGGAGGAGCAGGAGTGGTAAGGACTAAGGACTAAGGACGGACACACACACACACACACACACACACACACACAGAGAGAGAGAGAGAGAGAGAGAGAGAGAGAGAGAGAGAGAGAGAGAGAGAGAGAGAGAGAGAGAGAGAGAGAGAGAGAGAGAGAGAGAGAGAGAGAGAGAGAGAGAGAGAGAGAGAGAGAGAGAGAGAGAGAGAGAGAGAGAGAGAGAGAGAGAGAGAGAGAGAGAGAGAGAGAGAGAGAGAGAGAGAGATGAGTAGTGAAGTATATCAAGGCTATGGTTGTGCTGAAATTGAATATATTGAAAGGCTTATTTTACATTCGTTGTCTAGCAACAAAGACTTCGTATGGCGTAGTAAATAATAATAAGAATATATATATATATATATATATATATATATATATATATATATATATATATATATATATATATATATATATATATATATATATATATATATTATGCGATCACCTGAGATGCGTTCCACTGTCAACCACTGCAACACTGTCTTTGTAATAACACCGTCTTTACCTGTAGATGAATGGATGGGAGGAGGAGGAGGAGGAGGAGGAGGAGGAGGAGGAGGAGGGGAAAAGGAAGACGAAGAAAAAAGAAAAATAGGGGAAAAGGAAGACGAAAAAAGAAAAAATAGGGAAAAGGAAGACGAAGAAAAAAGAAAAATAAACAAAATAATAACAACAGCAACAACAAAACAAGGAATAAAAGAACGAAAAAAAGAGAGTAAAGGAGAAGGAAAAGGAGAAAAGGAAGCAGAAATGAAAGAGAAGGACAAAAAGAATAAGGAGGAGGAATCTACAAGGTAAGGAGAGAGAGTGGGTCGGTAGGTGGAGTTAAGAGCAGTTCCCCCCTTGTAGTTTATTGGGCAGGATGTAGCAGCCGCCACACGGGCCGAGAAGGACCACCAACCCACCCTCCGCTGCTGAAATATTTAACAAGAACGAGATGTGATCCTAATTTCTCCAGATTCTTCACTCTTCTCCCTTTCCTTGCGAGTCTGGAGTGCCGCGCGGAGAAGTGGACAGACGGAAAAGGAGGGGAAAGAATGTGGAAGAGAAAAGAGTGAGTGGAGAGCAGGTCTTCCAGAAAACACAGTATATGGATGTGGAGGAGTGAAAGTTAGTGACAGGTGGATGAACACATGAGAGGTGGAAAGGTGGCGACCGTTGAGAAAGTAGATAGAAAAAAAAGTGTCAGAGAGAGAGAGAGAGAGAGAGAGAGAGAGAGAGAGAGAGAGAGAGAGAGAGAGAGAGATGTAAAGAGACCAAGAGAGGGAGGGAGGAAGGGAGAGGCCAGGTTGTGGTGAAACATTAAACACGGAGCGGCAGCGACCTAATGGACGAAAAGTGATCTCAGCTCGGGGCTTTCCCAGTCTGGCTCAGCCTTCAGCTTGCAGGAGACTTGAGACCCTTGCCTCGCCAAGCTATAGAAAGCCTGAATAACGATGGATCACTAACTGTCATTCAATAGAAAATTAAACAAAATATATAGAGACAAAAATGTACAGACTCGTTTAGATCCTCGCGGTGAGATAGTTCCCCCTGTCGAGATGTTAGTATAGCCGGGAATTTCCCATCGACCAAAATTCATATTACTGTAGCAGAATGGAATTTTGCATGAGATGCATAATAAACTATTAACGTACACGTGCATATCTGGCGGTAGTTAAACGGTGCTGTTTCCCTTTTTCTTAAAATTGTGATGTGAAAAACAACATCCATCTATTAATTTCATTAGATATAAATGAAAGGGGAAACTGACGAGGTATTTACTCCACAACAATCTCTGGGGATTAAATTATGATTATAAATATTTTACAAACAAGTTATGAAAACTGTTCTGAATGACTGTGACGCAATGCATTATTTGAGCAATGAATCACCTGAGAGAAATTAGGAAGGAGGAGAGCTTGAGGACTTCTAGATTACAATGGCGTTATCATATTATAACTGTTTTTATTCAAGCATGAAATCGAAGTCCTCATTCACTACAAACCAGTGGTGGAACTGTTTAAATTCAAAACGACGTTTGGGTGGTAGGTTTGCTAGCAATGAAGTTTGCAGATAGTATATGATCAGTGTCTACATTGTGCAGATAATAACAGACTGAATAAGATAACATACGGACGTCCACGCCATGCATTTGTGTGTGCAGCGCAACCTGTACTTCATGCTCTCTCACTTACTGATATGGAAAAAATTACCGAAAGTAAGGGTGTGATGCAAATATCCATCACCTGAAGTGGACAGACTCTGAAAATGTCTCTATGGTTATCAGCCTCGCTCGATGAGGTTCACGGCATGGCTGGCATTCTGGACGGGAGATCTATACATCAAAGCTTGAAAACACGCTGAAACCTCATGGGGTGATTCGAATTATGACGTTGTACAGTACATTATAACTACTTCAGTAAGGTCTTCCCGAAGTTCATGCAAAATATCAAAGCGGCATGACTTCTGTGAAACCTAAACTGTGATTAGTATTAACTGCATGGAACAATTGTACACAAAGACCTAGGTATCTCTGATCACTTTGATCTAAGGCACACCACGTCTTCAATCCCAACACTAGAATGACAATCCAGAGAGGGAAGGCAGAACCATGTTCCACAGGGAAAGAGGAGTGGTACACACACACACACACACACACACACACACACACACACACACACACACACACACACACACTTCTAGCTAGCCCTGCCGCTCTCTGCCAGCCAGCATGCCGTATCACTTGTTCCCATCTTTCACTCCATCGGCCTGTCCTTATCTTTTACCGATAATTTTGTTTTTTTCAGTGTTTGTATATCCCCTCAACAGTCTCATGAAATTCATAAAACTAATGTAGCAGGCTCTTCTTTGCCTTCTCTCCGTCTAGCTTGATATAAGGAGGTTCTCTGGTACACTCTGGAACTCCCTACTTGCTTCTGTATTTCTAACTTCCTATGACTTGACTTCATTTAAGAGGGAGGTTTCAAGACATTTATCCCTTATTTCTGGCTAACTTTATCGGATTTGCAAGGGGACTGGCAACTATATGGGTCCTTTTTTCTGTTTTATGTTTTCTTTCTTTAGTTTTCCCCTCTTACATAAAAAAAGGCATTAAATCACACACCATTTCCTAAAATCAGTATTTGGACTAGTTATTTTATCCCCAAGAATCTTTGCATTGGTTCGAACTGGAGCTTGACTCTCTTGCCTTCCGTACTAGTGATGGTGAAGCCCAGTGGTGAACGCAGCGGCAACAGTCTTCGCAGGATACACACACTTGTATGCACGCCACGTTTACCATCTTCATTTTTTTTTTCTATCTTCCGCTTACTCTACTCATAAATATCACTACTATTATGGACACTTCGACTAATGCTGCTTCTCATATAATCGTCGTTATCGTTGTTGTTGTTGTTGTTGTTGCTGTTGCTGCTGTTACTACCACCATCACCACCATCACTACCACCACTACTATTGCTATTGCTCCACCACCACCACCAACAACAACAACAATAGCAACAGCAATAACAATAACAACTGCTAGACCATCATTAGGTACAGCAATTTATATTCTTAGTCAACGTTCGAGCATTATGGAATCAGTTTTTCATGAGCGAATGATGTACGAATAGGATTATGATTTTTTGGGGTGATTACTATGTGCTTCCTTGGAAGATTCGAATGTACAACTAAACACACACACACACACACACACACACACACACACACACACAGAAGACAATGATAGTAGTAGTAGTAGTAGTAGAAGTAGTAGTATATAGCAGTAGCAGTAGCAGTGGTGTGGGTGGTAGGGAAACACAAATTGATGAAGAAGAATATACTTGTGTTTACCTACCACCCACTTTACACATTTGTCTAAATATACACAACAGTAGTACAGGAAAACAAACCAAACTGCAACAAGACAAGTATTAACGGCCCGAAGCTTCAACACACCAACAGCTATACACAGTAGGAATCAGTAGCCTTCCTTCCTTCCTTCCTCTATTGATTGATTTCCCCCCAAGAAACCTAAGCAACCAACACTGCACACTTCCCTCACAGCTCTCTTAGCAACGCCACCCGACCCGCGACGCATCTCACTAAACAACAGAGAGGCGACGCTCACTGGAAAAAGAAAAAGAATAAAAAAAAGAAAAAAAGAAAATGAGGAAAAATCGAAGCCAAAATCCCTTCGAGCTTTCAAGAGATTTTTATCCGATCGTTGGTAATTGGCTACATTTAAACAAGGAGAGATTGAGCACGTCTGACGGTGGTAGTGATAGCGCTGGTGGTGGTGGTGGTGGTGGTGGTGGTGATGCTTCTGGTTTTGATGATAATGATGGTGGTGGTATAACAGAAGTGGCAACGATAGAGGCTTTGGAAAAATAGTACAGATCGGTCAAATGTGAAGGATAATGTATGAAATTTTACTTTCTTTCAGCAATCGTAGCTTCTCTATAAATGCAACGCACATGCCATGGAAAAGACAAGGAATATATACAGTATGGCTCCTCCTCCTCATCATCATCATTTTCGTCTTACGTCCGCATTTTCCCATTTACGGTGGTGACTTATTTCCACAACTGGCGACCTTGTGCTATAAGTATAACTCTGCCTTCTTTTTCCTTTTAACCCTTTAACTTACTCTTGCTAAACGCACACACTCATAGCCATTGCTCTTGCTTGCTCTTCTCATCTTCCTCCTACTTCTTCACCTATCTATACTCTACCGTACCCTCACTGCCTACCTCCTTGCCTTCTTTTGTTGTTATGTTCTTGCTTTTTCTCCTCTTCCTCCTATTCCACTAACCTATACAGTACCTAATCCTCACTGGCTACCTCCTCACTCTCTCTTACTCTATGTTCTTACTCTTTCTTCTCTTAATATTCCATCTATCTATACTGCCTTACTCTCACTGCCTGCCTCCTCGCCCTCGTCTTCGTACTCATCTCCGTCTCATTTCATTATCCTCATTTGGTCGCCCGGGAGCAGCGGAGGACGGTGGCATATTGGCAGGTGGGCGGCGGCTGTCGAGGATCACGGTGGAGGGCGAGTGGGAGACACGCATAGGAGACACTAATGAGACACTTTTAGCGACGTGGTTGCCTCTTAGAGGTGACGCAGGAATACTTCACAGCTTCCTTAACGGAGGAGGAGGAGGAGGAGGAGGAGGAGGAGGAGGAGGAGGAGGAGACAGCTTGATAGATGTCATATAAGAAAATGTATGTAGAGAGAAGTAGATAAATAGAGAGACGTAGGTTAAGAGGGGACATGACAGAAGTATTTAAGTGGTATAGGGGAAATGATAACGGGGACATGAGCGAAGTTCTTAGGATCGGTAGAGGGGACAGAACCAGAAATAATGGGATTAAGCTTGAGAAGTTCAGGTTTAAGAGAGAAATGGGAAGGAACTGATTTTGAAACAGAGTGGTTAATGAGTGGAACGGACTCTGTGGTCATGTTGTTAGTGCTGAGACAATAGAGAGCTTTAAAAGAAGATTGGATAGATTTATGGATGGGGATGATAGATGGAATTAGATAGCTTTGTTCATGCACGTGTAAGCCTTGCGGCCCCTTGCAGCTTCCCTCTTTTCTTATGTTCTTATGTTCTAAAATGCTAATACAGAAAGTTCATAATACAATTGTTTTAATTTTTGTGTTGTTTTTCAAGACTTTTTTTATTGCGAAACGGAATGCAACCTCAGCCGAGTTAGCGAGTGGATGTGAGATTATCTGCTGCAATAATTAGCAGCTCAGAATTGAAAAAAAAAAAAAAAAAGGGATGAAAAAAGAAGAAGAAAAATGTAGCAGAGAGTCAAATGAAGGCAACACCACAGCAATACTATGGGAATTTGACGAAAAAAAAAAAAAAAAAAAGGAAGAGATAAGTGGGAGCACGGATTTTTTCAGCACGACTCTTGAAAAACAGAAATAACGTTGTCTAAAACTGAAGCACGTAAAGGCCTAAACCACAGCAGAGTATTGCGTTTCTCTTATTCCCAGCATCACCGTTCATTCCCTCTTCCATATTCTTCAATACTCTCTTCCTTATAATTGAAACTTCCCATATCTTGCTTCAATTCTCTCTCTCTCTCTCTCTCTCTCTCTCTCTCTCTCTCTCTCTCTCTCTCTCTCTCTCTCTGCAACCACCGTAATTAGTATACACCGCACTCTTAACATAGCTGTCCTTTATGGCGTTATGGTCATCGTAAACACACACACACACACACACACACACACACACACACACACACACACACACACACACACACACACACACACACACACACAAATATTTCAAGTCGCAATATTTTACTGAGGCTATAAGCGTTACCTACTTTTTTTTTCTTTTCTCTCCGGTAATTTGACGCTACAGTGGTATAATTGCGGTGATATGTTTCGTCCATTAGTGCACAATACTTTCCTGCGGCGCCGCTTATACATAGTAATGGCTGTGATTGGTTACCGCGCTGGGGGAGGAGGAGGGACTAGAGGAATTCGTTTTATAATAAGGCTCTTGATAATTATGTCTTGGCTGATCTTTTAACAACGACACCAAATATTTACATTATTCTTAACCCCTTCAGTAATGGGACACATTTTCATCATGAGTTTTGGATGTGATTTGACGATTTTGTTTTTGTTAGAAAGGGTCCATGGTGGCCGGAAGATTAATGGCCAGAATTGTCACATGCGTTTCTGAAGCTGTATAAAATCACCAAACAGTAACCAGAATGAATATGGTAACGTGTCATGGTGCTCAAGGGATTAAGAGGTTCTAGTGATGGTAACTTTGTCTTTCATTGTTCCTACGAGAGAGAGAGAGAGAGAGAGAGAGAGAGAGAGAGAGAGAGAGAGAGAGAGAGAGAGAGAATGTGGACTGAATAGTGGTATAGAATAGAGATAGTGGTAGTAGTAGTAGTGGTGGTAGAAGTAGACAGGTGAAATAAAATTGGCGTGAAGTGTGGATGCGTTGGTGTAGATGGTGTAGAACAGGACAGCGTAGATCACTGACATCGTTCGGAGGGGAAAAAAATAGGGCCTGGGAAGAGATGAAGGGGAGGTGGCAGGTGAGGAACAGAGGGTGGCGTCAGAAAGGTGAAGGAGCAACAGGTAATGAAGAAACATCTGCCCAGCGACCAGGTAAGGAAACCACGGGACTTTTCTATCCTGTGCTGAAGGAGAAGTGAGATTTGTGGTGGAGCAAACGAGAACATCTTATCACTGTGAATCTTGTTGGGTTGTCATGATCTTTTGTGTTGTTCTTGTTTTGTTCTATCTAATTGTTTTCTTCTTATTCTTATTCATCTCTCTCTCTCTCTCTCTCTCTCTCTCTCTCTCTCTCTCTCTCTCTCTCTCTCTCTCTCACGAATTACAGCACCTACAGTGTTGTTCCCACATAGTTTCTCGCTGACTCTCCCCCTCCCAGCTTAGCCCTCCCCCTCCCCTAAACCCCGACACTCAAATGGATCAAGTTAACGAGTGACCAAGGCTGTCTGGACTCGACTCAACCAAAAGCCGCGGAAAACCATTATCTTCTCTATCTCTCCAGCACAGAGGCGGAGGTGGAAGTGCCGGGGTTCACTGCAGTACCATAATTGCACGGCGGGTAAGGCTGGTGTTGTCTTTAAGAAATAGAGACACACTTTCTATATCTCACTATTTTATCTTTTCAATTATTTTACTCTTGTTTCCTGTCATCTGGCGTGTTATTTCAGGATTGCCCTAGTCTAACAGTGGCAAAAGCCGAAGTTAGGCGGTATTTGCTTCTGTCTTTATCAAAATGCCACTGCTGGTAAAATATTCCTACATGCCAGCCTCTGTCGCTTCCCTACGTCTTCTTCCTCCAATATCAAATGCATACTTAGCGTGAATGAATTAATTAAGACTTTAAAATTAGCCTAAAGAGAAAGCTGAAGGAGAAAGAAATGAAAGATACCGAGTGAAACCAATCTTTTGGTGGAAAGTTGGAAGACTGACGGACGAAGAGGGAAAAGAAGATAGAGGGAGGCAAAGGAGGGGAGATATGGCAACTGGAAAAGAACAAGAAAATGTAAAGCAGGTAAAAGGATGGAAGAGATAAGGAACAAAAGAAGAGGGAGATAGAGTGGGGCAAAAAGGTAGAAAATGAGGGCAGCAAAATGTGGAGGGAGGGGAAGAGCGGGTCTAAATCTCTTTCATTATATAAATCCATTGACCAACTGGAGCAAGAAATAATTTGGAGATGACAGATACTGAGGATTACTAGAGCGCCGCGAGGGAGGAGGGAAGGACAGAGGGAAGAAGAAAGGTAGACAGAGAAAAAGGAAGGAAGGAGGGGTAAGACGAAGGGAAGGGGAAATATTGAGAAAAGAGGAAGGAAGAGAGTTGTGTGGGGGATGAGGTAAGGGTGAAGGAGACCTAGATTAAGGCAAGGAAGGGCAGGAGGAAGGAAGGGTGATAGTCATAAGTCCTTGCCTGCTGAGTGACACTGAATCAGGTCATAGGGGACACAAACTATTTACAAACTGTTGCCTGAAACTCTTCCGCGCTTCACTTCCACTACTTTCCAAAGGCTACAGTTAAAGTTACATGTGTTTTTTTAAGACTATTTACAGTTCTAGTGACAGACTGACAAGATTCCTACGTTACTGAATGAAGAAACGTTCCTGAAAACCTGGCTAATCATTTCTTTGATCTTTGAGAACAATCGTGGTGAAAGAACAAAGCGTTTTAGTTTTAGCATACAAGCATACGTATCGATTCGCTCGCTGTACGGTGCATATATGTCAATTACGCTTCTTTTTCAGCCATTCTTCCTCACCGCCCAGCTAGAAGGAGGCACATTTAAAAATAGTCGAGGAGAGTGAAGCTTTACAAAACCCATGCTCGAAAAATAGTGACACGTCTGCTGCCAACTTGTGATCCGCAACGTACATCACCACCACACTCCCATCCAATCATGGCGATGGTCGTGACATTGTGTGCTCGCCGTCACCGTTGAATCCAATACCACACAGGGAGTCACTGCACCTTATACGGCTAAATAGCTCACCACGGAAATGTCAAGGATTACCTACCGTACGCCTCATATATTTTTTCTAAACATTCGAGATAAACTTCCAAGAAAACAAGTCTATCTATTACATATACAGGGCGAGATATAAACAGTAAGGTAAGAGTCACAGATACACAGAAACTACTGCTCCACTAACTGTTCCAGAAATGAGCCAATCAAACCCTGAAAGACACCATCTAGCATCCCAGGAGCAGCTTATCCCATCACCGCACTAGGCCAGCAGGGAGAGCGTCGTTACTCAGCCCCCACCAGTGAAGAGCCCGGAAAAAAAAAAGATTAACAAAAACGAGCCATCAGCAGAGAAGAATGTATAGGAGAGCATTCACGACACATAAAAAATACAGTACAAAGAAACCAGACCAGAGTGTAGGATAACATTCATGACAGCTAAAGAATACAAAGAAACCAGACCAGTGTACCATTCGTAACTGTATACCTTCCCTTCTTACTCTTTATAGTGTATCAGTCAGCCTTCCATCAAGTTTGTCTTCTGCATTTATAGATCTATCTATCTATTATCATTTTTTTCTAACCTTCTCATATGAAATCATCTTGTGTGTGGTGCAAGGATAGGTGGCTGTGGAGATAGTGGTGGTGGTGGTGGTGGTGATAGTGATGGTGATGGTGATTGTGGCGGAGCGGTGTTTAGGAGTTTTGGGTCTAGAGGTCACAGTGTCAGAGATAATGTCTAAGGGGGTGCCTGGGTAAAAGTATTGCTACATAAAGGAGTTTCTAATTAGTTTTCTTTTTTAGCGGTCGCGTAGCACCTTTACTCTTTTCACGTCACCGGCTGTTGTCTACCGACGAGCACGACAAACATTAATTAGCACTTCAATTCTACCTACTTTTATTTTCATTCTTAGATATGTTATGACTCTCTCTCTCTCTCTCTCTCTCTCTCTCTCTCTCTCTCTCTCTCTGTGTACAGTATAATATGGCCAGTAGAATTACGTTTGCAGTGGCCGGAGCACTCTGGACGACATGATAGCTCTTCTGTAAATAGCGTTTATTTGATGTAGCTGTGAAGTATTTAGCGTGATTCTGAATACAAATATCCTACGAATAATTTAAATGTTTTGTAAAAGATATCATTACGGGACGTTATGAAAGTGCCGTTTTAAAATCCACTGTACTGTAATAGTTAGAAAAATCCGAATTATCAGTCGTCCCATGGGTAATTTCCTTAAACACTGCCGTCACAGGACTGGATTGTGGCAGACGCATCCTTTCCAGTAACAGTGAAAATATTTTAGGCAGCGTTGGTTACTCACGTGCTCATGTGATTTAAATACTTGAGAATAAACGTAAACACACACACACACACACACACACACACACACACACACACACACACACACACACACATTAGAAGGGGACTAACAATATGTGGCGCAGAGTAAAAACACGTTACTCGATGATGTAATTAAGTATCAGTAATTATTAGTGGTGTAGGAGTTCCCTATTCACTCCTCCACACCACACCACACCACTGCGTCGAAGCAATGTGGTGTTCCAGGCCATACACACGCAGTTCCGCCACATGGAGACTTTCCTTATCTGGTGAGTGGATCTGAGGCTCTTTATTGGATGTACGTCGCAGTGAAGCTTCGTTTATGATGAGTAATTGGCGATATATGTGTTGCGAATATCGTATTACACTACTTTTCAGACATCCCTTACCAGGAAATCAAGTGAAGCAGGTGGAGGGGAGGGTGGTGAGTGCTGGAAGCTGGCAAGGGAGGGAATGAAGGGCTGATATTGAGAGGGAGAAGGTTGAGTGTGTGAGCGTGATGGGCACACAGATTGAAATCAAATACTCATAATATAGCGTACACAGATGCGGGACAGATGCGAATTAGAAGTAAATATAAACACACACTATTCGCTAGTTCAGTGGCCTTGTTCCTGCTACAACCATAGGACAAGCAGGGTTAGCGCCACGCTCAGGACGGTAGGTAAGAAGTTATCATTGTTTTTCCAGCGAGCAGCAAGCGTCCCGTCCCGCAACCTATGCCACGGGGCTACAACAACTGTCATTTAGAATTCACTTCCAGTTTACTGCAAATTCAATATAAAACAGAAAATTTCAATGCTTTAATGAGCTTCCAATTGAGAACATTATATAATACGCCACGTCAAGTAATTGCTCACCTTTCGACCAGTACTGATTAATGAGTGGTGTTGCGTCATGGAATGCATCCGATCCATTATGGCGCCCCGGGACCCACGTGTGCTAATGATGCACGTCACCCATCATAACAAATCATACCAAAAATATTAATGAGATTTACAATGCAAAATCTGTTCCTATAAAATAAACTAAAATGGAGGTAACTTTGTACTAAATGCACCTATGGCTAACCAGACACAAAAATAAATCACCGGCAAACTTTGAGGAATGTGGCGAAACAAGGAAAAGTCACTGCAAGCCACGTAGTTTGTTGCTCATTTGTGTCTTATCTCTGTGTTAAAGAATATGGCAAGGGCAGTGAGTCAGCTGGGCAGGTTAACCCCTTCATTACTGAGACACATTTTTACCATGATTTTTGGGTAAGATTAAATTATTTTATTTGGATTAGGAAGGGTCTATAGAGGCCGAAAGATTAATGGCCAGAGTCTTTACTATTTGAATCTCTACATACGTTTCTGAAGCCGTATAAAATCGCCAAATAGTAACCAGAATGAATATGAAAACGTGGCACGGTACTGAAGGGATTAAAGGAAAGAGCCTCTCTAAGACACGGAGTTTGTTTTCCCATTGGTGTCTCTGTGTTAAAGAATAGAAACAAGGGCGGTGAGTCAGCTGGGCAGGTTAGGTTAGTGTGGGTAGGGCGACACTCACCTTGCAGCACGTGGTGTCCCTGAGACTCTCCCTTCATGTTGTATGTTGTGCTTACCATTTCCCGGACTGTCTGTCTTCTTACTTCTAGTGAAATAAAGAAATATTTACCGTCAGAAAGAAAAGTGTTTATTTACTTTCATTAAAAGCAAGGAATCAATCAATCATATTTATTTACATTAAACTATCCATACAATAACCACATATTACAATACATTATATATTCGAGAAGACATCAGTACCATGGAAGTTATATTTTTATTGAATAAATTCGCAAAGGACTCCGCATCGTTATTGCAGTCATGAATGTCATAGCAAAGATTGTGGGGAATTGAGGCAAATACAGACTTAGTTGGGAGAAAACTTATCCGGTAGAAGAAAAAATAAATAAAAAAATAAATAAATAAAATAATAAATAAAATAAGAAAAAAATGAAAAAAAAAAAAAAAAAGTCGGCGCGGAAAACAGTTGAAGGCTCGTCTAACTCCTCTCATGAACTATAAAATAATGAAATCAAACAACAAACAAACATTTTTAAATCTGAATATAAGACAATTAAATAATTTAGTTTTCAAAAAAGTGGTCGGCCATGACTACTACTACTACTAAAAAGTATTAGTGTTATTGCTGTGAAGAATACCAATACCACCACCACCACCACCACCAGCGTCGCAACCACCACCATCACCACTACTATTATACTACCTACTACTACTACGTATAACTGGTTGTTTACGTGATGACTGGTACGTAATTGTAATCCTCTTGTAATGTTGAGAGAGAGAGAGAGAGAGAGAGAGAGAGAGAGAGAGAGAGAGAGAGAGAGAGAGAGAGAGAGAGAGAGAGAGAGAGAGAGAGAGAGAGAGAGAGAGAGAGAGAGAGAGAGAGAGAGAGAGAGAGAGAGAGAGAGAGAGAGAGAGAATGTATGCAAACTCCAAACAGATAGATGAGTGTGACTTAATCTGTGCAACAAACCGAGGACAGAGAGAAAATTCCCGAGTGATTATGGGGAGGAAAGCAGCAGCAGTAACAGCTTTAGCAGTATTGTGGCGTCATTGTGCATAGTGGCCGTGACGGTGGCATTACACCACCACATTTGCTGGGAGGCGCTGGTGATGTGGTGGAGAAACGCTGTTGGTGGTGGCAGTCGCCTTTATGTTTTGATAGAGGTGTATTTCTCGATCAGTGTTGAAGGAGTGACGGTGAGCACGACGGCCGGCGAGCCAGGACAGACAGCAGGCCGTCACTAGCGTGCTCATGTTTGGTGTTCCTGTGTACCTCAGTGTCTTGAGAGAAGTGACGCCGCCAGATTGAGGAGCATCGATTTCTGGGCTTGAAACTTTAGGCCGACGAAAAACAGGGGAAGAAAAGAAAACTATTAAGAAGTCTTTTCGTCATAATTGATCAACGAAAGGAGACGTTAAAGTAAAATATTGTGCTGAGGATTCTCAATTTCTAAAGAGATACTGCCTTGCAAAGTACAACGACGCATTATGCTGCGGGAAGAACTTGTCCAACTCTCGGCAGTCTTGCGGAACTATGTTAAGTCGTCGACCGTTTCTCCACTTGTATTAACTGCTAGTTATTGTAAACATGGCACGCCACATTCATGGCTTAGTCATAGATGAACACGAATGTACCACATGAAAGCATGTACAGCATTGACGCAACCTTCAAAGAACATTACTATATTTGTAAACATATGGCGCAGCGCACCGCTTCAGTATGGCTGGTTCAGCACGGCATCGGATCATCACACACATATTTTAAAGATTTTCCCAGCACACATGCACTTATACTCTCTTTTCGGGCACAAAGTACTTCCTCATTTTTTTGTTCCGCCTTCTGACCAAAGTCGGCCACACTCAACACATAAGGTGTCTTCGAAGAGAACCTTTCCTGCACGAGAGACTGTTCCCCCAACCCCCCTGAGAGCAGTGTTTTGTAGAATACATGAAAGAGCGCCACCGACAAGACGAATATGGGAGAATGTCCTTCACAGGTAATGTGATTCACTGTGAAGTGTTTCATCTTCGTATTGGCTGTCAGGTGTGGGCCAAGACTGGCCGCAGATCGAGAGTTGGGGTCGATACTGCCACAGCCGCGGCCACCAACAAGAATCCAAACACGATGCACGGCTGCGGTTGGCGTTGGCCCTGGAGCCAGGCTGTGACCAGAGCACACGCGGCCCAAACACTGCACCACATCTCGCCACAGCATCGGAAGTTGCAGCTGCTGGAGGAGGCTGGACCAAAGCCTGTTCTACCGAGGGAGCCGCCGCTGCCGTCTAGACCTCCGGCAAAGTCACCGCCTCTCTCCAGGCTGGTGTCATCCTCCAAAGTGTAGCTTGGTGAGTCAGAATCCAGACCTATCGATGAAGAAACATCTGTGATGGAGTGAAGGGAAGGCATGCATGAAGCTGCTATCGCCAAGAGAGAATGAGTAACGAGTTCTGGCTTATCTGTTAGTCTAGCGGTTAGTTGGTTAGTCTACTGGGTTGCTGCTCTTCAGCCAGACTAATATTTACTTGATATGAGTGGCTGCTGTACTCACCTGCCCTGAAGTCACCAGGCTTGCTCCATATGTCCATCATGCGGTCAGTATTGGGTCTCTCCGGCCTGATTACTGTGGAACCAGAACACCTACGTTAGCTGAGAGCATTCACACGCTTTATCAATGTAAATAACTTAATCTACCCACCAATTCAATATACATCTCTCTCTCTCTCTCTCTCTCTCTCTCTCTCTCTCTCTCTCTCTCTCTCTCTCTCTCTCTCTCTATATATATATATATATATATATATATATATATATATATATATATATATATATATATATATATATATATATATATATATATATATATATATATATATATATATATATATATATATATATATATATATATATATATATATATATATATATATATATATATATATATATACACACACACACACACACACACACACACACACACAAACACGATGGAAGAAAACAATCAACCGGTAAACCACATTGATAGAATTTTCAGAGACATATAATTTGCTAAGGAATATTGGATTAGCATTTCACTATATGGACAAAGAAATGATGAAGAAATTGATAAGTACTAAAATAAGACCTAGATTGGAATATGCAGGAGTTGTGTGGACCCCCATAAAAAGAAACACATAAGGAAATTGGAGAGACTACAAAAAATGGCTACAAGAATGGTTCCAGAATTTAAAGAGATGACATATGAGGAGAGACTAAAAGCTATGGATCTACCAACCCTGGAACAGAGAAGAGAGAGAGGGGATCTGATACAAGTTTATAAATTGATTAACGGAATGGATCAAGTGGATAATGAGAAACTAATCCTGATAGAAGAATATGACATTAGAAGCACAAGATCGCATAGTACGAAACTGAGGAAGGGAAGATGTCTGAGAGATGTTAAAAAATATAGTTTCCCGCAAAGATGTGTTGAGACTTGGAACAGTTTGAGTGAGGAAGTGGTGTCAGCAATGCGTGTGCATAGTTTTAAAGAGAAATTGGATAAGTGTAGATATGGAGACGGGGCCACACGAGCATAAAGCCCAGGCCCTGTAAAACTACAACTAGGTAAATACACACACACACCGCGCAGTGTAGTGGTTAGCACGCTCGACTCACAATCGAGAGGCCCGGGTTCGAGTCCCGGGAAGCAGCGAGGCAAATGGGCAAGCCTTTTAATGTGTGGCCCCTGTTCACCTAGCAGTAAATTGGTACGGGATGTAACTCGAGGGGTTGTGGCTTCGCTTTCCCGGTATGTGGAGTGTGTTGCGGTCTCAGTCCTATCCGAAGATCGGTCTATGAGCTCTGAGCTCGCTCCGTATTTGGGAAGACTGACTGGGTGACCAGCAGTCGACCGAGGTGAATTACACACGTGTATATACCGTTAGTGTGTGTCAAAAGGAATACAACAGCAGTTTTATGAAGGCTTTTATGCTTTCTGTACAATACTTCTATTTCTGCGTGCTAAAAGATTCACAAGCAATAATAGCTATGAAAAAAAATATATATATATATACATACACACACACACACACACACACACACACACACACACACACACACACACACACACACACACACACACTAGTGTTCAAAGAAGGCAAGTGTTTTTCTCCCGTAAGCCTTTATCAAGGTCAGTTCCGGCGGTGTTAATCAGGAAGATGTTAACTGGATTGTATTCCTGTAATTATCTCAACTGGAATCCTCACATCTCATTTCTATACGTTGTGCGTTGTCTTCATCAAATATTTTCCTCTCACATGTAAGTTTCAAACACAGCATAACCTTTCCGTGCTGGCACACAGTACGCCTCCCTTGCACACTGGAGGGTTCCTCTCCTAGATCATTAATAAACACGGGGAAGTCAAGAGCTTTTCGTCTCATTAGGGCCTCTCCTTTAACTCACTGTCTTAATTCTCTAACACTACAGACTGAAGTGTTGCATCTCTTGCTATCTTCTATCGTTATTTGGGAACACGTCTCTCCCTCCCGCGGTTACACTTCCTTTCCTCACTCTTACTTATTCATGTCTATCTCACTAATGCAAGTCAGTCTTCACTCTCACTATTTTCAATTCCCTTCCTGTCTTTGTTTCCCTTTCCCAAGACTTGAGCTACTTGTACTGATTATCATTAAGAAATCCAGAAGCAGAACTGACCAACTTCTCGAATCTTTACTAACTTTATTTTTCAGAAGATGCAATTTTGGAGGCTTTCTCTTATTTTTTCTGGACATTGCGTCATTGGCTACCCTCCTTCATATGTAAATACATTTAAAAATCATGAAACCTAAGAGAGAAATAGTTTTTGCTAATATTTCCAGCCAAACGGTGGGCGAGTTCGGTTGTTTAACTGGTGTAGAATCGAGGGATGAAAGCTGAACGTTCGTTAACTTTTACTCAATTTTTGTCTGACCTTTGCTGCAGCCGCTAAAATATATCGTATTGTTCCAAAGCGCATTATTAAAAGAGTATACACCTGTTCGAGGAATGCTTCATTTTCCAGCTTCCGAATACCCTGCAGCTGACTGAATGTTTAGGAGCCCGAAAGATAGAGAATGGGAGACCCAGCATATAACTTACACCTGGCCGCTATTGTGTTCTTTCCTTTCCTTTACTTTACTGGCGTTATCATCATCCATCGCCACCCCGACACCCCTTCTTGCTCTACTCCTCTTAACAGTGGCAACGCGAGGCTTCTATACAACACATGGCAGCAAAATGTACCGGATATCACTGGATCGCCTGTACTCAAGCGGTAAAAATGTTGTGTAGTCAGTAAATTATTGGCCTGCATCCCGGTGACCACTCTGCTCATCTCCTCTTGGTGATTTTGGTGCGTGGGATTAGTGAGGTATTAGTACTGTTTGTTTTCGTTATCATCACAATCACTAGCAACACTATCACCATCAGTATTATATTTTCTTTCTTTTCTTTTTTTTTTTTTCGGTTAGGGGAGGATACGTTTGAAAAATGTAATGCATGACAACTCAATAATTTCCCGAGAAGAGTGACGTGATTAAGAGGTTTCAGAGTGCGTTACGTATACAGATCATGCATTTACACGTCAGCTTTTGGCGTTCGCTACGAAATAGTGGAGAGAAAGTCGATCAGTGTTGTCAAAGTAATCCACGAACTAACACACGCATCTAACACCTCTTGCTTCCTTTGAGAGAGACGCGAGGGTTCCAAATAAAAGTAACAAATTTTAAACAGATGACTGACGGAAACGGGAAGCGCAAAAGGGGAGTGGCCGCTTAGCTTAGTTCAACAAATTTCCCGTTTTTCACTTACGTATTTCCTGTAAAAGGCGTTACGAGTATTTCCATAATTTAGCGAGTTAGCGATGTGCGTAGCGACAATACATTACTGTCACCATTTAAAGCAGGAGGATAATTCTGTGCATATATTATAATTACCACTATTGTAAACCATCAATTTGATTAGTTGGGATGACTATTATTATGCGCCCCTTCACTGGCAGGTCTAGCTTTATTATCCCATTCATGATTGCTACCCTCTCTCTAAACATCATCATCGCCATTATCATTGTTTCTACTATTATTTATTATCATTACTCATTATTAGTAATTTGAACACTGATTCGTTTAATGAGAGTAATTTCCCTTACCTATAGTTTGTGATGTTCTCATTGTTATCTTTGCCTACAACTGACAGAGAGAGAGAGAGAGAGAGAGAGAGAGAGAGAGAGAGAGAGAGAGAGAGAGAGAGAGAGAGAGAGAGAGAGAGAGAGAGAGAGAGAGAGAGAGAGAGAGAGAGAGAGAGAGAGAGAGAGAGAGAGAGAGAGAGAGAGAGAGAGAGAGAGAGAGAGAGAGAGAGAGAGAGAGAGAGAGAGAGAGAGAGAGAGAGAGAGAGAGAGAGAGAGAGAGAGAGAGAGAGAGAGAGAGAGAGAGAGAGAGAGAGAGAGAGAGAGAGAGAGAGAGAGAGAGAGAGAGAGAGAGAGAGAGAGAGAGAGAGAGAGAGAGAGAGAGAGAGAGAGAGAGAGAGAGAGAGAGAGAGAGAGAGAGAGAGAGAGAGAGAGAGAGAGAGAGAGAGAGAGAGAGAGAGAGAGAGAGAGAGAGAGAGAGAGAGAGAGAGAGAGAGAGAGAGAGAGAGAGAGAGAGAGAGAGAGAGAGAGAGAGAGAGAGAGAGAGAGAGAGAGAGAGAGAGAGAGAGAGAGAGGGGGGGGGGGAATGCTGTGTAGACCTAACAATTCTAGTCGTCCAGTCTTTGAATCTCATGACACTCGCAACTCACGGCTAAGGTAAAAAACCAAGCTTTGTATATTCTTAGATGAGGCATATAATCAACCTCTTCAGTGCCATGACGCATTTCCATATTCATTCTGGTTACTAACTGGTGATTTTATACAGCTTCAGAAACTCATTTGGGGATTAGAATAGTGGAGACTGTAGCCATTAATCTTCTGACCTCCATAGACCCTATCTAATGTAAATAAAATGGTCTAATCGTACACAAATCTCAAGACAAAAATGTGTCCCAGTACTAAAGGGGTTAAAGAAACATAAACGTTAACTTCAAAAGACAGGAGTATTGTTTGGAGTTGAGAGAGTGATGAGGCAATGTCCGTCAATGCATCCCACCCACTCCCTTGCCCGTCGTGTGGTTCTTGATCTCTGTATGAAACAGATTACCAGATAATTTCTATGGCAAACCAGGGACGCTGCCTTCAGAGTACCACACCGCACAGTACTTCAGCGATCAATGACGGACTGCTACTCGGCCTCTCCCCTTGTCTCTCACAGTCCCCCTCAAACTCTCTCTCCTCGTTGGAAAGCCTCATCAAGGGGACTGCACCATTAAATTACTGTTACGCCGCATTTAAACTCCCATGAACAATAACACACACAAAATTTCTTTCAAGAAAACATCCGGCAGACATTTTCTTCAAATACATCACACACAGGAAATTGTTGAACACATTTCATTTCTGTGTTATGTTTATATGACCTACAGCACGGATTAGTGGTACAGTGAGGATCGCAATGTCCATATTTGCGATTTTAGTATTGGGGGAGCTATCGAGTGTATTGGGCCAGGGCTGGGCGGGGAGGCATGAGGACTAAGGTAGTGTGAAGGCCAGGCAAACACGAGTCTTGAAATACTTCGTCGTTACAAGTATTTTGTTATTATAATTACTACAGTAAAGCGAACGTGTAGGGAAAAATGTCCCGGCAAACACGTGCTCGGCCTTGCATGACATCCTGAAACGTTCCGGAAAATGAATCACATTTTCTTTCCTCCTATTTCCGGACAGGGAACTCGCTTACAAAATTTAGAATTCTACCACAGTGTGCGGGTCTCGTTCTTACGTGTCTCACAAACAAGAATAGTTTACCAAAACGTGGCAACGCTGATATTACAATGTCTGATAAGACATTTCCTTGTGGTTATGCAATGGTTTCAAAATGTGACACCAACATGTGAGTCATGATCCATATTTTTGCCTCATGCTAGGCACACGCGCATGAGGATATTTTAGCTTCCAGATGTGTTCTATCCCTCACCAATCCTCCCCTTCCCCGAATTCATGATGGCCTCTGCACTCTTCACTTACCTGAGTTGCTGTTGCCAAGCTGCTCCTGCTTCTCCTCAGCTCTCCGATTTACCTCAATTTCTGTAAAGAGATTTCAATGTTGTGAGACATGCAGGGCACAAGAATGGAGGCACATGAATATCAAGGGATGTAGGTCACTAAAACAGAAAGCTGATTTCCCACACAAGAAAAGCACTTGGACTGACCGTACAGACGAACATTGCTCTCAGTCTCCCCGAGGGAGTTTTTTGCAGCACAGACGTAAGTGCCAAAATCTTTGGCTTTGAGGTTCCTGAGGGAAAGCTTCATTGTAGTTGTGTAGCCCTTACGGATCTCCTGAGTCTCCTGTCGGGAGGAGTTGATCAGCAGTTGGTCGTTAAATCGCCAGAAGTGGACAGCGTTGGGGAAGGCTGCCACCTGACACTCCAGAGTGACCGAGGTGTCGATGGGGGCGCCCACCAGCTGGTTGGGCACAGTGATCACAGGATGGACTGTAGGAGAGAGACAGTTAAGCGTCTGGAGTGTTATGCTGAAAGGAATACCTACAGTCATAAAATATGCGATATGAAATAATCTCAGAATCTTAAAAATGACGAACACATTAACACTGACAAGGGACGGTGAATCCTGATGGATATTAAACGATCACTTAGAGAGTGACCAATGGACTTGATTAGCTACAGCATTTTTATGGAGTCTTCCCGAAATACAGTAATCACTTCTCCCCTGATGACATTGCGCTCACAATGAGGCCCGAGAGCTCAGCCACCAAAACAGCCAGCATCAGAAAACACCTACTTCTCATCAAGGGCGCCTACCATGATTCAAACTATACTCTATATTATTCTACGGAACGCCGGTGATCACTCACTCACTACCAATAATAGCAACAACAAAGTTTGGGCTGAAAATCTATCAAGGGGGTAAATTCCAAGCCTGGTGTCTCCCATAAGAATAAGCTCGAATATATAAAAGAAACGATGGATGGAAACCTGCCACTTCATTAACACAGTCGCCATTGACATTACAAACTGGAGAATTTGGGACACCTGCACAGGGCGCCTGCCCCCGTCACTAGTCAGACTCACAGGAAGGAGCGGCTGCCTCTCTGAAAACACCCCACATCCAACACATACAAAGGTTACTTTTCAAATAAAAGTATAAAAACAAATACTGTAAAATGATGTAGCAAACACTGTATGAATGATTACACCAGGAGGAAAATTTTAGCGCAACAACATTTTTAAAACCAATGCATGAAAAGTTTCCTGTCCGTAAAGCGCATTCCGCCTTCCGATGTATTTCACAATTTGTTATTACCTTTGATGGAAATATTGGTGACGGCGTGTGCCTTTGTTGGCCGGAAATATTTGATGTGCTGATTTTTATTTATTTTACAGGTAAAAGCGGAGCGGCGGCGAGAGTTAGACGGCAGAGAGATGTGTTGAGCAGGAAAAAGAGGTCAGTTGAAGTGAGACTGAGCGGAGAGGAAGGCACTGACAACGCTAAAAGGAGGCGGCGACGAGGCAAGACATTGTAACGAGAAACAACGGAAGGCAACACACAGTGGACAGCAAAGGAGATACCGGATGTCCCAATTTCACGGGAAAAAACTAATTGAAATAATGACGCAGTTTTTTTTTTTTTTTTCTTTTTAGTGTCCATGTATACTCAAGCTAGTCCATCTCTTGCTACATTTGTGAACCTTAACGTAAATCAAGGACATGAACATACTTGCATAATATTCTGTAAGGATTTTTCTCACAAAATTTCTAGATTTGACGCATAATGGAAGAAAAGAGAACATCCCTAAGGGCTGTGCGACACGAGAGCAGTTGGCCCTGTCCTAGCCACAGTGATGCATCACCCATGGCACTAGCACTGTCCCTCCAGTAGCTGAGCGTATAGCACCATCATATAATAATAATAATAATAATAATAATAATAATAATAATAATAATAATAATAATAATAATAACAACAATAAAAAATAATAATAATGATGATGATGAAAATGATGAATCAGTGTCTCGAACCATGATGAAATTACACACCTAAATATATAAAAAAAAATCACACTTATAGCAGAAATATATAAAGACTGGTTTTGAATAACGTGTGACTGAGCTCACCGAATGAAAATGTTGAGGTATTTAAATCATGCCTCATAACACCAACTCTAAAAAATGCCTGGAAATCAATCTTGCATTTTTGTACTCTCTCTCACACAGAAAAAAAAGGCGTCACATTGAAAAAAAACAGATGTGTGCTGTTTGAAATGCTTTATCATTACTTTTTAAATGTGCAAAGCATTAGTCGAGGTTAGGCACGTGACGGGAACTACACACCGCTTGTCCCCTGTGGCGCCGAAACTGACCTTGATGACCTGAAAGAGAGAGAGAGAGAGAGAGAGAGAGAGAGAGAGAGAGAGAGAGAGAGAGAGAGAGAGAGAGAGACTGTGTGTGTGTGTGTGTGTGTGTGTGTGTGTGTGTGTGTGTGTGTGTGTGTGTGTGTGTGTGTGTGTGTGTGTGTGTGTGTGTGTGTGTGTGTGTGTGTGTCGGCCGAAGACTTACTGATTAGGAATAGCCTGGAATGATTTCTCAACCCTCACTTAGCGACCGAGGCGGCAATAGTTTCACGTATACACATCAAACACTATGCAATAAACATTTTGTCTTCATAAAGGTTCATTTAAAATATTACATGCACGATTAATACAACATTTTAACAAAGCAGTAATGGGCAATTAGCGATTCAGTATATATATTCATTCAGTAATCAAGCAGCACGAAATTTTGTATATAGCACATCCGGTGTAGTATTATTACTATGAATCTATGTCCTCTGAATGGTACTTACGTGATGTATACTATGATAGAAATAAGAAGGAAAAAAAAAGCCACTTGAAGGATTTCTTCTCTCCACGGTCAGAGTGTAGGCTGGGCTTCCTCACTCAGGACAACGATTTCGTAGTTGATGGGTTTTGAGATAGGAGGTACCCCCAAAAGTACCTCCTTTAGCCCATAAATTCCCGTGAAAAGCCCACATGGTAAAAAAAAAAAAAAAAACATGTGGAGAAAGCTTGTGATATGTATATAATAAACCACAGTATTTATAGAACTGGTGATATAGTGCAGCAAGATTCACAAAACAAGACAATGGTGAGAAAATAAGGCCTAACACAAGACTGAGCCAACTGCGATCTGAAGATAATTAGTGTTTGGCGAACAGTACTAAAAAAAAGAAAAAGAATCTACGGTGTTCTCCCAACAGACTGCTCCTCGCTCTGTACGAACATTCCACTACACTACTGATGGTGTACAGTATCGTGACGAGTTACAATATCGACATGGCTTTTCATAACGTTTGCTATTGGTTAGGCAGGTTTCGAGTTCACACGTGATACACACTTCAACCATATGTTTTCTTTTTTTTTTTTTCTTGTCACGTGCTAACCTCCGCTCACAATCCTTCAGTCAGAGGTTTACAGTTAGTCCTCAGGCCGCTTCCCTCACTAGCGTCGTTTAGTTACATTCCCTTATTCGCTCTTGTCCTTTTCATTTCCCCTAGGTGACAAAAGTGTCCTCCCCATATTTTTTTTTCTTTTTATTCTTGTCACATGACTCCCGACCATCCAATGCTGCGCCATCTCCCTTCCAACTGTATCCGTCCCACCAGTACATATTCCACAAATATTCCTCAGCATTTTCGCTTTTACCGCCCTAACCTTTGGCTGTTAGGTCCATGCCGTGCAGGTGTTCCACATGCATGTAACACGGATGGCACCAGGCTGCTCCATGAAAGTCATTTGCTGCCTGCACATTCAGCTGTCTTTCACTTCACAGGTTCTTCGTGCCTTCAGCTACCTTCCTATCCCGTTCTTTGTTCCCTGTTCTTTCCCTATGTGCCTGCCGATGTACTTCTCTTTTAGGTATCACGCATTTCCCGTCCCTTCTATTACTCACAGTTTGTTGTTCCCTCTCCACTACCATAACTTTGCTTTTCCCCCACGCTGACTCACACACTCTGCCTTCACAACACTATTGCAAAATATTTGATTCCATGAACACAAGTCAGATTTAGCTATTCCAACCAAGTGAGTGAATTCTAGTCATTACACACACATACACGCACACACACTAAACCCCTTAACCTAAAAATATAACAGAGTAATAATGAAAATGAATGAGATGTAAAATGCACAATAACAGATCAGGTACAGGAAGGCAACATAAAGGCAACACAAAGTCAGCATCCCCGGCAGCAGCAGCAGCAGCAGCAGCATCTCCTGCACTGCTCCTCAACGTGACGCTGCTTCACCTCACAACTCAACGATTACCCTCAAAAAATATATTTACTCTGATAGTAGCAGAAGTAGAAGTAGAAGAAGAAGTAGAAGTAGAAATAGTAGTAGTAGAAGTAGTAGTAGAAGTAGTAATAGTAGTAGTTGTAGTGGCATCAACAGGATACCATGTGTTGTTTATCAAGAATTGAATAAGGACAGGTATGAGGGATCCTAGAGTCTCTTCAAATCGCTGTCCACCTTCTGGCATATGATCCTAAAAACGTCAGCCTTAGCCACGCTCAATACGCGGCGCACACCTGACATAATGACCTCATGGCGCCATTGCAAGCGGCGTTTTAATTACCTTCCAGCGGTGACACAGATTAATGGTGTGATGGGATTTCGTTTTCAGCGAGTTGGTGTAATTAGAACCACTTCGGCGGTTCTCTGAGTGAGCTGATGATGGCGGTGCTGGTGATGGCCACGGGGAAAGAGACGTGACTTCGATTCTATGACCGCCTTTGGGGATAAAATGCTCACAAGTTTAAGATTTGCCTTTATGTTGTCTGCAGTGTCCTTTCCTTTCCATCCTCGTATTGAAATGTTGTATTTACCTCACCAATCTCGCATCAGTTTACATTTTTTCTTTCGTGTTCTTTTGATTATAAACTCACAGGTACGGTTTCCTGTATGAATAGTGCGTTCTCTTCTATAAGGTAACAGTACGTTTTGCTTGCATGAAATAAATTAGTGTGTTTTGCTTGTACGAACTGACTTAGTGAGCTTTGTGTGTATGAAGTAACTTAGCACATTTTGCTTGTCTGAACTAACTTAATGAGTCTTGCCAGTATAAATTTCTAAAGTAAAAAAAGATAAATAAATAAATAAATAAGTAAAAAAAAGTTGTCAATGAGTTTCCGTACACAGGTAAGGAGTACTAGATAATGAACAGAATGAAGTAACCGTCACTGCTAGCAAGTCTGGTTTCAATACACATATACGTAAATAGATAAACTGAGAATTCTAAGGGTAGTTTGGGTACCACTGAATTGTAATGAAAAAGGAACACTTATTGGACGCAAACTCAGGGGCCGCGTTGTGATTTACGATGTGGGGGTCAACGATAAATTGCTGTGGCGGACTAGTTGACCAAAGAGAGAGAGAGAGAGAGAGAGAGAGAGAGAGAGAGAGAGAGAGAGAGAGAGAGAGAGAGAGAGAGAGAGAGAGAGAGAGAGAGAGAGAGAGAGAGAGAGAGAGAGAGAGATTCTTCTCTCTCTCTCTCTCTCTCTGCGTGACAAAGGTGAGCTCTGAGGAGAGTTCAGGAAAACGCTTCAGGGGAAAAAGTTCAAAGTGCGTATTTTTCATTTCCCTTTCAGTGCAGCAAATAGGTTTCCTTTATAAAGATTTTACCGTGGAACTATTCCTGAAATGAAATAAAAAAAAGCATGCCCTTTAGCAGACAATTAGGAAAACACTCGGGAAACGATTCCGGGATGCAAATGATATGCCTTGGTAACAATGGCAGCCACTTCCCATAATGGCCGCCAGTGATTTATGTGTAGATTTGGTACGCGACGTGTATGGACGTTCGATTCCGTTCTTGAAAATACAAATTAATTATCTGGAATATGCAATTGGACTATGGAATGGCGTGTGTCTGTTTTATGAGTTCCTTTTTACAGTGTGCATTGCCTCACAAGACTTCGCCAATCCAGGAATTCCTTCTTTTTATTACCCTCGTGCAGCGACCCCGTGCCAAAAAGAATGGAAAGAGAAAGTCAGTGAGTTTTAAAGTAAAGATTTGTGTTGGACTCTGCCAGAACTCTTTGATGTATTACAATGGCGACAATGAAAAGTGCCGCTAAATATCTGGGAAAACACTGTCTGGTCATGCTTCCAATATTATTCAGTCTGTTCTCTTGTAACGTTCACGGATCATCCAATTATTTGACTTTTAAATACGATATCCTTTTCTTTTGCTGTATACTGTAAGGAAACTTGGTACACTCATTTCGTCTCTAACACTTTTTTCACATATCCCAAAACGTTGTTACTGATGTGCATAACTGACATTATCAATACTGTCCTTTTCAGGAGGTGGCCAGGAGTCCCCTCAGCACAGCAGGCAATACTGAGTGACCAAACCGTGAGTGATTCACTACAGAGGGCGTCCGGCTGGCAAGACAGACTACTACTGACTCCTATTATTTGTACAGCCATGGCGATCAACATTGCTTCGTGGCGCCTTAGACCCAACATTCGCAGTGCTTCCAAAACAAGCAAATAAGAAAAGAAGATACATATTTTTCAGACGTGTGTCACTCTACCGATAAAATAAACATTCATTGTTCTAATAACACTGATTCTTGCTTCTAAGCCTTGCCATCGAAAAGTTTAACTATCAAATAACACCAACTGAGTAACAGGAACACTGAAACAAAGAAGAAAGAAAGGAAACTGTACCAAAATCTTACACACATATAAAATACAAACCGATTAAATAAAACATACACCATTACTACTATTATCTTTTAAGTCTGCTTGTCCTTGATACATCGTTAGGACTGAAGCAAGCCAGCAGCAGCTAACAACACTCCACCCACCACCACTACCGCCATGCAAGGGCTACCTATGGACGTGCATGTTCATTCTCTGAGGTGTGACTTACAATGCACGTCGAGCACTATTCTCTTGCTGATGGAGGGCGGCACCTTGTTAGTGGCGATGCACAGGTAAGCGCCCATGTCCTTCCTGGTGACGCTCTTCAGCACCAACTCCTCCGACTCCACCTGCTGCACACCTGTGGGAGGCATGGGCGTCAGGTGAGAGAGAGAGAGAGAGAGAGAGAGAGAGAGAGAGAGAGAGAGAGAGAGAGAGAGAGAGAGAGAGAGAGAGAGAGAGAGAGAGAGAGAGAGAGAGAGAGAGAGAGAGAGAGAGAGTTTTAATAATTGTGTCAATATATTTTGAGGAAAACAATACATACATGTTGAAAATACTGCGAGGAAAACACTCGCGCTGGCATTTCGAGGAGGGTGGGGTGCCTTGCTTGTCACTGCCAGGAGTGATGTGCACAAAGCTAACGTACACAAAACCTGATAAGAATGAAACCTTAACCGCGCAGAGTAGATTTGATTTAACACTTGGCCTTTCCCATTATCATCATATCAGCAGTTTGTCACAGCTGGGCAGAGATAACACTGAAAACAATTTGCTTCCGGAGTTGCAAGTGAAGACTGCTGCAAAGAAAGGTAGAGAGCTAAGGGGAGTGGTGAGGCAGAGACATGGGTGTTGCTGGATGTGGTGACGGGGGGAAGGGTGTAGACTGCAGAGGGCTGAGCTTCCATTATTATGAGAGTAAGGTTGCGTGGTGCAGCAGCGGGACTGTGCTGTGGTGACAACGCGGCTGACAGCGGATGTCACACACTGGTGCGTTTGTCAGATACTGAGATAGAAGCAAACACACACACACACACACACACACACACACACACACACACACACACACACACACACACACACACACACACACACATATAACTACTGCACCACAAATGAATTAATTAATGCGTATCATGATATTTGCCTGAAATAATCTTTCATTCTGTTAATCGGCGAGGAACAAGGCCTGGAGGGATAATACGAATCACGGCAAATATGCATAATATTGTATTGCGGCGGCGGAGTGGCGGCAGCAGCGTTTGGGGCCGGAGGGTGAGGGGGGGGAGGGTTGATCGGACACACTTGGTGAACGTCGTCCGCTGGGAGGGGGAGGGGGTGGAGTGAAATTGGGGCTTAATTTGGGCACAACAGTGTCATTCCAAATAATTAATCACATAGCTCGCAGAGTTGTGAAATGAACGTAGTGAACATTTATATAATTTTCCATCATATCATGTGTGTCTGTCTGTCAACCTGTATTGATTTCCATAGATGAGTGGCCTCGTGTGTGTGTGTGTGTGTGTGTGTGTGTGTGTGTGTGTGTGTGTGTGTGTGTGTGTGTGTGTTGGGCGATGGGGCAAACTCCCATGAATCACCTGCTGGTCGTCCACCTCTCAATGTCCCAGCGCTGAGGCCTCGATCCATATTTGGCCAAGCAGTGCGGCTGCTGCTGAAAAGTTAGGCCATTGCCGTGAACTACAGTGGCGACGCAACCCTAATCTTCTAATATTGTATGCAAATTATGACCATTAGTTTTCAGGCATGAATGTGTTGCCAAGTAATACAACAAAATACAAGCTCTCAAGTTTTTATACACAAAGCCAATATGAAATGGTTTAGTTATCTTTGCAACATTTCTTTAGTAACGCCACAATATTGCAGGTGAGGACTGACATTTCAGTGTGATCCTCTTTCAAGGGTTTGAAAAACAATCGGGATGAAATTTGCCTCACACTGGCAGCGAGTGTAGCAATGCTGGCTTGGCCACGTTATCCTGCCGTGCTACAAAATTGTTTCCATGCTGTATATTCAGAGGAAGTGATGTCGGTAGCATGTGTTATGCACGCACATCATATTTTGAAACGCATCCACAAATACGATAGTCACACTGCTCTGGCAACAGCCTTGGTAACCTCCACGTGTTTCCTGGTGTTGGTGACGAAAGGGCAGACGTTGGCAACTCTTATTGTTAAGGAAGGAGTGAACCAAACAATTACACCTAGACGGGATCGATCTTTACTCACAAGTACTTCGTTAAGGTACTGCAAGTTACAATAATCTCCTCGCAGATCAGTAAGGTCACCGTCCAATTAATTTCAATTCAATTCTGCTACAAATTCAGCAGTAAAAGAGCATCCACCACTATGGCTACTTGGTGCACTAGAAACTACATTTCTTTGCTTATTCCTCGCGTTTCTACAGTTCTCTCATTTACAGTGTTTATGGCTTTCATAATCTAACCGTTCACCTCACTGCCTCTCTGATTTCCTTTTCTCTTCTATTGGAAGGCCTGTGGTTGGGGTAAAGCGGCCTTGTTAGTCCTGTAAGAGGAAGGGAGGAGTAGGGTGAGAGAGGGCGAGTGGAGGGCTGCGAGAGGATGTACAGGGAGGGAGGGGCGGCCAGCAGATAACAACGGGATTTCACGAGCTATTAGAATTAATTAAACGCTGCCACGCTTGTCACCTGGTTGAAAATTCTAATCAAGTTGGAACAAGTTATACAACAACCACAGCTAGAATTAATTGTGAACTGTTATCTCTGACATTACGTCAAAACCACAGCATTTTCCTCGAACGAAACAAAAAAGAAGTGATGATTATAATATCCATTACTTGACATTGCAAAGCCATTACTCGAGCCGCGGAAAACAGGATGGGAGGGGGAGAGGAAGGAAGGGTGTGGTAATGCACTTGTGTGATAGTGCAGTTATGGGAGGCAGCAGAGGGGTGTTCGTGGTGGTGATGGTGATGGTGCAAGTGTGTGGTGGTGGTGGTACAAGTGGAGGACGTGGAATAGATATGGTAGGGATGGTGAAGAGATGTAGTATAAGCGGGTGGTGGCGGTGGTATGGTGGTGTAGGTGTGCTGGTGCAGGTGTATGGCAATTTAGGTGTGTTAGGTTTTCCGCTGTCTCATCGGCTATCTTAGGCAACACTTCAACTTGTCTTGCTTGCAATAGGTACTTCTAACATGCATGTGGTTGTGTAGGTGTATAGTGGTGTGCCAGAAATTGTGGCGGTTACATGATGTTGACGCGAGCAGAAGTTGAAATAAAGCACTCGGTGAGGGGTGGCGAAAAGCGAGGCCATGGTGTGGGGGAAGCGCACTGCAGTGGAAAAGCTCATCTGAGTGGCATTGAGTAATTAGATTCGAAACTTCAACTCCGCCAAAAGAACATAACTTAAACGAGTCAGCCATTACACATTTTTCTCTCTTTCGGCACATGTCCAGTATAGTGGTGGGTGACTCAGGAAACCATTAGTCTATACCTACCAACTTTTTCCTTTTATCTTTTTTTTTAATATAAAACTAAGAATAACACAAAAATTGGGTGTGAGGGCAATTCAAATAACTTAAAATTTATAATGGTACATATAGTGGAATGTGAAAAGTTAAAATTCCGATAGGTGAGTGAATTGATCCCCACCTTGTCCGCTTCTGCCGGCAGTAAAGAACAAGCCGTCCTCACGTGTCCAGCGGATGACAGGCTTAGGGACACCCCGGGCACGGCACACCAGCCTCACGTCGTGCCTTTCTTGCACCGACACGTGGGACTGACTGCTCTCCTCGTCTACGAACTGAGGCGGCACTGAGGGGGAAGGGAGCAAGGTGTGGGACAGAGATCGTTATCGCCGCGAGCCCCTACAGGCGCTAGTTGATTGCGGCTAATGCCTATTACAGCGATTACAACAGGAGGGGAGGAAGAGGAAGGACAAGTGCAGCAGGGGAAGATAACGGTGAAATATAATAAGTCGATATGAATCAGTCACAACACGAATATCTAATGAGCAACTCACCGACCACTTGCACAAAGCCGACCTGGTTGATGACAGGTATCATGTTCACCTGACACACATAGTAGCCGGTGTCCGTGGGCTCAACGTCCTGGATGTGGAGGGTCCAGGTGGTGGGGTCGTCCCGGGACACGCTGAACCTTGGGATGAGCGTGATGGTACGTTGGTCGATGGTAAGCAGCATCTGGCGGTTGAGGTGCATCCACGTCACCTGAGGGAGGAAGAGAGAGCGGTCAAGCAGGATAGGGATGAAAAGATAGGAGCAACATGATTCATTACTGCAGTAGTGGTGTTGGATGGCTGCAGAGTCAACGAAAAAAACATGTTATCAGAGTAATGGTGCCGCCCTTGTATTTCACGATAAACCGAAGGCTGCCCATGAACATGACACCCAGCTGTTGTCCTGCAGGGCTGTCAAAACCCACACGCTGCGCCAGGACTCCGTGACAAAGGCAGCAACACCTGGCTGGTAATTTGACAACAATGTGTACTAGGCTATGATGGCGTCGCTGCGGCTTAACTGTTTGTTTACGGATAGCCATCGCACAGAACAAAAACTCTGTCTATGTAGGCCGCCAAAAGGGTCTTCAGAAGAGAACGGGGGAAGTAATTGTTATCAGCTGGCACAACATTTTCCTTTCATATACTATGTTTAAATACTGTTAGTGAGGTATGTGCCTATTAGCAGATTCCCCTTCATTATCTAACTTGTCTATTTTCTTTTCTCCTCGTCCTATACTTCGACAAGGCTTACACAGGTGAGTGCAGGACAACGCGACGCCACGCACCTAATGGAACCTCTCTCGCTCACTGACTAGCTTATCATAAAAGACAAATACGATACGCCTCGTCCATTTTTACACGGGACATTACGCTTTACATTACCATAATCATAACCTTGATGCCACCGTTCATCTGTGTGTGTGTGTGTGTGTGTGTGTGTGTGTGTGTGTGTGTGTGTGTGTGTGTGTGTGTGTGTGTGTGTGTGTGTGTTTGTTATTCACGAAGAACCTCTCTCTCTCTCTCTCTCTCTCTCTCTCTCTCTCTCTCTCTCTCTCTCTCTCTCTCTCTCTCACACACACACACACACACACACACAAACACAATAAAGAAATCTTATCTTTAGTTTGGCAGCCACAGTGACATGACACAGCACCCCGGCAGACTGTCATAAGGAGCAAGGCTGTACAAGGTGTCGTGTGGTGGGCGGTGGGGCTCGACACATTCATCATACGCTTATAATGACACCTGAATTAGTAATGCTAACTAGAACTCGACAACTTCATTAACTTGAAAGAGATTAGTAAGGCAGACAGTGGTGACAGTGCACAGAATCCTGCATGAAAAAAAAAAATGTAGATGTTACTACTGTATTGGAGAGAGAGAGAGAGAGAGAGAGAGAGAGAGAGAGAGAGAGAGAGAGAGAGAGAGAGAGAGAGAGAGAGAGAGAGAGAGAGAGAGAGATCAGATTATAAACTCAATAAAGACACAGTACATACAAAAAGAAATATAAAAAAAGAAACTGCAAATAAAGTTGATGTACGTCAGGTGATACTTCAAGTGAGAGAAAAGGAGGAACAAAGGCGCGCTAAGAAATTCCAGGGGAGCATGAAAGAACACCAGTGACATTTCCCTTGCTGAAAGATTAAACGAGGCGACCCACGCACCTGAACATGGCAAGCTGAGTCCTGCAACCACTGAGATGCTGAGTAACAAAAGCGAATCTCAGAAAACACAATGGGGAATGTAAACTAAGGCATACTAAGAAGAAATCGTTGATATAACCTGAAGCAAGCACTGAAAACTGCCGATGGGAAAAATAACATGAAACCAAAAAAACTACAAACTAAAGCCTTGGTGTAAAAAAAATATCCGTTAGCATCGCATATAACCTAGAGTTGACACTGAGAACTGCCGAAGGGAAAAATATGGAACTAAAAGGAAGACACAACACACAGAAAACTGCATACTAAAGCCTTGGGGTCAAAAAATATCCCTTTTAACATCATTGATATAACCGGGGGTCAACAAATATCTCTTTTAGCATCGCATATAACCTAGAGTTGACACTGAGAACTGCCGAAGGGAAAAATATGGAACCAAAAGGAAGACACAACACACAGAAAACTGCATACTAAAGCCTTGGGGTCAAAAAATATCTTGTTAGCATCGTTGATATAACCTAAAGTTGACACTGACAACTGCCGGAGGGAAAAATAATGTACAGCAAGGGGAAGACATACCATAAAGTCTAAAACAGGACATATTAAAACCATGACGTCAAAAAATGTTCCTGGTAGCACCGCTGATATAACTTAGAGTACATACAGAGAACTGCTGGAGGGAAAATAATATGCAACCAGTGGAGAAGTTAACAAGAGAATGACTGAAGCAGAGACAAGGACATTATTGAGACACGGGTAAGGAAAGGTTGTCGGAAATTCGCGGAGGATAAAAGTCTCGTGAAGCAATGAAACATAATGGTACTGTAGAGAGAGAGAGAGAGAGAGAGAGAGAGAGAGAGAGAGAGAGAGAGAGAGAGAGAGAGAGAGAGAGAGAGAGAGAGAGAGATCATAATTTTAAGACCGTCACACCCAAAAACTTCAACCACATAAGCGTTGAAGGACAAAGTAACACAGGACCAAGATAACAAAGAGATGCAACAAGATTGACTGTCCTGTATAGTGCACCAACAAAGGCGGAAATAAAGTGATAGAAAGTCAGTTTTTTTTCAACAAATTATGGAAACATTTGCTTTTAGTATTCATCAATCACTCATCGTTAATCTGACCAGTTCTCGTCTGCTATTTATTCTCGGGAAACAATACACGCGATTCATATTTCCTTTCGTTCAGTATCGCACATTAATTGGGTGAGGGAGGTTTCGGGAGTGGAGGGGATGGGAGTGGGGAAGGTCATTGTTTTGCCGTGGAATCAGAGAGGCTAGTGATGACCATGATGAATGAGTGTTGCGTCAGTTGCGTGTAATTTGTATTTCGTTTTGGTTTTGTGTTTCTTTAGTTGTATCATCTGATGTACTTATTTTTTTGGTCTTAATTATCTGTTGAAGTATTTTTTTTTTTTATTGTGTTTGCTCTCTCTCTCTCTCTCTCTCTCACACACACACACACATACACACACGCACACACACACACACACACACACACACACACAAGAATGCTCGGCGCTTCTCATCTGTAAAAGTTTGCGAGACTGTACAGAGTATATTGAAAACCGTTCACTTTAAAGTTTGGTGTGCACAGACGGACTATTTTTGTTCAAAGAAAAGGGTCCCATGAAGTAAGGGAGATGCTTATCAAATACATTTCATAAATTCCTCAAATATCTGCATTTTACGCTCTATCGCATATGTCGTGGTTCTTCGCGCTGCATTCTTTGTGATTCTGAGTCGAGAGAGAACGGAGTGGGACCAACAAAACGATGTGAGCTGTTCTGTGCAAGCATTCTGGTGTGTCTGGGCGAGCAGCACCAGTCCACCGCGCACACAACTCACCCAACTCAACACCAGAAGCAGCGTGTAATAAGAAGCTTTCACAATATTCTGTTTCACTGGAGATTTTGGTAACGAGGCTTTCTGACACCGGATCGGCGAGGTGATGTGTACCACAGTGATGGAGATCTGTTTCCTTCCCTTACGCATCCATTCTTCACTCATGTCAGACTCAATCACCAGGCAACGCAACCAACCTCTGGCTTCCCTCACCACCTACAGGTATTCCCTCTCCACAGTCATCAACACCACCATCACCACGTCCACCATTTTCACATTTTTACACCAAACATTCACCGCCTCTATCATTTACTTCTTTTTCTCATCAATATCCATCATATCCCAGAGGTGGCCTTCCGTTCAGCCTACCCATCATGGATCCCACAGCGCTGGTCAGTACTCCCGCCACCTCGCGCAGTGCCGCACGCTGGCCGCCACCACTCAATTACCGCGCCACAGAAAGCTTTGATGCCACGGCCTTTCCTGCCTCTGTGCGGCAGCTTGCTCAGATGATGACAAGAAGAGATTTGTAGAGTGGCATATTATCAACAGTTACATGCTTACCATAACTCATTTGCGGTCATGGTGATTACTTTCCCTACGCTCTGTCCACATACTCCACATATCAGAGGGGAAGAGCACTGCTAGGGACTGCAAGTCTCTCAAAGGTTTAGTACTTCTTTCATTATCAAGACGGACTATGTAACAATGAATCATGTGTAATGCTTACTCAGGTTTTATTTTCTGCAATTATATTTCGTTCGGGTCATTGGCACCGTGTTGTTGAACCTTCACTTCATCCCCTAAACTCTAAAGCAATTCTGCGGCTGCAATGGAGAAGGTTAAGCACTATGACACCGCCACCGCCACCGCCACAACTTTTCCTCCAGTCATCCTGAATCAATTCTGTCGCTGAAAGCTCTAACGCCTCAGAAGCAAAAATTCTCCTCACCGTAAAGCCGGCCAGGCTTTGATGGTTTCATATCAAAGACTATTTCGGTTTTCCCCTTTATGTGTCGGTGGTCAGCACGCAGCGTTGTCGAGGCTCCTCTTAGTGGCAGCCGGCGAGAACCGTATGTTCTATAGATCTTCCCTCTTTATCCTCTATGTCTTCTGCAGAAATTCACATGATGCAAGTCCCAATGAGTACCATTAAAAGCAGGAAGGAGGCATTTCTTGGGTTCAATGTTTCACTGCATATCGTCCTTGCAAGAACTTCACAACACCAATGCCTTTCCGCAGTCCAAAAATTTACTTCCTTTTTTGTTGACATTTTTGGTAAAAGTAATTACAGTTATATTCTGCACGCTATTCATAGAAAAGAAGACAAGAAACTTCACTCACAATATGTTTCAAAATAAAGTTTACCAAAAAAGCGTCATGGATTCATCAGAGAGGAAGCGTCGTCTTGAGCTTTAGAATGAATTAATTTCTTTCACTTGCACCAGTCAGAGTCACACCAGCCTGGCCCATCGCGTACTGCTGGTGAGGGCACACAGTGGACAGTACATGCACGGCACCTCCACCACTCACCAGGGAAAAAGGAAGCACCGCCATCAACACCATCAGGTCGAGGGCAGTCACCACTTCCCCTTCTCTCCCCCCTATCCCGTCCATGGGTCCCTCTCTCACCAGCACTGACGCCTCACTCCCACCATTCGGAAACACTTGCCCTGGTTATCAGCTGACTATTGTGTTATTATTTTCTTTTGTTGGAGTTGTAGCTACGAAGTTGTTGAAGGTAAGACCAGTTGGAGAGTAGTGTTTGTGACCGTGCGTGTTGTTTTGGCCTGAGTAGTGATTTTGGTGAAAGTGGTGGTGGTGGTGGTGGTGGTGGTGGTAAAAGTAGTAGTAGTAGTAGTAGTAGTAGTAGTAGTAGTAGTAGTAGTAGTAGTAGTAGTAGTAGTAGTAGTAGTAGTAGTAGCAGCAGCAGCAGCAGCAGCAGCAGCAGCAGCAGCAGCAGCAGCAGCAGCAGCAGCAGCAGCAGCAGCAGTAGTAATAGTAGTAGTAGTAGTTAATTAATCATTGTTAATACTACTACTACTTGTACCACCACATCTACTACTACCACCACCACCACCATCACCACAACAATACCACCACCAACAACACCACCAACTAAATACTAATATCTACATTTCCACGAAATACACCTACCTCAACCACACATACAAACACACACAAACACACTATCGTAGCCACCCCCTTCATTACCACCCCCTCCCACCACCACCACCACCACTCTGCCACTTGCCGCGTCCTCACACTCCAACCCATTTATACGAGTATCGCCACGTTCACTCGCACTCACCCATTGCCGCCCCTTTTCCCCTCACCGGCCGTCACCATCCCCCTCTCGGCGAGTCGTACGGCCGCCTGCCCGCCGCTATATGAAAGCACTCGAAATCAAATAACACGCCTGGAAAAAGGGCTGCACCTCGCTACAAAATTGCTTCCCCCGTACATCTGCCAGCGATATTAAACAAGGCAAGCCACTATCAGACCTCCTCTTCCTCCTCCTCTTCTTCTTCCTCGTCCCCATCCCTCCCTCGGTCCTATTTCTCCAGCTCAACTCTCAACTTCCTAGTCCCTGTACACTTTCCTTCTATATTTTCCCCTCCTCGTCACCTCTTCCTCTCTCTCTGTGTGTAGAGTAATGAGAAATGTAAATACTGTGGCTTGTTGTATCATTCCGTCGACATATTCTATTGCAGGGATTGATTTAACCCCTTCAGTGCCATGACGTGTTTTCATATTTATTCTGCTTACTATTTGATGGTTTTATACAGCTTCAGAAATTTATGTAAGGGTTGAAATAGTGAAGACTCTGTGCATTAATCTTCTGACCTCCATAAACCCTTCCTTATGTAAAATAAAATCGTCTAATCATACTCAAACTCGTAATAAAAATGAGTCCCAGTACTGAAGAGATTAAGAATCTGTTTACTTTATGGTTTGTTTACTTGTCTATCTTTCAATTTGTTTCACTCTCCCGCTGTTTATATATGTATCTGTGTATCTCTCTGATTTGCCTGTGGTTTATCTACTTGTTTATCTATCTATCTATGTATATTCGTCAGTTAAAATTCCTATCTATCTGTTATCCTATCAATTAATCCATCATTCTATCTATACATCTATCTGTCTAACTCTGTCTATCAATACATACGAATTAACCTATCTATATATAAATCTATCTATCTAATCATCCATCTACTCGTATCGTGAAATTGTAATCCAGTCCTGTTTGTTAAGTGGCTAACAACATAATACCGTTGCCGCTATATTTTCATCACCAACAATGACCCGAAGCAATGTAAAGTGATCTGTATGTATATATATTTCCATCGAGTACAAAATTTGAATTGATATAAATAACAGTACCTTGAAAATATTGATCATGAGGTTTTGAATATCACTCTCCTCTCTCCTCCTTCTCTTCCTCCTCCCTCTCCCCACTTCCTCCTCCTTCTCCCAGTTCTAAATCCGAGTTTTCCACCCTTCTTTCCTCTCTCTGGCTTTGTGGAATCTTTCTCGCTCACCTCGCACGTTTAACTCTTACAAAGCATTCTTTAATCCACATTTTTCCTCATATGTAGCAATCTATATTCCAGAAAATGTTTTATGGCGTAAGGTTGCATTGCCCTCACACATTTATCCAGCGCCAAATCTTTACTAATTCATGACGAAGTGAAGTTTTGTTGGTAAGGAAGAAAATACAGAGCCTTACCTCTCTTGACGTGATTTCTACGCATGAAAAATGAATACTAAGATAAACGAAATAAAGCTTGTATTTCACTTCCCTCCACGCAATGAACACATAATATGAATAACTAATACAAAAATTCACTGGTTAGTGATAATTGTACTACATAATGAATATCTGAAATCCCCGGTGTATCAGTACTTCACTGTTAGAATATACACGCCTCACAAAAACGTAAATGAACCGATTCGCTTCTGTCGAGTTTTCCCACGGACGAGTAAGCAGGTGAAGATCGCTCGGTGGGCGGGTGAAGGGCGAAGCTACAACGAGGCAGGCGATGCGTGTGGAGCGACCTCACAGTGCAGCCACGACACGGTGAGCTGTATGAATCCGTCACTGTCCTTCCTTTCCTCCCTCCCTCACTCACTCCACGTCAGGAACTGGGCTACCTTTCCTTCCCTTACACACACACACACTCAAGCAAGCCTCTCTACCATCACACCCACCAACCAGTAACAACAGTTCATCCTGCCATACGCAACTCCAGGTGAAAATAAACACACGGGCGAAAATTTCTCTCCGATCTTTATAGCGATTCACGTTCATACTCGGCGGCGATGTTTATGAAGGGTTATGATTCTTGCCGGTAATGTGTATGATCAGAAAGGTTTATGAGCGAGCCTACCGTGACTGGCAAAGTATATGATCAGCGGCATTCGTAATCAGCTGTGTTTATGAGCCTCGCTGTTTACATCTGGTGTCAAGTGTGATGGAGGGCAGGGAGTGGCACGGCACGGTATGGGTGGGGTAGGGAAGGAAGAGGAGGAAGAGGAGGATGGTGAATGGTTGTGAGGGTGAGGGAAGAGAATTGTTGCGTGGTGATGGTACAAGAGAAAAGAAAGAGAAAGAGGAGGGAAAAAGGTGACGATGAGATGATGTGGGAGGAAAGTATAAACACAGGGATGATAAAATAGAGGGAAGAGAAACTATTGCTTAGATGAGGGACAAAGAAAAGAACAAGATGGAGAGAGGAAAAAAAAAAAAACAGCAAGAAGCAAGAAGATGGAGAGAGAGAGAGAGAGAGAGAGAGAGAGAGAGAGAGAGAGAGAGAGAGAGAGAGAGAGAGAGAGAGAGAGAGAGAGAGGATGGTGAATGGTTGTGAGGGTGAGGGAAGAGGATTGTTGCGTGGTGATGATACAAGAGAAGAGAAAGAGAAAGGCGAGAAAGGGGAGGGAAAAGGTGACGATGAGATGATGTGGGAGGAAAGTATAAACACAGGGATGATAAAATAGAAGGAAGAGAGAACTATTGCTTAGATGAGGGACAAAGAAAAGTGGTTCAGTGGTGCAGTGGAACCATACATGCTTTGGGGTCCGAGGGGTCTCCAAGCGCACGGGTTCGAATCCTGTTGATGGTCCGAGTGTAGGTAGGGCTTCCTCACTCGGGGCAACGGTTTCCTAGCGGGTGGGTTTTGAGATAAGAGGCACCCCAAAAAAGTACCCCCTTTAGCCCATAAATTCCCGTGAAAAGCCCACATGGTATAAATAAAAAATAAAGAGGAAGAAAAATTACCAAGAAACAAGAGAGAGAGAGAGAGAGAGAGAGAGAGATTCATGACAATTAGCGTAAGTGAAAAATAGAAGAAGAAAAAGAATAGAAGCACGAATTAGTATTGGAGAGAGAGAGAGAGAGAGAGAGAGAGAGAGAGAGAGAGAGAGAGAGAGAGAGAGAGAGAGGGGAGAGAGAGAGAGACAGAGAGAGGGTCATGGCTAGCGGTGCCTTCTCATCCCTGGGACGCAATGTAAGGGAGGGACAGCACACTAGGGTCATGGCTAGCGGTGCCTTCTCATCCCTGCCGAGTACCACACACGTGGCGCCGTCGAGCCTGAGAGCATAAATTAATTTAAGCCACAGCGTTTGGTACAATTAATCCTCTCACAAGCTTTTCTATTGACGCTCATATGATTAAATTGCGAAATGAAAGTTCTGCACGGAGTATGTAGAAATGGGGACACGTGGAGGAGGAGGTGGAGGAGGAGGAGGAGGAGGAGGAGGAGGAGGAGGAGGAGGAGGAGGAGGAGGAGGAGAGTGGAATAAAAAATAAATACACGAGAATGTTTTATCAAGATTCGATCGCATGAATTTTTTTTTCTTTCGTATATATGTAAAGGTGATTGTCGTTTGAAAGTGAATCCAACGTTTAATACACACACACACACACACACACACACACACACACACACACACACACACACACACACACACACACACACACACACACACACTCTCTCTCTCTCTCTCTCTCTCTCTCTCTCTCTCTCTCATTAAAACATATACTGATAACAAACGTGTAAAAAAAGAAAAAGAAAAGACACTGGAGAGCAACTAACGTGTCTTTTTACCATTTAGTTTAGTAAGATCTGCCTCGCGTGTGCAATAACCAATAACACTTTTGCCTTGTGCTATAAAAAAAATAAATAAAATGGTCGACGTTTTCTTTTTCTTTTGGGGGAAGCGTGCAAAATATGAATGTACAGGACACGGCGTTGTCTATCACTCATAAGCTGTGAGAAGGAAGAGGAGAAGAAGGTCAATAAACGTGAGGTGGAAGAGACGACGTGATGATTAAGGAAGGCAGGTGAGTTTGTACAAGGTAAGCGTGACTGTATGTGTGTGTACGTGTGTGTGTATGTGGCCAGTCTGAGAAGGCCCCACCCGCCCCCTTCCTCCTCCCCTTCCCCCCTACACACACACACACACACACACACACACACACACACACACACACACACACACACACACACACACACACACCTGTTCAGCTTGTTTGTATGCACGTTAGCTTCATGTACGTAGTTTGTGTTCACCCGATACGTACACCTGCCAATGTGTACCTATCTAATCCCTTACCTCACTCGCTCCCATTGACTCCACCGCACCCCACCAGCCCACGCCAATCTACAAGCCCCTCCGGAAAGAAAAAAAATATAAACAAATTAATAAAAAAAGTAAAGACCCACAATCGGCACAGGAAGCGAGGATTAGCTCGGCCAACAAGGGCAAAGGGAAGCGATCAGACGCACCAACACTATATAGACTAAAGCTGATGGTAGCCCAGCGTGGGAGGGAGGGAGGAAGGGAGAGAAAGCGAGAAAGAGTAAGTGAGGGAGGGAAGAATAAAGGTAGAGAGGAAGGGAGGGAAGGATGACCGGGTTCTGTGAGGGGGCTGAAAAATATGAGAGGTTCTAGCGACCAGCAAAACAATATAGGCAAGTCGAGGAAGCCAGATCAAACGATAGTCTGCTCGTGGTAGGAGAATGCCTGGCTGAGTAAGGCTAGGGGCAGCGTGACAGCGGCGGCGTGGCTCTATTTGTGAATGCAAACTGTATCTGTGGCTGTAACGTGTGTGTGTGTGTGTGTGTGTGTGTGTGTGTGTGTGTGTGTGTGTGTGTGTGTGTGTGTGTGTGTGTGTGTGTGTGTGTGTGTTAATAAGGTTAGTTCGTGAATGCAATTTAGATGTGGTTTGGCGTGTATTCCTTTGTCTTTATATATGTGGATGCCATATGGACACGTTCAGGTCAAGATATTACATCCACACCCCTTCCTGCAATCCTGAGCAGTACCAGGCTTTAAGATATCCGTAACTGAATTTGGTTGTGTAACGTTCCATTCATTAACAAAGTGAATTAGTGTTAGCGTAATTGTGCACTGAAGATGAGACTGCAATTTCTGAAAACTGTATCGTCGAAACGGTAGAAGGCAGTGAAGAAAGGCAATTTTATCCCATTCAGTGCTAAACCATTCTAACACCTTCAGTACTCGGACGTATTTTTACCTTGAGTTTTCGATGCATGTGATTAGACGATTTTATTGCCATTAGGAAGGGTCTATGGAAGTCAGAAGATTAATGGCTAGTTTTCACTATTTTAATCCCCACATAAGTTTCTGAACTGTATAAAATCACCGAATAGTAACCAGAATATATATGGAAACGCGTCATGGTACTGAAGGGATTAAGAAGAAAGAATTGAGGTGAGTAATTGCCTTATAACACCACCAGTGTCCCAGAAACACCCTCGACCCTGATTAAGTTCCAGAAGTGAGTAATTGACAGTTACTCCAATATTCAGAAGCTACAGGCAAGTAGACTGATGGTGTCCCTCTCTCAGCCTTGAAGGAAGAACAGCGCATCCCGGACCGCAATCATTTACAGTTTTTGTGGGTTTGTGTTGAATTTGTAACCGCAAGACGTCATTTCGTGTTGGATGCTTCACTTGTCATTGTTATATTTAATCTATTTATTTACTAGTGTGTGTGTGTGTGTGTGTGTGTGTGTGTGTGTGTGTGTGTGTGTGTGTGTGTGTGTGTGTGTGTGTGTGTGTGTGTGTGTGTGTGTGTGTGTGTGTGTGTGTGTGTGTGTGTGTGTGTGTGTGTGTGTGTGTGTGTGTGCTCAGACCTGCCTTACCTGAGTGTCTGTTACAAGTAATCACGTCACGCACAACACTTGCATTCCTGGATGAACACACACAGCAAAACAAACACTCCGCTTGGACTACTGAAACTACAAGTACAGATATAATGAGCAGTAGTTCACATCATTTGCAAACTAAAAGCATACGTGTAGAGTTGAGATGTTTACGCTAATTGATACTATGATACCTTTAGAACTTCAACCTAACCTTAATCTTAACTGTACAGACATTTAGACGAGTTAGAGAGGGGGGGAGGTGGAAGAAAGCACAGGTGTAAGGAGTTGAGTTTATTCCAGATCGGTTTCGCCTACAGCTCCGTTCCCCCTGAAGAAGCTGTTGGAGATATCGGTCAGGAATAAAATCAACTCCTTACACCTGTGCTTTCTTCCACCTCCCCCATCCAACTTAGCCTTAACATTAACCAAACCTAACCATAACCTAACCTGACCTAACCTAACCTAACCTTCAAGACGGAGATTACTGCACCACATTGTTACCTAACCGTAACTTAACCTGAACTAACCTGACCTAACCTAATCTTCAGGACGGAGATTACTGCACCACGTTCTTACAGTCTGCGTGAGGCATCGTTGCACCAGTGAAGGATGCAAGTCACGAGGGAAACAGATGCACACGACGGCTGACTGACTCACCATGCAACAACCATCCCCATAAATAAACCCAATTCACGAAGAAGGAACGGGGTAAAAAGTGTAGGAATAAGAGAGAAAAATAGCAAGGGGTAAAATGTCGAATAAAATGTGACACCCGTCCAATCACACGCCATTCAGGTCGTGCAGTGGATGTCCCGTGCCTCGCCCACTTTCCCTCCTCTCCCCAGCCAACCCCACGTGCACTGGTCCCGGCTCCGTTATAATGCAACACAGGAGGAACATTTGACGGTGGCAAGTATTGGTTCTTATCAAATCCTTTCGTGCTGTTTCATTTTTTACAAGTCGTCTGCTTTACTTTCAAGCCAACAAGCTTTTTTTTTTTTTTTTTCATGCAAGAGGAAAACCTTATTTTAAGCCTTCCTTGTGATATGAGATGGAAATTATTCTCTCTCTCTCTCTCTCTCTCTCTCTCTCTCTAGGTCAACATACGTGAAGCTCTTTTTAATAATGACATTTTGCATCTAAAATAATAATAACGTTAACAATAATAACTAATGTTTTCACCTGCACATATTGTTGAGTGTCGCTCGCGAGATCCCCACCGACAACTATATTAAATAATGCACTCTACTATAGCAAAGAGATTATTATAATAGTGTCATAATTAATCACGCTCATTAATAGTTTAAATATCTTTGCAAGTAATCATTATTCGGTCACGAGGTTTCCATGTGTGTGCGTACGTAGTGTCTCAATGAATATCACATTTTTATTCAGCCGTGCTCATTCATTGGATGTACAAATTCATGGGAGAATGATTTTCAAATGTCCGTGAATCGTGATGCACTCTAGCCTCTAATTATAAGGACACACACACACACACACACTCTCTCTCTCTCTCTCTCTCTCTCTCTCTCTCTCTCTCTCTCTCTCTCTCTCTCTCTCTCTCTCTCTCTCTCTCTCTCTCTCTCCATCACATTCGACAAATAATGATTACTTTTTTGTTTTCCTTTCCTTTTCATAGTGGCTCGCCTCGCATCTCTGGTGGTGCTCCAAAAGGAACCTTCACGCTATTACTTTCTGATTAACTGAACAAAGTACACCGTGAAATCAATTTGTACTAGACAGACATTTGTACTAGACCTTCATCCTTGCAGGGGTTGTCTCGAGTTGCGTCACGGATAGTACTGACACGGAAGAAATTGTTATTCCAGGGAGAAACAGCTTCTACTTAACGGACAGTAGTGACAGATCGATATTACAGGATTTGGAGGCGGAGCTGGAGAAAATGGGTAGGATACGGAAATGGGATTGTCACTAGAGGAGCTGAATGGAAGGAACAGTTTGGCAGAATAAGTTAAAGGTTGGAAAACAGGCAGAGAACGTTCAACGTATCTATCTACAAGGCGATCAAGAGTGGAGGTAGCTACATAGAAGAAAAAATACAAATATACAAACCGATAACAACAACTCCTTAGACTGGTAAAATAGGCACAATAAAACGATTCTAGCGGCCCGAGAGTGAACAAGTACAAAAAGTCTGCAGGCGGAAGTATGATCATGAAACCACAATGACATTTTGGATTTCACTCTTGGCTTGTCCCGCCCGTCTAAGTCACTAAGGGCTGTCAACAATTCCTTCAAAGCAGATTTTCACCATTTTTCATTTTCTAATTAACTCAGTCTGTCATTTACTTAGCTCAGTCCTCAGGCAGCCCACGACGTCACCAGCAGGAGGTAAAAAGTCCGCCTCCCGAAGGGCACATTCATTTGCATCAGACCCCATTTAGAGCCGCGCGAGGAAGGCGACAGACGAGAGGAAGCGGCGCGTCTCCCCGGGGCCTCGCTTTCCAATATCGTCCCAAAGCTAAACTACTCGAGTCAGATTAACAATTTGATGGAGACGCGTCAGTCCTGCGATTGATGTGCCCTACAGCTATAATGAAGGGAACTAATGGATGGTAGTAATTGAATGGTGAAGTAATGGATGGAGAGTGCAACCCTTAACGGACGCAGCCTGAAGTGTGGCAGGGACACCCCACTCCTGGTCATCCTTCCTAGCTCCCTTTCATTTGATCCTCTATTTTTTCCCAGTCTTTCTTACAACTTTCTGTCATCTCTTTACATTCTCCAACGTGCACCAGACTTTTTCCATACGTGGACTGTACAAAAGCAAAAATATAAACAAATTTTTTAACTGACTTTTATATATCCATAAAAAGTAAAACAAACATTAATGTGATATATTATGTACTGTTTTTTGTGCAGTAGAAAATTGCGGATCTTTTGGTAACATTACAGTGTGTGTGTGTGTGTGTGTGTGTGTGTGTGTGTGTGTGTGTGTGTGTGTGTGTGTGTGTGTGTGTGTGTGTGTGTGTGTGTGTGTGTGTGTGTGTGTGTGTGACCAGTCTTCATGAACTACACAAAACCTTTCAGTTGTAAATCTTAAGAGCTTTATAATGACACTAAGAATCCTGAGAATTAAGTAAGTGGCGGCATTGTGCATTGACGCAGACAGTATCAGATCCTTCCGTAGTGATTCTGGCCAGCACAGCATCAATAAAACACCTCACACAGTACTCGATGACGTACCACTCAACCACATACTTAATGCCAGGCGGGCCATCACACACCACAACGCCTCATCCGGTATTCCAGAAAGCAGCACATTGGAAAGGTCTCAACCATCACTCTTTTCTTCAGAGGAATTTGGAAGTGTGTGAACGTTGTGCTGGAACGAATACAAAAGTGTATCTTCCGTCCCTTCTGCAGCCACAGCCTTAGCTCTCTCTCTCTCTCTCTCTCTCTCTCTCTCTCTCTCTCTCTCTCTCTCTCTCTCTCTCTCTCTCTCTCTCTCGTAAATACATTAAAGAATACATACTTACTTACAAGGAAAGAAAGTTAAAAATAGCAGCAGTAGTAGTAGTAGTAGTAGTAGTAGTAGTAGTAGTAGTGTGTGTGTGTGTGTGTGTGTGTGTGTGTGTGTGTGTGTGTGTGTGTGTGTGTGTGTGTGTGTGTGTGTGTGTGTGTGTGTGTGTGTGTGTGTGTGTGTGTGTGTGTGTGTGTGTGTGTGTGTGTGTGTGTGTGTGTGTGTGTGTGTGTGGGGACGCGCACGCTGAAGTGTCCCTGCCCACCCTCCACTTTCCTTCCGGGCCATCTGCCGCCCTGCATCGAGAAGTCTGGTTGGTGGTGGTGTGGTCGCCTCTCCCCGCCACCGCTGCTCCCTCCTCACTGTTCCGCCGCACGTTTCCTTTGTCACACTGACCTCCCTTCGTTGCTTTTTGGCCGTCTATGTGCTCTGTGCTCGTCACTGCTACATCTTCTGCTGTTCATTATTTTTGGTTTTCTTCCTTTCTATTTTCTTTCCTTATTATTTTTTTCCGTAACTCTTTTTATTTTTCGTTCTTCCTTCTTTTCTTGTTTTATTCCTTTCAGCTTTGTTTTTGTCTCCTTTCTTTTCTTTATTTCCTTCAATTCTTTGCCTCTTCTTTCTTTCATACTTCCTTCTTTCTTTGTTTTGCGTTGTTGTAGTCGTTTTTTTTTTTTTTTTAAATACTACTACTATTATTAATACTACTATTACCATATTTGTTGTTGCTGTTATTTACATAGCTATCTTAGACAGCTGTTCAGTTAATCGACCTCTCTAACAGACAATCTTTAATTACTCACTCACTGCCTCATTGTTGTTACTTTTTATCATATTTCCTTAATTAATACTCTCCTGAACTTGCTAATTGCCTGTTCCACCTCCATAAGACTTCCTATTACTCCCACTGCTATTCCGTTCATCTCATTAACCACTTCAGCACCATGAAGCGATTCCATATTCATTCTGCTTATTATTTGGTGATTTTATACAGCTTCAGAATCTCATGTGGTAGACTGGCCATTAACCTTCTGACCTCCATAGACTCTTCCTAATATCAATAAAATGGTCTAATCACACAGAAATCTCAAGGTAAAAATGTGTCCCAGTATTGAAGGGGTTAATGCAAAAGTTAACCAAAATCTTCTCTTCGTTGGCACCCTTACCTACAAGAGTTCCTGCCTTTATTCCACCACGCTAGGGACACACTCGTCATTCTGGTCTCCCAGACAGACACCCTCAGCCCTAGCTTTCACACCAGGAATTTCGTGTGCCTCTATTATTATTTTCACTGATATCCCCCAACGTGCGCCCAGATTGTTAATTGTGACGCCAATTATTTGTAAATGGCATTATAATTGTGCAGTGATCCTTTCCAGTTTACCTAGAGTAATTAGACCAACTCAAATTATTGTATGTAATTATGTAAATGTTGTACAAATGAATCGCGATCTTTTTCAGCAAGTCAGACAATGGTAGGTTACAGGAATGATGAGTCAAAAGCATGATAAATCAGCATTCTTCTATGTGGCATTCAGGGAACTAACAGGAAAACATTATCTGTCACTGTTACTTTTTCACGTTGGAGGAAAATATGGACAACGAGTCACGGCAAAATCTTGTTAACTCCTTCGGTACTCAAACACATTATTACTCTGAGATTTGTGTACGATTAGATCATTTTATTGACATTAGGAAGGGTCTATGGAAGTCAGAAGATTAATGGCCACAGTCTTCACTATTTCAATCCCAACATAAGTTTATGAAGCTGTATAAAATCACTAAATAGGAAGCAGAATGAATATGAAAACGCGTCATAGTACTTAAGGGGTTAATTTTTCCTTATCTGCGTGACCTGGTACAGTAATGAGGCAGCAGTGATGGCGTCAGCAGGGGATTGTATTGTACACTTCACCATCACAACAGTGACTGGCGATTGTCTTCTCCTCCTCCTACTCTTTCTCCTGGTTCTGCTTGCTTCCTTCTTTTCCTTGTCCTCCTCCCAAGATTTTCGCTTATGTGTACGCTCTACTTGAATATTGTCTGCCTTGTTGGAATGAAAAAGAAAACCGTAAAAATGAGAAAGAAAGAAAACATGAAAGAAAGAAAGCACGAAAAGGAATCATGAAAGAAAGAAAGAAAGAAAGGATTATACAAATATGTGCGGAGAATAAAGTAATGGACAATGTATTCCCGAGGGCATTTCCACACGTTCTGAATCTCAACATAGCAACGGCAGAAGTACATATGTGTTGTAACACGCACCTACAGGAGTACACACACGCAGCCCACTTGTAAACAGTTACTAGTACATACGAAGTAAATGAATACTGTGCAGCTTTTCTTGAGAGAGACAAATGTTGATATAATAAGAGAGAAGACGAAAATAACTAAAGGATTATGTAACAGTAATAAGAATAATTAACGATAATGACGATGATGATAAAAAGAAATAACGATACTGATAATACTAACTACAATAAGAATAACAAAAGCACCACCACCACTAACAACAATAACAAGAACAACTCAAGAATGCTGTGACTGTTTTAATGGTCTCGTGGAACACTTAAATTACGCACACAACTTTCATGTTTTACTTTTCTTTTTATCAAGGAAACGGGAAGAGAGTCGGCGTGTTGTCAGCTGCCAGGGTAGAGCGGCTGTACTGTGTAGCTATGAATTATTGACAAATCTCATATTACTCAGTCATGGAGTGCAAATTTAATGCAAGTAAAACATATTATTAACATTATGTCTTTTATGGACAGTGATATATTTCTAGCTCCATGTAATCCTTTTCCTCCTTTTCTTCCTCCTCTTCCTCCTCCTTTGCGAGTCGGTGCAGGTAAAGCCCTTGTTTCGTATCCTCTGCTCTTGTGCGTTGGGATCAGTTCATTAGTCAATTATTTCACACTTTGTTTTTCTGGCAGTGTGTCGTTGTATGTGTTCCTGTGCAGAGAGAGGTTGTCCCTGCCAGGTTCCGCGGTTCCTGAGGCAATGTTTCCGCCAGAGGATGGAGGGTTGAGGGTGGTTACGACTGGCGGCTGAACAGCTTAAAAGACAGCAGCGTTCCATTGAGGCAGTGAGGCACGAACACAACACCAGTGACTCAGCGGGGAGAGAGAGAGAGAGAGAGAGAGAGAGAGAGAGAGAGAGAGAGAGAGAGAGAGAGAGAGAGAGAGAGAGAGAGAGAGAGAGAGAGAGAGAGAGAGAGAGAGAGAGAGAGAGAGAGAGAGAGAGAGAGAGAGAGAGAGAGAGAGAGAGAGAGAGAGAGAGAGAGAGAGAGAGAGAGAGAGAGAGAGAATCTTTGCTTGCTTGCTTCAAAATGCCGAAATCTTAAGATGGCCGGTGGTGCAACAGGCGGGCTGCACCACACTCATCCTCGGCAGATATGAGCGGAGTCACACCGGAGAAGGCAACGAACTTGTGCTTCTTGATTTATTCCGCCGCTTTTTCTTTCTGAAGGCAGGACACACCGCCGCTCCTCTCATCACACACGTACCCACCATCCACCCACCCACACACACAGACTCCGCCGCCGACTGGCAATCAGCGTAAAACATTCATATACAGTATGTACATAAAAAACAAATGAGCTTCAAATCAGTTAATATGTGAATTATTGCAGATTAATAATTGATATGTACATAATAATTGGAATAAAGTGAATCAAGCAATTTGGTTCATTTAGGTAATCCATGAATCGTAGCACACTTGTTTTCTGTAAAGGGAAAGGATTGGAGAGATTTGTGATAACAACTGACATTCAGATTGCTTTCCTTTCAAAAGTGGAGCTTTAACCACACTTTAAAACTATTTTCATACACATTCATTCTTCATATATTACACTCAATATCAAATACAATATAAAGTACTTCTGAAAAAAAAAAAAAGACATTGTGAAGTAGAGGAGAGTAGGAGGGCGATGGCGGGCAGGGGAGGCGGCAGGGAGAGGCAACACCAATCGGTGATAGGAACGAATTCATTGCTTTCATTTGTGGAATTGCGGCGGGAAAGGTCCACCAGCCAGTGTCCTGCGTCATTAAACCTTCGGTGGTGCAGTTTCTCCTCATTATCCGCCGTGACCCGTTAATAAGGCACGATCGTGGTGGCCAAAGAGAGTGTTATGGCTTCTGGTGGAGGCGGGGGCGGGGGCTCAGGCAGGAGTGAAAGCCCGGCACAAGCTGAGGCAGAAGTGGGAGTGGGCAGCAGCAGTACCATGGTGGGCTCGGGCTGGGGAAGAGGAAGGGTGGAAGGCAGTGATGCGAGGATCATAGTGAAGACCAGAGGGCGACGAGCGGGGGAGCAGCCATTGGTTTATGGGACGAGCCGGCGGGCGGGAGGGGAGGAGCCGCTTTATGCATACATTACCGCGCGCGACCCACCACAAATGAGGTGCTGTAATGGAAACACATGGAAAGAGAAAATCAAATTTCCATACAGAACACCACTCTACGAAAATTGAACCAGAAAACCGAGCCTGAAAACTGTGACCCGATATGCCGCGGAAAATGTAAGGAGCGCGCGGGTGCTTCCCTGACGCTGGCAGATGCATCCTTTCCAGAAGGGAACCACTGAAGACGTACCTAATGCTATGGTTCATTGCACACACAGAAACGAGAGGTAGAGCGATGCAGTGTCACCAGACTGATCATGGCCTCTAAACAAAGCTGGTCTTGTAGCGTTAGAGTTCACGCCACTCAAACACCTCATTCCTTACACGATCGTCACAAGGAAAGGTGCGTCCATTGGATTGTGTCACTGTTTGTCTCATCAGGCAATTCATCGAACCTCTTATTACGTGTTTGTGATCAAAGATGGGTAGGCAGGAGTGTGTCGAGGAAGGTCTCACTCGCAGGTGCACCCTGGATGTGTGCCACGCCTTGCTCCACGCAGGGGAGGGGCACGTAAAGGGCGAGGTTGACTGGCTGAGGGGCGGTGAAGCAGTGTTTTCACAGTATTTTGAAGGCTGGGAAATGAAGTGTTCAGTGACGTACTAGGCAGCAAGAATACCCCAGACACGGTCATGCTGGAAGCTCATTTGTTATCTAGTCAACAAAATATATAAGTCTCCAGATCCGAGCAAACTACACATCCAAGGCTCTGCATTACGGGCTGAGTGATAAGATATTGAAGAGACAGCGCTTCCCACAACCTCTAATACTGAGGGGAATATTGCATACTCAAACTCTTCTTTGAGAGCTCATATATAAACTGCTCATTTTAGTCTATAAACTTGTCACTCAAGCATCACTAATATATATATATATATATATATATATATATATATATATATATATATATATATATATATATATATATATATATATATATATATATATATATATAAGGCTTAGATTTTTAATATTTCTTTAAGTCACCTGGACAGACCAAATACTTTTACTTGTCTGTCTATGAAAACCTGGAAACACAAGAAGCGTGTATTGTAGCCAAGGCGCAGAGAGGAAGCTGAGATGCGTCAGGGAACTGTTCTACAAGAAAACTGTGATGTGAGCGTGTCCGGGCGTCCCCTGGTGGTGGATGGGAGGGAAGCACATGCGGAAGGACTTGATGGGCACACCAGAGGGACGGGACCCCAGGAGAGGAAGGCCTGCCGCGCTCTCCCGCCAAAGTTCATGTTTACTCTTCTCATTTGTGGGAAGTTTGATACTACATTAGGAGTGGATCAGAGGGGGTCTGGGCACGGTTCCAGGTTGGACTAATGTTGTCGAGGCCCGGGCGGTGGAGTGCCTGGAACTTGGGAGTTTTGGAACTGATTTGCGTGGGAAAGAATACTCCTGTCCCTGTTGAAGTTGATAAAAATGGAATGTATGTACACAATCCTTGCGCTGCTCCTCTGTATGTGTGTGTGTGTGTGTGTGTGTGTGTGTGTGTGTGTGTGTGTGTGTGTGTGTGTGTGTGTGTGTGTGTGTGTGTGTGTGTGTGTGTGTGTGTGTGTGTGTGTGTGTGTGTGTGTGTGTGTGTGTGTGTGTGTGTGTGTGTGTGTGTGTGTGTGTGTGTGAGGAATCAATATAAAAACATCATATAGAGGAAGCTTAACACTATGCATATAACCTTTCCATGATACATACACCGAAGTGCGTCTGTTATAATCATCTGTCGTGCTTTACTGGCTGCAATATATTATAGCAATCCCTTTAACCAAAACCCATTCTCCACCACCACCACCATTCCCCTTACTCTCTTTCACCACGCTACAGTTTGCTAATTCATCGCAGCGTCGAGTACTTCTCTGACCCATATATAACTCTAGCCTGTTTGTCTGACGTTCATTAACAGCTTAGTAGGAAGAATAAGGCAATTTTACCGGTTTGTTTTTAATGCCAATAGATTCCTTTTGTTTTTAGAGGCCGTACTTTACAAATGGAAGGCTACGCAGCAAAATTAGAGGTAATCAATAAAAAATACGTGATTTGTGTGCATGTTTGCCCTGTGTTGAATGTCGTGGTTGTGTGAAAAGCTGGCTGGCCTCGGTGATGAAAGACTCGCGGGAAGGTAAACTTTGCTTGTACGAATCGTGAGCGAGAGGATGAATAATTTGTGACGGGTGAAGTTATGCCCTATAGTGCGATCTTGTCCGAGTCTCGTGAGGTCGCCATCGATTCACAAACTTTTACTTCTGATTGCCGTATTTACATGAAAATTGAAATGCGTGATTAATAACAGCCCATATATATTAAAACCCACTCACTCACCCTCTCACCAACACACATACACACTCAAACATCTATCGTGCTCTACATAAACACTTGCCCCCTTCCGCCCCCCAACGCACACGCCCCACATATGCTTAAAGCCCCGACCGCCGCTACCGCCGCCGCCGCCGCCGCCACTACCAGCACTACCATCACAAGCACAAGAACAACAACAACAACTAACGCTCTTCCACAGCTACAGTATCGGCAAAGTTTTCCTGTAAAAGCCACGGACGAACCCATCAGGCGAGGTACGAGCGGCTCGCCTTGCTGGGGCGCGGCATCAAGCAGGGAGGGTTTCTGCATTCCGGGGCTCTCAAGGCACTTATCTCTAGACGCATTCCATCTTTTTTCTCTCACATGTAAATATCAATGTTCCGTCTTTGCACGGAGTTTTTGATGTCTCCGTCACTTGTGTCATCACCCTCACCACCACGACTAACACCGCCACCACCATTTGTTACAGGAACTCTCCCGATCATTGGCAATTCATCCCAAAACAAAGCACTTTCTTTAACAACATGATTCATTTACGTTAGTTCTGCTGCTGTTCACTTCTCCTGTCCTTATACAGCAGTGCAATGTATCAATATACCACCACCATCACCACTGCTTCTGCCCTTCTCTATCAACGCAGCCATCAACAACCCCTCTGTCACAGTCACCACCATTGCCATCATAGCCACCCCCACCACCACCACTATTGCCACCACCATCACCACTAGCGACAGAACCAATCACTAGTTTCGCGTTGCATATGCATATTGTGTGGGTTATCAGAGCACGTCAAAATGGTATATGAATTTCAAAAATAATTTAACCTTTGAAGTTTTCAGATGAGACATTTTTGTCAATGACGCCAGACTGGTCCCGTCCCCCAACTGAACCTGGCTGCATCACGTTCAGGGGCGCGGCTCTCACTCTCACATTTACAAGTGTTCTCTTGATGAGAGTGGCGACAATAAGGGAAATTTGAGGTAAGCACAATGATATTAAACTCAATGGGAATATCACGACTTCTACATAATTATACAAACAAAGCTCACCTTCGCCACACAGTGATAAAAAAAATAAAAGATTACTGACTTTCTATTTTCTAGCAAACCAATTCCCGCAATGAGGCACAAAAGATAGTTCTCTCCGCATCCAAACAATACAATAGTCATTACCGCAGAGATTATACGCGCCACTGAATAATCCACAACATTGCTAGTAATTATACAAGTGTGAATATCTTCAATAAACACCTTGTTACCACCTTTTTTATAGACTGATTTTATTCAGCATCTATTTGTCGACTTATGCATTACGTAATTACGTATTCGGCTTGATGTTTAGTGTATTAATTTTCAGTCATTTCTATCTCATACATAATTTTTCTAGCTTGATGTACACTGAACATTTTCTTGGTGCAGTAAGAATGTGTTACACTTTACTGAATATTTAATGCATCATGACATACCTTACACTTTTACACTTTTTGCCAAGCAGTCTCCCCGCGGTGTTCATTGCGAGTCACATGAATGACTGCTGACCGCTTAAGCCTTGAATGTTACTCGTCCTCAGGCTTTTCACAGCTGCCTGGAGCTGAGATATACCCTTCGTTGTCTCATTTCATAATAACAATAATAATAATAATGATAATAATAATAATAATAATAATAATAATAATAATAATAATAATAATAATAATATTAATAATAACAATAATATTAATAATAACAATAATATTAATAACAACGATCATCATCAGCATCATTCTCCTGCATGTACATGAAGGGTGAAGGATAAAATACTAAAAAAAGACAGTTTTTCAACATCAAATCTGAGCGCAATACGATGAGGATTGAATTTATGGACCAAAAAACCGGGCAATAAATACACGACTCGGTTTCCGGCACGCGACCCGGAAAGAATACTGGGATTGAAATTTACATCCTGATTTTTTGTGCATATTTTTTTTTCCATTTACCAATTACTTTTTTAAGGCGGTGTAATGAATGAATGAATGAATGAATGAATGAATGAATATGTGTGTGTGTGTGTGTGTGTGTGTGTGTGTGTGTGTGTGTGTGTGTGTGTGTGTGTGTGTGTGTGTGTGTGTGTGTGTGTGTGTGTGTGTGTTTATGATTTTCTTTATAATATTAAAAACAGCTTGCTCATCATCATAATAACTACATTACATAATTTAATAATAGCAATCTTACACAATGCGAACACGTCAAAACAACAATAAGTCTCGAGTAATGCAGCTCTGCGAAACATTTGACCTTAGCAGCAAAGAACATGGCAATAGGTACACAAAAAAAAAAAAAAATATATATGTATAGAATATATTATGAAAATAAAAGCTAAAAGGTTTGACGTGACGCAGCGAACCTTCGTATTTTTAAGTAACTTGGAAGGAATGTGTTTTGTGGCGGTACTAGTGTGTAATGGTACACATGTCTTCACGCTGGCATTAGCCTCCTCCAACGATCCTGGCTGCCTCTACCTTCCAACTCCCCTCCCGCCCACCCTCTCAGCCGTCACCGAGACAACGCTGGCAGCTCCGGGTAGTGTTTGGTGCCATTATGGATGCGACTGGGAAGCCGAGGCGTAATTTTGTGCCGGCGGCGGTGCGGGCTTCAGGTAGCGGAGCCTCTTACCCAATAAAACAACGACATCACCCAGCGAATAGCCAAGCAGAAGGCAAGACCCTCCAAGTAAGAATTTTACTGAAATTTTCTCGTTTTCACATTAGGGGTAAGGGGCGACTTGCATGGCAACGAGAGAGGGGAAAGAAGGCTGTAATGCCCTAACGCACACGTCCCACACTTTTCAAACACGACCACGTTCCTCCATCACTGTCATTGTGCAGGGGAATATTGCGGCCAGCAGAGAGAGTGATCTTTGCTGCTGAATACCACTTGGAAAAAGGAAATCCCTTGTATACCGAGTTCGGACCAGACCTTTAAAAAGTGTCCAGAACACAAGATGGAATAACGCTGGTGTGGTGAGTGGACGAGGCAGGAATGTGTAACCAAAATACTGCTCCTTCACAGACGCAGCCAGCAACGGTCTGGTTATGTTAAGGAAACACTCTTAAGCACGAAAAATGGATTTGTCTTCGCTAAATAGAATTCTTTTCCCACGCTGCAACATAAAGAGGAGTTCACCACGGTCTGGCTCAGCTACTGGAATGCGACATAGAAAAAAAAAAACTCCCGTAACTTTTCGTGAACTTCTTAGAAAGGACTCCCGATGTGGTACTCAAGAGTCTCCAGCGTCAAGACTTTCATTTCCGCCATACATGTGAAGCTGTGAAGGCCGGACTGCCTCCCTCCCTCACTTGATTCCGAGCCGCCGCGGCCGACCAGGCACCACTTGGGCCCACTGATGCACGACTTGTCAAGTGCAGGACGGAATACTTCATTTTCTTTTTGGTGTACATTATTTGATTAATATTAGGATATCAAAATGCCGATTATTGTACAAAAAGCATTAAATTTTTGATGGCACAGTTGTTGCTGTGATAACAGTATATTAAGAAAAGAGACTCCATTCTATATCGGTGAGGACGGAAGAAACAATAAAAGATATGATCGTGCACCAAAATCTCCAAAACCTCACATCTACAAAACAAATCCATTTAAAGTGTACGGCCACTCGCGCTGAACCTACCAGCACACAGCACACTGACTTGGATTCTGAGACACGAGTACCAGTGTGAAAAGTCTCCTGGTATTCAGAAGAACAAGAGGTGTGCTCCACTTACTGCTTGCCACGCACTGACAGCAAGGCGAGGGAAGGGGGTGGTGGGCTCAGGCAGGTCGCGTCAGTCGGCGTCGGCCAGTCCGGTTTGATCTGTGATAAGCTACGTCGTCCGCGGCATGCAAATGTGATGGGTTGGCGCTCCCCAGGGGCGGCCTACACAGACCTCGGCGCTCCACTTCGAGGGGGAGCGAGTGTGTGCTGAAGGGAGTGTTGTTGTGGCGTGCGGTGGACCGAGTGAGGCGTGGGGAGTGAGGTGCGGGATTGAGGTGCTGGGGTGATTCTTAGCTCTGTGCGGTGTGGCGGCGTGGTGTTGCGAGGTGTGATGTTGTGAGATTATATACAGTATTTACGAGTATTTCATGTGTTGCGTGTAGTAAGTGACGATGAGTGTACTGTGTAATCGTGTTAAGTATTTAGTACACCTTTATGTGATATGTTGTGTGGTACGTTTCTATACCGTGGTATGAAGTGATACTGTGTGGTGTGGTATGGTGTGGGTAGTATGAAGTGATACTGTATGGTGTAGCGTGGTGTGAGTAGGGTGATGCTGTGTAGTGTGATGAAGTGTGGTGCGGAGAGGGGTGGTGATTGACGGTGGTGTGTAGCATCAGCGGGTGCAGCGCGATAGAATCATAATAACATAAAGCTCCACAACCAGCAGGTGTGTCATGTCAGCGCCGTGACAGGTTCTGACTATCACGTCAGCGGTTCGGGTCACGCATACCAAGACAAAACCTGGGCTTTGAATTGGCTAACTTTACACACGATGATTAAAATATAATTACACACTCAAGTGATCAGCGTAACACACACACTGCTATAGTTGCTGTGTTGCGACATGGTACACCAGTATATGAAATAATACCCTATTTATCTAATAATATATGATTCTCTCTCTCTCTCTCTCTCTCTCTCTCTCTCTCTCTCTCTTCCACACACACAAAAAAAAAAAAAATGTCGAAAGAAACATACATTAGCAGCTCGGTGGTATCTCTGCCAAGTTGTTTGTAAAATCGACGTCCTAAAATGGTGGAAATGTCAAACTTTATTTTTTCATACAGAAATAGAGGTATTTTTCGGACACTAATTAAATATGCTACTGGTGGATACCAGACCTATATGTCTTCTCTTCACTCACAGCGGTACATATTCACAAATAATGATGTAGTTTGTTATGATCTTTATTTGCTTCATGACTAACTTGATTACGATGTCACAGCTCTTACACCAGAATAAAATCACGAGACACGCTCACGTACTGTAGGCACCAAGACAAGTAATAAAACCTGACGCAAGTGTTTGTGTGGACCAACGTGTCCTGTTTCATTTCCTTTACGAACCATACTAAGAACCTCAGCTGGAACATCATACGAACAGTTAAAAGACACCATCACCACCGCCCACACTGCACAAATCTTGCTCAACGCGGTACATACATTAGACACTTACGTAATTAGATAAAAGGAAAGACACGTATATCATACTAATATTCTGTGGTGTTGATGGTGCCACAAAGCGGCTATAGGCTTGATAAACGACACTTCCCCAGCAAATCTTAAGAAACGAGAGGAAGAAAAGTAGTTCGTTGCTACAAGTAAGCGGAGTGTGTGGCGCGGCACCTACTTACTTATAAACGATGAAGAGGATGTGTTTATATTAAAGAGACCGCGTGCTGCTGCCGAGGCATTACACTCTGATGGAAGAACCTGATAAATGTTTGTTGTCTTTGTCACCGGTTTTGAGTGAACAGGAGCGACGACACACACACACACACACACACACACACACACACACACACACACACACACACACACACACACACACACACACACACATACATAGCTGAGTGGTAATATCACTAAGCTCAAGTCACAAAGGTATTCACTAGCAAGCGAACAATTAGTAGTCTGCTTGAGCAAGAGGATGGAGTTCAGGAGAGGCAAGGCGCTTCACTCATCCTTTACCAGCAGTGCAGTGTATGAAAACGTGCAGGATTTTGTATATAAGAAAAATCAGCCTGACAGTCTTATCACGGTAACAAAAATGGAGATATTTGCGCTGGAAATATAAACAAAGACCGAACCTTAAAAGTGGAAAGAAAACATCCATATTACAGGAAATGAAAAACTGGACTCATGCCAAATCGTGAATGAGCCAGATGGACATGACCGAGGAAAAATTGCAGGGAAATGAACATGAAAGAGAGCGCACGTTACACCACTTTGGTAGAGAGAGAGAGAGAGAGAGAGAGAGAGAGAGAGAGAGAGAGAGAGAGAGAGAGAGAGAGAGAGAGAGAGAGAGAGAGAGAGAGAGAGAGAGAGAGAGAGAGAGAGAGAGAGAGAGAGAGAGAGAGAGAGAGAGAGAGAGAGAGAGAGAGAGAGAGAGAGAGAGAGAGAGAGAGAGAGAGAGAGAGAGAGAGAGAGAGAGAGAGAGAGAGAGAGAGAGAGAGAGAGAGAGAGAGAGAGAGAGAGAGAGAGAGAGAGAGAGAGAGAGAGAGAGAGAGAGAGAGAGAGAGAGAGAGAGAGAGAGAGAGAGAGAGAGAGAGAGAGAGAGAGAGAGAGAGAGAGAGAGAGAGAGAGAGAGAGAGAGAGAGAGAGAGAGAGAGAGAGAGAGAGAGAGAGAGAGAGAGAGAGAGAGAGAGAGAGAGAGAGAGAGAGAGAGAGAGAGAGAGAGAGAGAGAGAGAGAGAGAGAGAGAGAGAGAGAGAGAGAGAGAGAGAGAGAGAGAGAGAGAGAGAGAGAGAGAGAGAGAGAGAGAGAGAGAGAGAGAGAGAGAGAGAGAGAGAGAGAGAGAGAGAGAGAGAGAGAGAGAGAGAGAGAGAGAGAGAGAGAGAGAGAGAGAGAGAGAGAGAGAGAGAGAGAAATTACCTGCAGGACAGAAGCCTCAAGGTGGTTGTCAACGGGCAAACATCTGAGTCCCTGCCTGTGGAGGCATCAGTGCCACAGGGTTCAATTCTTGGCCCACTCCTGTGGAATATCTACGTGGATGATCTTCTCCAGCTACTGCCAGGAGTCAAGGCCTATGCTGATGACTGCACCCTCTCCTATACCTATCCACGCCAGGACAGTGGGCGGGCTGCTGAGGCCATCAATCAGCAGCTACGAGTGATAGAGGAGTGGGGTGCTCGCTGGCAAGTGACATTCGCGCCGGAGAAGACACAGGCAATGGTTGTCTCTCGGTCCCCAGCCGCCATGGCAGCAATGGCAGGAAAGTTGTCTTTGGCGCTGCTGCTCTCCCACTCCAAGATGACGTCAAGATACTTGGAGTGGAGGTGGATCGAGGGCTGAGGTTTGACAGCCATGTCAAATCCATTGCCAAGAAAGCCTCTCACAGGATCTCCGCTCTCAGAAGGATCGCCAGTTTCCTCGACAGGAAGGGAGACTGCTGCTGTACAAGGCACAGGTGCGGCCCCACCTTGAGTACGCAGCTCTCTCCTGGATGTCCTGTGCCGCCACACACAGAAGGAGACTGGACAGCATCCAACGCCGCGCCATACGGCTAGTAGATGCTGCAATACCACCTCACCCAGAGCCTGAGCGTCCTCTTGATTCACTGGAACACCGCAGAGATGTGGCGGCAATCGTAGTGTTCCATAAGGCACAGGTGCAAAGAGTGCCACATCTGGCAGGGCTGCGTCATCCTCTGAGAGTCACCGCACGGAGCACGAGAACGGTGCTCAATGGTGGTGACGCCGTAGAGGTGCCGCGATCCCACGGGTGTCAGCATCAACGCACCTTCGCAGGACGCGTCTCCAGGATGTGGAACTTGTTCACGGCCGCGGTGCCTCACGTCCAGGAGATGAACACACACAGTGTCAAACTGATGGCACATAAGTGGAGACAGACACTGCCAACTCCTCTGACACTCTTTGTGACGTGACACTCAGTGTAGTGCAGTGCGTGAATAGTGCTAGTGAAGTGAAAAGAACAGTGCTCCATTTACATGCTGACCATCTTGTATATTTTCTATTTTTAAGTCTTGTAAATATTGTAGAGAAATAGATTGTAGTACCCTTAGAATAGGTAGCACACGACAGTGCGCCTTTGGGTACATGTTCTTCTGTATAAATTATGTTTAAATAAAAAAAAAAAAAAAAAGAGAGAGAGAGAGAGAGAGAGAGAGAGAGAGAGAGAGAGAGAGAGAGAAACGTTAGCAATATGTATGAGGCTTCCACTGATTATTACGCAGTCTTTTGACCTTCGTAGTGACTTGACAGATACAGGACATTAAATAATCCAAACATTTCCATCCACAATACTGAGAACATGCGACACGAGAGGCCAGAAGGGCGAAGGGCTGCGGCAGAACCTCCATTTAACCTTGATAAGATTCACTCCATAAGGTAACATGCATATTAGGCAGGGTTGTCCACTAAATGGTGCACTAAGCTTACAATCAGTCAATTCTACAATCCCTCTCAGAAGCAAATGTGTGGTCGGTTGGTAAGACTTGATTTACGAAACCTGTTGAGCCCCCCACCAGCTCACACCCCACCCCCAAAACAAAAAGGATAAAATCGCGTATTAACTGTATCTTTACCTAACAATACAAATCAAACTGTTTATATCTGCGTGCGTGCGTTTATAAAATGCACGCAATGACGCTTCCATCACCCCCACACACACACACCACTACCACCTCCACCACCACCACTCATCCCTGTTCCATCAGCCTCAACCACTCAGATTGACTAGCACACCTTTGATGGCCGAGTGGTGGTGGTGGTGGTGGTGGTGGTAAAGCGGCCAGCCAAGAAGAGGTGCGGAGTGGAAGGCCTCCCTCGTCTAGTGTTTACTTGCGGCGTCTATCACTGGGTGTCACTCTAGGACGAGGAAGTACCGTCTTTGATCTTAACACCGCTAATGTTCGCATCTCGCTGGAAAATCATGTGAGTATACTTTGCTTTTCTCTCACTGGTGGACGTCTCTTGTGCCATAAGACTGGGTGGATGGACTGGGCTGGATGGTGCGGCTGGTGGTTTAGGTGGAGAGGTGGCGTGTCGAGGTGTGTATGGTGTGTTGGTTTGGGATGCGTGAATGAGTGAGTAAATGAGTTAGTGGGTAAGTGAGAGAGTGAGAGAGTGAGTGAGAAGTACGTAAGGTAGAAGGAGCAGTGGTGATACTGTGATGCCAACACCCACGTTTGTGATGCGGAAAATATGAATACGTAAATTAAAGGAAAAAAATAATAAAATGCGTTGGAAAAACCAACTACGAGGAAATAAATGGTGAGCTTTTAATGATACGGTAAAACTGTACTAGTATTTCATATTCAATTATCTAGATTGCTGCACGGTGTGAAATGGAGACAAGTCAGTACCACACAACGGAACAATACTACTGGCACATTCCAGACAACTAAGGTAAAGGAAGGCGCCTCGTATAGAGATAAGATGCGAAACAAGCAATAAACATTAGGAATCTAGATGCATCTGGACGGATAAACAATAGATACGAAACTCCAGAAACTCCCTAAAAGACACAATGAATACAAGAGACTAATATCACTGTAATCGTAGAGGTTTCACATTCATTTCACTCCTCCTCCCCCTTGGCTGGTAAATATTAATGCCCGTGTCCTGCATCATATTAATAAGAGGAAACAACTTGCTGTATTTTATTTCGCATTCTTTACTACCGCGGCAATCCGAGTTTTTTCTTCCTTCATTTGAGAAAAAAAGGAGTGACGCTAGAAATATTATAGTTGAAATTACAATTGAAACCACTTATTTTCAGACAACCAATTTGCATACACGGGGAGAGAAGCGGCGCGGGTGGTAGTAGTGGTGGTGGTGATGGTTGTGTTGGTGGTGGTGGTGGTGGTGATGATGGTGGTTGTGTTAGTGGTGGTGATGGTGGTGATGGTGGTCATGCTGGTGGTGGTGATGGTGGTAGCGGTGGTCTTTCTGTTATCGCTCCCGCCTCGTCGCGCAGAGAAGTGTGCCCTCGCCCGCATCGTGCTCAGTGTGCGATGTTGAATGCTTGGTTAGTCTTGATTTACTGGCGCTAATAATTACTAATTCATGGCCGGTTATTAATTTCGGAGACAGTGGCGATGCACCACACTGCCCTTTGCCAAGTTCTCAATGGTGCATTACGAAGAGCTAGTGTTGATCAAGAATCTTCCGTGTTGGCATATCGAACATAATAAAATAATACAGTAGGAATTACCTTAAACACCAGCAACACCAGCAGAGTTTTCTTTAACCCCTTCATTACTGGGACACATTTTTACCTTGAATGTTGGGTGTGATTAGACGATTCTATTGACAATAGGAAGGGTCTATGGAGGTTAGAAGATTAATAGCCAGAGTTTTCACTAGTATTTTAATCCCCACATAAGTTTCTAAACCTGTATAAAACCACCAAATAGTAAGTAGAATAGATATGAAAACGTGTCATGGTACTGAAAGGGTTAAAAGCCAGACATTCATCATGTAAAAATACATCTTTACAAAGTGAGTGAGCGAACCACCCTGAGAAGCGTGAGAGAGGCGTCACTACCAATGGAGGAGGCGGGACTCACCTGGTAGTCTCCAATGTCCTTCACTATGCAGGGGAGGGAGGCGTCGCGTCCTTCCGTCACCGTCACGTTGGGGATGGTGGCCACGAACATGGGCACGCGGGACCCCGACGACGAGGAAGATGGTAAGGAGGATGAGGAGGAGGAAGAGGAGCTGCCTGCAAGGGAAAGGGAAGAAAGGAAAAACGTCAGAATCACTGCAACGATGCTTACCAGTGTGGTCACAGCGCTGCTGTTCACAACAAACTGATGGCGCTGCTTACATTGATAATTGTGTAATGCTTAGTGCGGTGGTGAACGAAGCCAAATCATAATGAAAACACTGACTGATGAAGCCGATAATAATACAAGCAATAACATAGAACAAAACAGTAAAACAAAGCTGTAAATTAAGATGATAACCACAAAGATTCCATTGCTGATGGTGACTGAAAATGACGAGAGTAATCATAATGAAAGTGATATATGGAGGAGTTGGGTGATGGTGACAACAACACTGAATGCTGCTGCCAACAACAACAACAACAACAACAACAACAACAACAACAACAACAACAACAACGGTAACTGTAACACACACCCACGTCAAAAGAAGAACATCCCTTATTGAATGTACTCAACACAATAAGGAGTGACGCAAATCCTGAACAGTTATCCCTCACATGATATTATAAACAAAAAAAATAGTGGTGTGTGTGTGTGTGTGTGTGTGTGTGTGTGTGTGTGTGTGTGTGTGTGTGTGTGTGTGTGTGTGTGTGTGTGTGTGTGTGTGTGTGTGTGGCTATAATGTTATGTTAAGTTACAACGTTGAGTGCGTGGTGAATGACAGCCTCATCAAGGTAATCCAACATTCAAGAAAGGTGACATAAATTACCCTGCAAATAACACACAGATCAGTTTAACGTCACTGTTTGGTAAAATTGTCACAACATAATCACGAATGAAATTACCCTAAACCTCAATACAATAATTTAATCATTTGCTTATGGGTCTAAACCGTAATGCGAATTTAGAGACAAAAAGATCTGAGTTGTCAGGTATGATAACATTCTACACGGAGCTTTTTCCTCTTTGCTGTGGTATTCAAGTGTTCTGCAGTGTGCAACATCAATCTGAACACGCGTCTGTCTCACTATTGCACAAATTAAGGAACAGAGTAAATCGGTATAATAATGAATATGATGTATATCAACACAATACGCAATAGAAGATTCAGTAGACTGGCTTCCAAACAGACCTGTCCTGCTGGTTTCCTGGTTCCGGAGTGTTCACAATTCATGATGCACCGTGGGGTTAATACGAGTCTGAATAACTTATTGTCAAACATTTTGTCGAGACCAAGCATGTTTAAATACAAAGTTATGTAGTAAAACCCACGCAAATCTGTGATAACACATTCTGATGGAAAAATTAAGAAGATACGAGCACGCTGATACAATCTAAGAAATATGATGATGAAAGTTTACAACTGGAGAGAGAGAGAGAGAGAGAGAGAGAGAGAGAGAGAGAGAGAGAGAGAGAGAGAGAGAGAGAGAGAGAGAGAGAGAGAGAGAGAGAGAGAGAGAGAGAGAGAGAGAGAGAGAGAGAGAGAGAGAGAGAGAGAGAGAGAGAGAGAGAGAGAGAGAGAGAGAGAGAGAGAGAGAGAGAGAGAGAGAGAGAGAGAGAGAGAGAGAGAGAGAGAGAGAGAGAGAGAGAGAGAGAGAGAGAGAGAGAGAGAAGCAGAATTTCAAGTACCATCACAGTCCCGTCAACCAGAAACAAACACACCAAAACAGAAAAGCCACTGAAACAAAAAAGCAGCGAACATGTTTCTTGTTGAGAGGACATTTTACGTACAGTTAGAGAACAGCGATCTTATACAGACAAAATGAACTTAATGGTATCACAAGTGCGTTTTTCTTCCTCATTCACCCCCATAGGAACAATGACCAGTATTAATTGCCTAGTTGAAATAATACTCTGCCAGTGAATAGAGAACACGTATACTCACCATGACACCTTGCCAAATTATTCAACGTTCTACTGACACGTGACACATTTTATAGTCAATGTGATGCTCTATTAGTGAGGGAACAGCGAAGTGGACCTCAGGAACAGTAACTATAACAATGTAATATAAGCATAATAATTTAGTATAGGCTGGAAATAGACTTATGCATCTATTCCCTACCTGTCCAGCACGCCGCAGCCAACTCTCCCCCTTCTGCTGGCGAGAATCAGTTGGCGCATAGTTATTTCCTTCTTCTCACTTTTTTTTTTCCTTTTTCCTCGCTAACTTACAACTAAATGCAGGGAACAAGAAAAACCTTTCATAAAATATACATTAAAGATGAAGGCATACAAGAAGTGGGTAAACACAGCACGGTATGTTTTAATGTGTGTGTGTGTGTGTGTGTGTGTGTGTGTGTGTGTGTGTGTGTGTGTGTGTGTGTGTGTGTGTGTGTGTGTGTGTGTGTGTGTGTGTGTGTGTGTGTGTGTTTAGAAAAAGGGAAAAAGGAGGTAGAGGAAGGAAAGGGAGAGTTTTATTTATGTCTTTTCTGGTTCTACAATGTGTTTTACCTCATAAGTTAAATCTTTCTGAAACAAAGGAAAATAACAACACACACACACACACACACACACACACACACACACACACAGAGAGAGAGAGAGAGAGAGAGAGAGAGAGAGAGAGAGAGAGAGAGAGAGAGAGAGAGAGAGAGAGAGAGAGAGAGAGAGAGAGAGAGAGAGAGAGAGAGAGAATCTGTAATCTTCTTCGAAATCATAAAACCCTGAAGTAAATAATCTTAGTAAAGAACACAAAGTGGTGGTGGTGGTGGTGGTGGTGGTGGTGACGGCAACACTACTCACCATTCACTGACAACCATCTTCACCACAAACGCCTTATTTTTTTGTTATTTTTTTGCATAATCCCACAGTAACATTTCCATGCAACACAAATACAACACATAAAGTGGCGTGACCTCTGACGTT
>NC_059269.1:13523628-13536128 GCF_017591435.1 Portunus trituberculatus | reverse complement strand
GTAAATCACGCTCAAGATACACAAAAAAACACTGGACTGCTACTTACTCTGCTTGTACGAGAGATGGCAGAGTCAGCTTTCCAGTAAGTTGACTGAATTACTTCACCAAAATTAACTAACTCTCTTTTCCCTTTGAAGTAAAAATGTCGGTGATGAAACTCTTGCTTTTATCTTATATGGATTTTTGCTCTTCTTTTCCCTTCCTCAGTTCTATTTCGTCTACAAACTGAGGCGGTACATGAACTAGGTATACATTTAGGTCAGGAACTGGATGCCTGGTAACGTTATAAAACACACTGGCTATGTTTTCCAAGGAGACTCTTTTCCCCAGGAGATTTCTTGCAGCGGGATTGAGAAGGTACATCTATATCTAAATCTAAAGCCCTCTAAAACTGTTAAATCTTTACAGTGGCGGCATGACTGACACTGCTAGTAATAGTAGTAGTAGTAGTAGTAGTAGTAGTAGTAGTAGTAGTAGTAGTAGTAGTAGTAGTAGTAGTAGTAGTAGTAGTAGTAGTAGTAGTAGTAGTAGTAGTAGTAGTAGTAGTAGTAGTAGTAGAAGTAGTAGTAGTAGTAGTAGCAGTAGCAGTAGTAACAATACCAGCAGTCGCAGATGTACTAGCAATATTATCTCTACATACAGAAAATATTTACCAGCAACAGCGAAAGCATTCAGTAAATTCCAGGAATTTTGACTGCTGGGAAAATTCAGGTCGAGACGAGGAACTCACAGTGACAATAGTGACACGCCGTTCGCCTTTAACTTCAACGCAACCAGCCATAAGAGTACTCTGTTAGTGAATCCTCTGTCGTTACTTTCCAGAGAGAGAGAGAGAGAGAGATGAAAGGGGGAAACAAAAAGGGATCCGGCGTGCGAAAAACACTACAATAAATTGGATGAACAAAGTCAATAGTCACTGTCATACAAAATGCGAGACTTACGGTTGACAAGCTGCAAATCTGAGCTCATAATACAGACCTGCTGTTTAAACACGACGAGAAGGAAGAATAAAAGTAGGAGGGGAGGAGGAGGAGGAGGAGGAGGAGGAGGACGAGGAGGTGGAGGAGGAGAAGGAGAAGGACAAGGAGGTGGAGGAGGAGAGGTAGTACTGGTAAGATAATTAAGGAACAAGATTAGCCTTTTGTGTTTGAAGCAGGAGAGGCAAACAAGCATGGAGTGGAGGCATAGACAAGAGGGAGGGAAATGTAGAGAGGCGCAGGGAGAAAGACAGAGAGAGGTGGAGGGAGAGAGAGTGATGGAGGGACCGGTCAAGTCTTACTCTAACTAGTATTATTTTGTGGTAAAGAGTGATGACCTCTATACATTTGTTGTCTCATTTAGTTTTTCTTTCTCTCTCTCTCTCTCTCTCTCTCTCTCTCTCTCTCTCTCTCTCTCTCTCTCTCTCTCTCTCTCTCTCTTACTAGCTCAACATACACTTACTATATATCCACTGATCGCTCGATTCGCTATTCACTACGACACCGTTTCTTCAACACAAACACACACACACACACACACACACACACACACACACACACACAGTCACAGCCATCACCGTGAGCCCTGCAGCTCTCAACACTAGGACCCTCACCGCAGAAAACACAAGTCCTCACTCATAAAGTCCCCCTCGGAGCGCTCAGACTTCAAGCACCGCGCGTTATCGCTCCCCGGCAATAATAAAAGTTTTCGAGATGTATCCAGCAATGTTTCCTCGCCCTCCTGCAGAAGAGCCCAATAAGAGGGAGGCGTACAGGCCCCAGAGGAAGTTTGGAAACTCCCCAGATTCATCGCCACATTTAGCTCTTTAGGGAAGACAGGGAGGAATATAATACATTATTAGTTAGCATGAGAACGCCGGATGTTGGGCTGAGCATCTTGAACAAGACACACATGAGTTAAGAGAGGCATGGTGCGCGCCACGGGCTGCGGCGCTAGAGAGGCTGAGGAAAACATGAGGGTGGGTTTAGCAGCAGGAGTACTGTGGATGAGAAATTGCCGTGGCTGTGTGCACAAGTACATCCTTTCGCGTCAACATACTACACCAAACGTAAAAAGAAGAAAAAAAATCTTTATATATATATATATAAAATTTCTGGCCTGTCAAAACTTTGACGAAGAAAAACTAGCCAAGACTGCGTTCCTAAACTTATGGAACTTGACCGCAGAGAAAAAATAAATTAACCCAAAAAACCGCTCTCTCGCTCTCTCTCTCTCTCTCTCTCTCTCTCTCTCTCTCTCTCTCTCTCTCTCTCTCAACATTCTAAGCCTCTCCCCGATTTATACAGCTCTTTGATATACGTGTGTGTGTGTGTGTGTTTCACTGTTTGATCTGCTGCAGTCTCTGACGAGACAGCCAGACGTTACCCTACGGAACGAGCTCAAAGCTCATTATTTTCGATCTTCGGATAGGCCTGAGACCAGGCACACACCACACACCGGGACAACAAGGTCACAACTCCTTGATTTACATCCCGTACCTACTCACTGCTAGGTGAACAGGGGCTACACGTGAAAGGAGACACACCCAAATATCTCCACCCGTCCGGGGAATCGAACCCCGGACCTCTGGCTTGTGAAGCCAGCGCTCTAACCACTGAGCTACCGTGTGTGTGTGTGTGTGTGTGTGTGTGTGTGTGTGTGTGTGTGTGTGTGTGTGTGTGTGTGTGTGTGTGTGTGTGCAGGTCAATAGAAATTAATATTATTTAGTGTACAAAAAGTCCCTAAGGAGCGGCGGTTATCACAAGGCAGCAGTGAAGCACCTGGCACGGCACGGCATAGGCACCGCAGCTCCCCGCCTCCATCGCCACGGCTACCACGGTGCCCCCCAGTGAAGACTTCCCCTAGCCGCTCTTAGGGTATGGAAAGAAAATAATCGCTCCTATTCTTGCCTTTTCCCGGTGCCCCTCTTACAGTACACAGGAGTTACTGCATCACAAGGATAAAAATGCACGAGGAACAATAGGTTAATTTTCCTTACTAGCGTCGTACTAGCGAGGAAAATTAACTTATTGTATTTAGCTGTTTCACGCGAATGTGCGGCGGGGTGACTGTCACGCGGCTCAGCGACTGTGTGGGTGGGTGACGGCGGCTCCGCGTGTTCTGCTGTAAGCCGGTGAAAGGAGAGCGCGGATACGGGAGTTTTACTGCGTTCATTTTTTTTTTTCCCCAAACAAAAAAAAAAAAAAAAAAAAAAAAAAAAAATGAAACCGAACCCTGTGTTTGCCGAGGGCACGGTAAAACTAGACAAGCGTGTGGCCGCGCTGAATGAGCCTGAATGGTGTGTGTATGGACCGATACCCTATTCCATTCTGTATGCTTTTTTCACGGTGCAATTTTTCCCATGAATTTATACTCTCTCCCCACGAACTTGTTCAGTATATGGTTACAGTTCAGTCATGGGGAGTGGCGGTTGGCTGGCTGACTAGCTGGCTAACTGGCTGACTGGCTGACTAGTTGGTGCTCGCTCCTCTGCCTGTATGGTTCACATCCCTCCACAAGTCCGATATTCATGTCTAACGTTGCAATTTCTAAACCGGTTATTTCCCCTATATCTGATTCCCCGGTGCCGCCTCGCTGGGGGCTGGTGCTTTCTGTCGGCTTGTCGGTACGTGCTTACATTTACTTCCCTCTTGAAATGATTAACGATATCAACTTTTTGAAGTTATTCCAGATAATAATTATCAGCATTATGGAGTAATGATGATGTTAACGCTGGTATGTTGGTGGTGGTATAGACGGGTCTCTCTCTCTCTCTCTCTCTCTCTCTCTCTCTCTCTCTCTCTCTCTCTCTCTCTCTCTCTCTCTCTCTCTCTCTCTCTCTCTCTCTCTCTCTCTCTCTCTCTCTCTCTTAACGTCAGGTAGTATCCCCACCGCCGCTGCACCGTCATTCCTCCACAGGTCGGGTTATGCAAGCAGCACACACTCGCCGCGGCTTCACGCCCTCACTTGCCAAACGCTTGCCGGCGGCTTTGCTTTTATTATTATTTTGTTCAGTCATTGTTTAAAGGTTTTATTCTATTTAATAAAAATTCTATGTAAGAGACGGTGGCACGCGCATGTGCATGTATAATTCTAGTTGGCAACTCTCATTTTCCGATTAGTATAAGACCTACGTTACATAGTATGTTGCTGTCCAATTCCCCCTTTGCAGTGCTGCGAGGGACACCACATCCAGCATATATATATATATATATATATATATATATATATATATATATATATATATATATATATATATATATATATATATATATATATATATGATCCTGACTATTTTTTAAGAGTTTTAGGGGAACAGAACTCTCATTGGGAAATGCAAATTTCGCAATTTTTATCGCAAAAAACTCATTTTGGTGTCGATGAAAAGCTCTTTGGGGCAGCAACTGTATATGTAAATGAGAGGTCAGTGATTTAGATCGCGTCAGGGGTCACGTCAAAACTGTAACTTCAAGCTGCGCACAATCTGGCAGTGGAAATGAAATTTGACAAAAGGTGGCTCAAATTCATTTTTATCTCAATCCGGCTCTAGGCATGTCGAATTAATCTTAATACCGATTGAAATATTTGGTAGGGGACTTTTAGGAAACAAAGTTCCATTCACTTAACACTGCAAAACGAAAAATTCTCCATCATACTCTAAATTTTGTTCGAGAGCGCTTATTTCTCCCACTGAAAGACACAATTTGGATGCCGCAATCAAAATGCAAATGAGAGCTCAGTAAAAATAAATCAATGACCGTATGGCTCGCTTCAAAAGTTGTAGCAAACTCAGCAGCAAGTACTGTTTTTGTTGCACTGAGGCTTTCCTGTGCACGACGCGGATTAGAAGCAAAAGCCAGTGGGAAGCACGTGAGGCCTCGAGCGTTCGTCCTCAATGGCACAACTGCATTTTCCTGGTAGTGTATATATAGGAATGGACAACGAGCCCGTCCCCGCTTTCTAGTGACGAGAACACGAGACTGAGGACAGCTGGTGATAACTTGCACCAAACAAAACACGACACCTGGCCCGTCATCCGCAGACACATCAGCGGGAGGCATGACACGTGTAAGGTTTGGCAGGAAAATGGCAAAGAAAGAACAACGCTTTGTCCAAACTGGAAAACTTTCACGCAAGGCGCTCAGTCTAACGAGTCATTTACCACAGCTCTGCGTGCCGAGTTTGTTGACACGGGCTAACTTCTCCCAACAGCTGACTAGGTCCAACGAGGGCTCCACCTGATTTCAAATAATTTCGTCTTTTTATGCTTAATAAAAATGTTGTAGAAGCTGCAGCCATAGCAACAGAGAGAGAGAGAGAGAGAGAGAGAGAGAGAGAGAGAGAGAGAGAGAGAGAGAGAGAGAGAGAGAGAGAGAGAGAGAGAGAGAGAGAGAGAGAGAGAGAGAGAGAGAGAAAACTTAAAGCAAAGAACAGATCCAGCAGCATGAAGTGAAGTGTAAGCTGCACGATTACTGGTGCGAGGCTGTTAAAGCTTTGCGTCTGCTGGTGTGCAGGTGTTCATCATGGGACACAAGACAACTTATCAAATAGCAGTGCATTTCCTGACGATACTGAGGAAGTGAATGCAACGGCATGAAGGAAAGCAGGTCTCAGTGTGCGTGCAGGTAGGAAATATAATATAACGCAGAGAATAACACGTGAATTTACCGTCTCGGAACACTGACATGGAATGAAGCCAAAGGGGAAAAAAACTATGGTAGGTGGGTGAGTTACTTGTGGTGCATGCGGTGTACACAGTGGAACAAGGGTATCAATTATTCATGGACACGTACTGTACGTCTTCCATTAATGCACAAACTCATTAACATAATTATACAATGTTAGTAAACAGTAATAAGTGCAGGGTAGTGCACAGAATGAAAAGCTGGTGGGAAACAGGAAGAAGGAGACTCAAACGGGAGGCTGCGCGTGAGGATGAGAGAGGGTACATCAAATCATGTTGAGTAAGGAGAAAGAAAAGTCAGAAGATTGACGAAAATTAGAGAGGGGAGTTCGGAAACCTTTAGTTATGAGCACAATAACTTCAAACAAGTAACCTATCATTGCATCTCACTGACTGAGTGAAGCAACGACATTCATTCCCGGAAAGTGATTTTGACGTCCTGCTTTATAAATCCATAACCCACGATTAGCGTTCGTAACATTCCTAATATTCAACACGACACACGTGTCTGAGGAGATAACACCAACATGACGGCACTAAATGGACGCAGCTTCTCGCTTAGCATCACGCTTGTAACATTACCACAGAGGAAGCTTCATGCACAGACTGGCACCTTCCATCGCCGCGCCAGGCAAGGGGTGCGGAAGAGAGACAGTCTACACTTCATGGACTACGCCATAGATAAATACAATTCAACACAGGTACGTAGATTGATAAATAATCATAATACTAGTGACTTGTCTCAAATCACATCTTAATAAGGTTTTATTAGTGTGTATTTTGTATCTTCCCGCATCCGTTCCATTCCCAGACCTTTGCACAACAATACTAAAACAAAATTTATTAGCAGTCGTGGCAACAAACTAGAGATGTCAAGAGCTCTCGTTATTATTTCATCATAATTCTACGTTCAAGAGTATTAGTTGAATAATGTTACTGTTTAAAGAAAATAGCGCATAATTGAATTTACAGGAGAACAATAGACAACCTAAAAACGCTCTCGCCTTGGCAGCATCACCCCAGCGGCCCTCGGCGGTGGGACGTGGGACGCCCGCCACCTGCCTTGTCAGGTTCCCTCCACTGCTCGGATACGATCGAAAGTAAATTCTAGTCTGATAAAACTCACATGACTCTCTCTCTCTCTCTCTCTCTCTCTCTCTCTCTCTCTCGATCACATCAAACACAACTTCGGTTCAACTAATCGCACAATTAAATCAAATTTTCCCTGCAGATGAATCATGACACTAATGCCGTCAACAACTACTGCTAACAAGGAAAATGGATGAAAAATTAACAGACGAACATCAGGACTTTTTTTAACAGAAGAGACACGCGTGCTGGAGCCACATGCCACTCGGGCCACATGTTCACAGGGGGGCGGGGTGACTGCCATGCAAGTGTAGACCTTCATGCATAAACCGTGTCACTGAATTGCATATTCCAGACATACTGGCTCCCTTTTTTTCTCCTTGCACTTTTGATCTTCCCGCTTCTCTCCTCCCGCTCACCAGTCTCCTCTCCATCTTGTCTCTTCACACAACTCCTGTAGTCTGCCTCAGAAATTTCCCATCTCCATCTCCCGCCCTCAAGTCTCCTGTTTAATTCTCCCTGCCCCTCTTATCTCCTCCCCGTGTGTTGTCTCTCACCCTCTCACCCATCCTGCCGCCCCTCTCACATAGTGTATTATTGGCTCTTGCACTCCCTTCACTGCTCCCCTTCCCTTCCCTTCCACACACCCCCGCCGCCATCAGTGTGACCTGCTGCGCTGCTCACCTCTCCACCACACACACACACACACACACACACACACACATACACACCTGCCCTCCTGTACTCTGAGCTAACTATGACCAAGTACGGAAATGTGCCGCGATTCCCACCTGCATGTGCATTTTTTTAAACCAAACATAAAAGGAATTTTAATGAAGGTTTTAATTAGAATTTGCTCACTAATTACTGGGTGTGTAATGTATATCGTGGCGCGCGGGCAGCAAGCACCTGGTGTGACGGTATATAAGGCCCGGAGCGGCGTGTTCAGGCGTGCGCGTGTGTATAACCAACGTGGTACTTGCAAACTGGATCGAATGGCAATAATTAGCTCATGAACCAGAACTGGACTAAACTGTTATATACTCACTATAATTTACTCAAGAAAATAACCTCAACAAAATACGATGACAGCCAAAGCAATATACAAAACTCATATGCTGCCATCTAGTGACTAGCTGACAATTAGCAAGAGAACTCATGAACTTAACATTCTGTGATCACTTCCACTGCAGGTTGATTTGCAGAATCGGTGATTTTAAGTGATAGGTCTAATTTGCTTTCGGAGCTGACAAGCCGTGCCGGTGCCGCAAGAAGGTCCGGTAGCGCCGCACCCTCAGTTCCTGAAGGTCCATGAATAACTTACGCAGGATTAGATACATCCTCTTTCGCATTTTGTGTTCGGGGACGCGGTCAAACTGCACGAGGATGGTGTTGACGTGCTTCATCAGTACCCAGGCGACCTGACGGTGTTCATACAACTTGGTTTGGTCGTAATAGGGAAGGCGGCGGAAAGAGGGACGTCTCTGGAATTTGGGCAGCTTCTGGTAATAGAGGAACACCCGCACGGCCATACTGACGGTCCAAGCACGGTACTTGAGGTTCCGTCTGACGTTTGGAGTGATGTGTTTGGCCGTTGCCTTGCGATAAATGTCCTCCAGGTGGTCCAGGCAAGGCTTGAGCTGGCTGTGCACATACATGTCGACAACCTGGGATTCCAAATGGCCCTTTATGCGGAGCTCTCCTCCCTCGAGATTGAGGTGCCGATACTGCTTGTCCAGCTTGGCATCATCAAATTGCACCTGCTTGCCGTAGCGCGCCTCCAGCCAGTCGTCCCTCCAGATGACGTAGCCTCCTGTGATGACGGGCTGTCTTCTCTGGTGCAATATGTTGAAGTACATGATGATATCCTGAGCTTCGATGGCATCCAGTTGGCCTGCCTCCAGACAGGTCCATAACATGTGGCCGATGAGCTGCTTCTTTGGGTCTGGAGGCTCCAGCAGCTTGCACTGCTGCAGCAGCATCTTCATGGGGGCTGAGAAGAAAGCCTCTTTCTCCGCGAAGTGATAGGGACCCTGCTTGGGGCGGTAAGGGTAGGGTCGGCGGCGCTCGCCCATAAGAAGCAACTCTTGCACGTAGGAAAGGCGGAAGGGAAAAATGTGGTTGGCCAGGAATTTGTTGATGCGAGACGTGGCTCCGTGGAAATGGTCGTTGTTGTTGGGCAGCGCCACAAAAAGGAACACTATCACAAAGTGGAAGAACACGAACATCCACAGCGCCATCTTGAGGTCGGCGAAGTCCCCGCTGTGCAGCGGCACCACCAGCTTCTGGAACATGACGTTCAGTGTGTACGGAATGAAGTTATACCAGTCCTGAATCTCGATGAACTCCACTTCTTCAATGTTCTTGTAAGTCTGACACATTGAGACCCTCGCTCCCCTGCATATGGCGGTACCGCGCAGGTGGGCAGTGAAGGTGTTGACCGTGGCATGCGGGTACTCCACGTCCACTCGAAACACGGCGTAGGTCACCGGCACCATGTCCAGCACGCCCTCTATCCTAATGACGCACGCGTAGAGGTTGTCCACGCGATCGCCGCCAACTGACAGCTCGGTGAAGCTTGACTTCTCTGATCCTTTTTCTTCGGCCATGTAGTTACCGTGCTGATCGATCCAAAACGCAGTGAAGTTTGCGCGACCGAAAAACGTGTGCCAGTTGATGGAGTCGTACGAACAGGAGAGTGTGCGCGTCTCGTTTCCCAAGACGGGAGCACTGATGAAAACAGGACTTGGTGGGAGGGAACCCAACCTGGTCGAGGAGGCGCGCTGGCCGCGGTTGAGGAGAATTGCATAGTTTTGTTTATCTTGAGACTCAGGCACCATGGCGTTGAGCTGAATGTTGAACTTGTTGATCACAACGCGAGTCAGGGAGGCACGGAGATTGGATACGGGTCTTTTTGAGGCCACCAGCTTGTGTCGCCACGCTGCATCCACGCCGCCAATGAAGATCTTGGAGGAGCATTTGGGCAGGTCAGCTTTGTATCTCAGCACCTGCTTCATATACAGGCTCTTCATTTCGAGTGTTTCCACAGTGAAGGATCGTTGCGGCTTCCTCCACGTGATCCTCAGTACGAGCTTAGTGTGGTTGTAAAAGACAACTCTCTTGGCAGTGAGACACGTCTTCTTGTTGAGCCAGTCCGTACAAAACTGAAGATTCCAAGACTGTTTGATGGACCACTTGCCCTCCACTGCGACAAGCGCCCACCCGGTATCCTCGCTGGTAGGGCCAAACACCAATACGTGCGGCTTGCGGTCTCTGACTGGTGGCCTAGCCACTGGCAGGTCTATCTCTATGTGGTCGATGTGTTGCAGTCTATAGGTGCTATTGCAGTGCACGGCGTAGTACTCGCTCTTACCAGATAGGTGCACTGCTGGCTGGAACATGAATTGACTGTGAACCATCCTGGCCTGGTGTCCATGATATGCGGCCTGGGTCCAATCTAGTAGCCTGTTGTTCACTGCCAGACCCATCACATAGGCACGAATGTTGGGCGAGCCCACGCTCACCACCATGTTACCGAAAGCCAGCACGGGAAGGTAATTCAAAGGGAACGTAACGGCCGCTTCTCGCAGCACCGGACACGTCACCGTCACTGTCACCTTCGTCTGCATTGCCACAACCCTCACATGATACCAATCCAACAGCACAGGCTGCCTAATCGGGTACGACCTCTGTCCTTCAACACCTTTGAGGGAGAACTTGACAAAGAGGAAAGAATCTGTGAGCCAAACACTGAGGCTGTTCCTTGATCCCTCCGCGACCTCTGTGATCTCGCAGATAACGATGTTGTTTCTGTCCTTTTTGAGCAAGTATATGTAGAACTGAAGATGCAGGACGAGGCGGTCCAGGTTGTTGTGGAGCACGTACTCAGGAGAAAAGCTGATGCGACCAGTGACAAGCGCTGTGTGAGGCTGCTTCCCCAGGAGAAAGTAGAGAGCTTTCTGCTGGAGTTCCCTCAGGTAATGGTTGTGATCCATCACCTTCTGCATTCTTCGTTTGTAATGCTGGCTCATCTTCCTTTTGCCCCAATACTCTATCAGGTATGTGACCCGATCCATCTTTGGAAGAGGTATGGAATCCTTCCCCCCGATATCATTGAAGTATTCGTACATAACTTTCCTCTTCCTATCCTCTTCTTCTTTAATCCTCTTCGCATCCTCTGCCTCATCATCGTCATCGTCATCCTCGTAACTGTCCTTCCTTTCATTCATCTTTTCCAAATAGTTTCGCAAATCTCGCGTTAGTTCCTGATCTTCCTCCCGCAGGAACTGAGTCAAGGGGTCGTCCTGAGCCCAGCCTTCTTCCTTGTGCTGGCAAACGTCATCGTCGTACTGATCTAGACCCTTGTCAGCCAGAGCCTCACGAACACTCTCGCTCACTCCATAGTCCCAACCTTTCCTGTCCGAGGCGAAGTAAGCATCATGATCATTGATGGCCCACCCCAATATTCTGTCATCGGTGGGAGGGATGTCCTCACGCATCCACGGTGTTCCTTCAGGAGCAACAGCCTGCCGGCGGATGGGTCTTCGGGATAACCTGTACTGGCGCTCACCCTCACTGAAGGGGAGTGGCGCCCGATCCTTCCTCTTGTCGCCGGCGGTCTCCCTGTACACAATACACAGCAGGAGAATTATCCAATAGAGCATCTTGTTTATAATTGTCAGCTGTAAGGTCCGCCGCACGCACGCAATGGCATTACATAGCAGAATATGAAGATGCGTGTATACAGATCCAATCTCTTTTTGCTTGGAGAATTGCTGAACTGCTGACCAATCACTTACCTTCAAGAATTCGGCATGACCAATCAACGCCCACCGCTGAAGCCACCACCACTACCACCACTCCATCGATTGTAATGATAACAAAGATAACAGTCTGAATGAAAGTTAGAAATTTAAGAAGGCAACCACTTTTATTTTCACATGCACTTGTGACGAAGAATTAATTACCAAGCCAGCAACACGTACTAATATTTCTATATCTTGTTTCGAAGTCTACGGGGTTTAAGACATATATTTCAGTTACACAAGTAGGAAAAAATGAAAATAAAAGCAAATAACCTGTCCTTACGCCTCCTTCACCCTCGCCTTCTGGAATCCCAAAGCATGAGCAACGTCACTGGCTGGGATTCTTTTGGCACATCAATTTTGCAACACCTTGGTCTCCTTCCACCTGATTTAAATATGTCTTACTGACCTACTCCTGAAACACACTGGCGCTCTCTCTCTCTCTCTCTCTCTCTCTCTCTCTCTCTCTCTCTCTCTCTCTCTCTCTCTCTCTCTCTCTTGTAATTATCTAGCGGAGTATTTTCAAGATACTCATGTCCATAAAAGATGTCAACAATACAATTCTTTATTTCCTTACCACCACCACCACCATCACCACCGCCACACTGTCTTTCCTGTTTCTCCACCACCAATGAAGCAATCCCACCACCACCACTACCATCGACCTCCAGAATCGGCCAGCTCCGGTTTCAATGGCTTCCCGTGGCCGAGTAAAATTAGCAGCCTTATTTGAAGCTAATTAGGTGAGGACCTCCCTTGGGGCCGAGATGGAGTAGCCGACGGTGTGTGTGTGTGTGTGTGTGTGTGTGTGTGTGTGTGTGTGTGTGTGTGTGTGTGTGTGTGTGTGTGTGTGTGTGTGTGTGTGTGTGTGTGTGTGTGTGTGTGTGTGTGTGTGTAAGGCTCTTTTTCCTGTTCCTTCCTATTTCCATACACACTCTGCTTG
>NC_059269.1:13508628-13518628 GCF_017591435.1 Portunus trituberculatus | reverse complement strand
CACCCAAATATCTCCACCCGGCCGGGGAATCGAACCTCGGTCCTCCGGCTTGTGAAGCCAGCGCTCTAACCACTGAGCTACCGTGTGTGTGTGTGTGTGTGTGTGTGTGTGTGTGTGTGTGTGTGTGTGTGTGTGTGTGTGTGTGTAAGCGGCCATGATGAAGAGCCTACAGAGCAGCACCATCGCAAACAAACACGACCAATCAATTACTCGTGACGAGGCGAGACAAGTCACCATACACACACACACACACACACACACACACACACACACACACACACACACACACACACACACACACACATCCTCTATATGACGTAACAAATTTTCGCTCAATAACAGATCACTTCTCTTCTACATTTACTGCTTACTTATCTCTTACCTCCCGTTGTCTGGCCGTACCTTATATACTACTTACTCCCACCCTTGTGCCGTCCACCTAACCAAAGCAAAATCATATCAGTATCTTCATTCTTCCATCTATTTTACTAGAAAACGCCGGCCCTCTTTGCGTATTTGTATCCCTCTGCCAATGACATTAACTATTTCATAAAAGTACTCGTAGCATCACGAAATATTTAGTGAACCCATTTGAAAACTAACTAACTTTTGGCAACGACTATTAAAGTAGGAGATTTTTACCTATACTTTTATTCCCACGCATCTCTTAATCACGTGAATGAGTCAATATATACCTAATATAAATCAAATTAATACCCAACAGTCTCTCAATTTCCTGTGTAAATAAAGAACTGAGTTTCATTTTGCTCAAGGATCATTTTCTCCTTCCCACTTTCCCGTCTTGTCCTGCCGCACCTTAGACACCTGCCGAGTCTATCCCTCATGGCTCTAGCTTGGGCAGTGGTGGTGGTGGTGGTGGTGGTGGTGGTGGTGGTGGTGGAAAGAGGAGGGGAAGGTAAAAGTTCAAGTTCTTTTCCACCGCAAAACTACACGGTGATGGTGGTAGTGGTGATGATGTGCGTGTGAGTGAGTGTGCGTGTGCGTGTGCGTGTGTGTGTGTGTTTAAGCTGTGTAGGCGAGCAGGCGTGTACATGTAAATTGTTGTTTATAGGCGAGAAAGCTACAAAAATACATATACATGACTGGTGCATATCTACATATTTGTCTGTCTATCTATTTACTACCTGTCCGTGTGTCCGTGTATCTATCTCTTTATATCAGTGTGTCTGTCTATCGTGGGCCCGCCTGGCGATCGCTGCGGGTAAACTTTTATCCTTTTGCGGAACAATTTTCACTTGTTAATAATGGATATATTCATATTGGGCATTCACTAATAGACTAGTATGATGAAAGAGCGAGGATATTTGAAAAGATAGGGTGAAAAATGTACGATCAGAGAGAGAGAGAGAGAGAGAGAGAGAGAGAGAGAGAGAGAGAGAGAGAGAGAGAGAGAGAGAGAGAGAGAGAGAGAGAGAGAGAGAGAGAGAGAGAGAGAGAGAGAGAGAGAGAGAGAGAGAGAGAGAGAGAGAGAGAGAGAGAGAGAGAGAGAGAGAGAGAGAGAGAGAGAGAGAGAGAGAGAGAGAGAGAGAGAGAGAGAGAGAGAGAGAGAGAGAGAGAGAGAGAGAGAGAGAGAGAGAGAGAGAGAGAGAGAGAGAGAGAGAGAGAGAGAGAGTAGAGAGAGAGAAAAAGAGGTGTTATCTTACTTATCTGCATGTTTGTATTGGCTCACAAGAGGGAATGTTTGCTATACATTTATAACGCATCAACTCCACTTTATAGACAACCAGGTTTGCTTTTCCTTCCCCCCTACCCACCAATCCACATCCCCTCCCCCCACCCTTACTCCCATTCCACCACCACCACCACCACCACCACCACCACCACCACTGCTGCTGCAAAAGCTAATGCAATACTGTTCTCTTTATTTCATCTGAGCGCATTTAGCTGGATCCCTCATGTTTATTCCAGGGCTGATGCAGGTAGAGGGAGGGATGGAGGGAGGGATGGAGGGAAGGAGGGAGGGACTGTTTCTGACGGCGACGCTGAAACACACGGCACACGCGCTACTCGGGGAAAAAAAAAAAAAAAAAGAAAGAGCTGAAAAGTCTGTATATACATTTGCTTGCTAAAAACGCGTCAACGGCATCAAAAGTACATGTAAAAATGATAACTAGAGTAAAAAAGATGTTTATGGGAGTTCCCCTTCCGAGGTAGTATATAATGCATAGTTAGCCTGACTAGTAAATGTGCGTGTGTGTTTCTTCTTTTAATATATATCAATGTTTATTCAAGATCCTTATATCAACGCGATGGACACACGGAGAAGAGAGGATGGAGAATGAGAGGGGAATAGATTAAAGAAGGGTAGATGATCTCATACGCGGAAAAGTAAAGGGAAATGATAGAATAAGTGAAAAACAGTGGAATAGAACGGGATGATATGGAAGGACAAACATGATGGCTGAAATGACCAGATCTGACACATGAACAAAAAGAGAGGAGATGCAAGAAGAGATCTAGGAAAGGTGAACAGTTATATGGTAAGGCAAACGAATGGGGGATGATAAGAAGAAATATAGTGTTAAAAAAGGAAAAAGATGGCACGAATAATGAGGGTAAAAGTGACGGCTGGGCAGAAATGAAGATGGAATAAAAGAAAAAAAAAAGATAACGACGAACACTTAGAAGAATAAAGAAGTAAGAGAGAAGAGGAAGGGAGTTGAGAGAAGAGGAAGGAAAGGCAGAGCAAAGAACGCGAAAGGAAGTGAACGAAGGAAGGAAAGAAGAGCAGACGAGGCAAGGAGTGGAGGCGGCAGCGCCCCCAACTGGGCCGCGAGAGCCGTTGGGAAGGAGGAACGGGGCGAGACGAGTAAAGTTCAAAAAGAAAAGAAATTCCAGCAAGATTTATCTGCGTAAGAAATATATTTGAGGTCATAAAACATTCTCTAAAAATCCGTGTTGGTCTCCTGCCTATCCTCCTCCCTCCCTCTCTTTTCGTCAGCCGTGGCACCACGCAGAGAGCCTCCCATGGGCGCGTCCACAGCCCACAACTGCCTCCCCGGGGACGCAGACTCTTCAGGGGGGAATGTTTCTTAGTTTATTTCAAGATTCTGTTCAGTCGCTTTTCAATGGTCAGTCCTCCTCTAGATAGTCTTTCGGTCTGCAATAGATAGTTTTAACCACTTCCATAAAATAATAGAAGTTTTCTTTACATAACTTTAAACTCACGGTTTGATCTCTGGTTTTGCATTAATTTTCAGTTATAATCCTTCCTTGGGTGTTGTTCTTTCTGCAAGAGACCAAGATTCGTCTCATGATAATTCTTCCGTATTCTTAGACGATTTTTACTCCGGTTCCCGTTATTAATTTTCATTTATTCTTGTCTTCACAAAGCATCACGAGTAATTGACAGACAGGTGGCACAGCAGGAGCACAGCAGTGGAAGGGACTCTTACTGACTGTGTGAGTGAGGAAATTGATGCCTGAGACAAGAGCTGATGTGCAGTGTTGGCATTAAGTTCTTGACCATTACGATTAATACCCGGTGTTTCCCAAGTGAGGGAAAGTTTTCCTTGGGATAATTAGAATATTCCAGGAGGAAAAATAGCGAAAGTGATCTGTTCGTATGTCAATGATGATTGACACTATGGACCTGTATGGACGATTAAAATAAGATTAATATAAATAAATTACAACTTGACGTACAGCTAATCTTGAGAAATAAGAGAAATGGGAATGTTCATCAGCGTTCCAGTGTGATGGATCAGCTGATGAGGTGAGGAGGGATGAAGTGCACTGGGTATTCTTCATCGTTCCATGAAGAGGAATGTGAAATGCTTCATGAATGACATGGCAGCATTTATATAACCTCTGAAATAAAGTGAGACTGCATGCACGTATACCTGAATAATAATAATAATAATAATAATAATAATAATAATAATAATAATAATGATAGTATGTAATAGAAAACCGTCATCTGCAATGACTGCTTTGACCTTGAAACTTTAGACAGCATGTTTTCGCTTATCAATAAACCATAAAGCCGAGCTAAAGGAACTTGGAAATAAAGATAGAAGAGGAAGGAATCACCATAAACTTTCCTAAGAATGAGAAAAACCCTTGGCAGCCTGGCGTAGAAGCACAACAGCACCACAGCATCACTAACAGTAACCAAACCCCTTTACCAGCACAGCGAGACAAGGCGGGAAGCATCAGTAGCGGTATCAACGTACTTAGATCACAGTAGAGGTATATATCGGTGTATCGGCAGCGCTATCAAGATCAGGTTAAGAACAGGTGTTGGTATCGGCAGGGTAAGAACTACCAAACGTGTGGGCTCGGCGGTGCATCGCTGAGGCATTACCGGGGCTCGTCCTGGCCGCTGCTCTTGACACTAACCCGCAAACTGAGGCCTTGAGTCGATGAAACGTTGCAGGGTCGCGGGGGAGTCCACAGTCTAGGAAAGGTAGCACTCTTCACCACAATACGCTACAAAAAGATATGTGTGTGGGTGAGGCGGTGTCCGTGCTTCTCAGAAAAATGCGAACATATACGTCAAGTCTGCGAAAGATGACGGTGGCTAACAGATTTCAAAGGTCCAGACACGAGTGAGGTGTTGATAAGCTGTAGTATCCTGTGTGGTCTTGATTCATAGCTTTATATTTATTGGCATTATCGTTATCATTATCAGTAGTAGAAGTAGTAGTAGTAGAAGTAGAAGTAGTAGAAGTAGTAGTTATTATTATCATTATTATTATTGTTATTGTTATTATCATTATTATTATTATTACTATTATTACTATTATTATTATTATCATTATTATTATCATCATTATTACTATTATCATCATCATCATCATCATTATTATTGTTACTGTCAATATCTGCTTCTACTTCACGACTACTGCGGTGAGGGGCTGTGACGTACGCAGCGACTGGTCTTTAATGTTTATGCCGCCAACAATTCTATTACGAAAATTCTTTAAGCCCACCGAGTCATCTCCCGAGGGTTCGTTGCCTTCGTTCCATCGCAGTGATCGTGGTTTCACTACATAACCCAGCATATCGCCCTACATTTTTAGGAAACAAAAGTTGCGGCGTGACGGACAACAAAGGCTGAACTCTACACGAGGTTCAACTAGTGAAAGGCAGAGCTGGAGTCTGCCTGGGATCGATTATGGCAACATCTGCACCCAGGGCTGGGTGTATTGCCAAGTCTTATGTCTGAGGATTCCTTCAGTTTCATGTTCATGCAGACAAAAATAATGCAGAATCCTTTATGCAACTCCTTGTCACTTGTGTATCAAACTTATTCATGGTGTATAATACGCGTCATTGTTCATCATTATAGTAGGAGGCGCCGTGTCTCAGCACAAATACACGAGATTTCCGAGGCAGAAGATGACGAAGAGCAGACACGCTGAAGACTAAGTGAAGGAAACTTGTTTTCCTAAGCCCTTGGCAGTTCCACCTTAACCCCTTTCGCTTGATCCCTTCCCCGGAGACTCCACACCTCAACCTGTGCTCCCTGACAACTCCTCCCCCTCTTCCTACCCTCCCTCCTCCCGTTCCGGTCACTCCAGCACCACAGACGGAGGCACACCAAGATAAACTATGTCCCGTGAAATTGCAGTCCATTAATTCTATTTGGTTTACGGGTATCAGGCTGCTGGCCGGGGTGGGGGCGGGAGGTGGGGGCTGTGGGAGGTCAGGGCGAGGAGGACAAGAACAAGGAGAAGGAGCGGCGGGACTAACTCCTTGCTGCAGAGAGTAAGTGTGAGAAGTGAACCCAAGAGCCTCTCCACGCACCGATTTGCCTTCTAAGCTGCCCATTACGCGTCTAGCACAAACATGCGAGGCACAGCGAGCACTAATTAGCAGGTCACGCTGCGACACTGACGGGGAATAGTCTTGTTTGTAGTGCATGGAATCCCTCTCGCCAATTTGATCTGCGCAGCTCCGACAGATGCAGTACACGACTGATAATATCCGACTGTCGATGGTACACTGCCTGGAGGCGGCAAACAAGGACAGATCTCTCTCTATTCATATGATGTCGAGGAGGAGGAGAAAGAAAAGCTTTTGTTTAGACACGACGGCGAGAGGGTGACGTTCTGTTTGTCGCCTCGAGTCCGCCCAAGTCTGCCTCATTACACGACGCACAAACATCATCTCCTGTTTAATGTGACGAAAAATGAAGATAATTAGTTTGAGCATCTTTTGAAAGGACGTTCAAGAGCGGGGCGGTGAATGGCGGTCAGTCAACACAGGCCCAGTAGAACACATACCTCTCGGCATGCCCAGAGAGAGAGAGAGAGAGAGAGAGAGAGAGAGAGAGAGAGAGAGAGAGAGAGAGAGAGAGAGAGAGAGAGAGAGAGAGAGAGAGAGAACGGTGGGAGACAACAGACACACAAAGCATACGGAGGAACAGACAACAAGATGGCAGAGGACAAAGACGAGGAAGAAAAGGAGAAGGGAAAAAAGGAAGAGAAAAGAGGACTGAAAAGGGGACGATAAGAAACACATTGCAATATAATCAAACATAAAAAAAAAAAAAACATAAAAAGTGACAATAGGATTCGCTATACTGCCTGCACAGACACACACATTCACCTAATCATTCACATCACATCTTCGAATTCATTACTTGCTCGTTAGTCTAATATTCAAGTTTCAAGAGGAACATTTGCCCTCTTAATGCGCGGCGAGCGAGGAGAAGAGAGAGAGAGAGAGAGAGAGAGAGAGAGAGAGAGAGAGAGAGAGAGAGAGAGAGAGAGAGAGAGAGAGAGAGAGAAATATGGGGTGGCAGTGCTACAGAAGGTCAGGGAGGAGGAGGAGGAGGAGGAGGAGGAGGAGGAGGAGGAGGAGGAGGAGGAGGAGGAGGAGGAGGAGGAGGAGGAGGAAGAGGAGAGGAATGGTTTCAGGGAGTTAGGGTGCGGGGGAGCTAGAGTGAGGGAAGAGGGGAAGGGAATGCGCAGCGAACGAAATGAGAGGAAAAGAAAAAAAAAAAAGCTGTGTGTGTGTGTGTGTGTGTGTGTGTGTGTGTGTGTGTGTGTGTGTGTGTGTGTGTGTGTGTGTGTGTGTGTGACGTCAGCAGAGGTTTTTAGTCCTTAATAAAAAAAAGAAAGAAAAAAAAGCGTACAAATACCCAGATCACACAAATTAATTCTGAACATTAAAAAGCCCGCTAATTTCGACAGGCTCAGATTATGAGGCTGAATTTAACCGGTGAAATACAAATTATTCACAAAATTATGATACTGCAACTTTGAATAGCTACGAGAGAGAGAGAGAGAGAGAGAGAGAGAGAGAGAGAGAGAGAGAGAGAGAGAGAGAGAGAGAGAGAGAGAGAGAGAGAGAGAGAGATGTGAAACTCTTTGTCTTTATGTAAACAAAATGCAAACCATGTAATGCGGCAGATTTATGTTGCTGGCACAAGATAGAAAAAATGTATATAAGCAAATAAAATAAATAGAAAAAAAATGTAATAGACGCTGCTGAAAGGAAAATTACATTGAAGAAACATAAAGGACGTTACAACTAGCTTAGGTTTTCACGAAGGAGGAGGAGGAGGAGGAGGAGGAGGAGGAGGAGGAGGAGGAGGAGGAGGAGGAGGAGGAGGAGGAGGAGGAGGAGGAGGAGGAGGAGGAAAAAGCAAGGCGATGACGACAAAGTAGGAGATAATCGTCAAACAAGAAGCAGAAACAACAGCAAGAGGGAGGGAGAGAGGGAGAGACAAAAGGCCACGCGCTCTGAAAGTAGTACAGAAAACACTGATAACAAAAAGTAGTCAAACAGATGCCGAGATTCAAAACAGAGAGAGAGAGAGAGAGAGAGAGAGAGAGAGAGAGAGAGAGAGAGAGAGAGAGAGAGAGAGAGAGAGAGAGAATATTACTTTAAATACTGTTCACGGTCTGACCATTTTCTGAGCCGTGCAGCGTGTACAAGTCCGTCAGGTGGCGTGATATTGCCTCACACATGCCTACTTACACACACACACACACACACACACACACACACACACACACACACACACACACACACACACACACACACGCCCGGTAGCTCAGTGGTTAGAGGGGTTCGATTCCCCGGCCGGGTGGAGATATTTGGGTGTGTCTCCTTTCACGTGCAGCCCCTGTTTACCTAGCAGTGAGTAGGTACGGAATGTAAATCGAGAGGAGTTGTGACCTTGTTGTCCCGGTGTGTGGTGTGTGCCTGGTCTCAGACCTATCCGAAGATCAGAAATAATGAGCTCTGAGCTCGTTCCGTAGGGTAACGTCTGGCTGTCTCGTCAGAGACTGCAGCAGATCAAACAGTGAAACACACACACACAACTTTCCTCCATCAACAAACGTTATCCACACACACCCCTGTCTTCTTTTATTTCGGTCATGCTGTTATACACCTCTCTAATGTAAGAGTTAACTAGCACTCTCAATCATTTATCCCTTTTCTCTAGTAAACTCAGAAAGTCCATACCTGTTTCTGTATTTCCTCCTTCCTTGGACTCAAAATTCTCTCAAGACTAATCCTACAATATTTATCCTTTTTCTTCAACCAGAGCTCTTTTTTTTTTATTTTTTGTGTACATTCCTCCACCTTGGTCAGTGTCAGTTATAAATAAACAAAAGACTTTACCTCTCACACACGCCCTCACTACGACATAGATATTTGACACAGAGACAACACATAGAATAACAAGCATCACACACGGAACTTGCGACCCCGAATCCTTCCCAGTGACAATACAAACTAGTGGAGGCTTTGCAAGATGGCAAGGAAATATCCTCTTGAGATCACCCACAATATGCTTTATCTTTCAAACACACCATCTCACTACGACATAAATACTTGACACAGAGACAACATATAGACAAACAAGCATCAGCCACGGAACTTGCGACCTCCAATCCTTCCCAGTGACTATACAAACCAGTGGAGGCTTTGCAGGATGGCCAGGAAATGCCCTATTAAGATCATCCACAAGACCACCTGCTCGAGAACCAATGGGGTGTACAGATGGTAGGAGTGTGCGCGCCTCTCCAATCAGAATACCTTGTTAAGCCGCTAACCTGTCCATTCTATGAGGCAACCGACATCAATTAACCTCCTACATGAACTGACTGCCTCCCACTCGTCATTCTCTTCTCTCTCCTCCTCTTCCTTCTCCTTGTCTTCTTGTTTGCCTTTCCTTATTTTCATGCTTGTTATTTTCCTTCTTTTCCTCTTGTTTCTCTTCCTACCCGTCATTCTCTTTCTCTTCTCTTCTTCCTTCTCCTCCTCTATATTGCATTCTCTGTTTTCCTCTTCTCTTGGCTTATCTTCATACCTATTGTTGTCCTTCTCTTTTTCCTCCTCTTCCCGCTCCTCCTTCTCCTCCTCCTCCTCCTCGTAATTCTATTCTTCGTCCTCTTCCTCCTCCTACTTCTCGTCATTCTATTCCTCCTCCTCCTCCTCCTCCTCTTCGTAATTTTATTGTTCCTCCTCCTCTTCCTCCTCCCACCTCCAATTTCTGCACTAAACCACAAATCCACAAACGTACAAATGGTGCACCTCTCTATCCCTTCCTCTCCTCTCCCAATACCCCCCCTCACTGCCTGACCAGCGTAAACATCATCACCGTCAAACAAAATACCTTGTTAACACATCTGTCACACCAGACGAGTCACGCACTGATTACTCATTGGGTTTTACATGTATTAGTTTAATTAATTGAGTTTGCAACTGTCTGCGTGTGAAGCTCCTTTTTTTTTTTTTATTTGTTTATTTATTTATTTTTTGGTTACCTGTATATGGAAGTAATAATTATTCTGATTGTTTGTGTTATTGTTATAACTGTGTTGGTGTTGTAGCTGTTTGTGCTGTAGTAGTAGTAGTAGTAGTAGTAGTAGTAGTAGTAGTAGTAGTAGTAGTAGTAGTAGTAGTAGTAGTAGTAGTAGTAGTAGTAGTAGTAGTAGTAGTAGTAGTAGCAACAGTATCATTATTATCATCATTATTGTATTATGCATGAGTATACGTTTGCACAACACGCATG
>NC_059269.1:13473628-13503628 GCF_017591435.1 Portunus trituberculatus | reverse complement strand
AGATTTAATTAACGACGCGATCATGAAACATATCAGTGTCACATTCCAGGCACCTCACCACAGTGCTGGAAGGCCACGACCTCTACCCCTCTTCTCTCTCTCTCTCTCTCTCTCTCTCTCTCTCTCTCTCTCTCTCTCTCTCTCTCTCTCTCTCTCTCTCTCTCTCTCATTTTTTCCAGGATCAAGTGCGGTTGACTTGGCTAAAAAGAGATAAAGAAAAAATAAATTCCCTTTGTGGTTTCTGCCATTTCCAACAATTGTTAAGATAAAAGTAAATAAATGATCTATCTATCTATCTATCTATCTATCTATCTATCTATCTATCTATCTATCTATCTATCTATATATATATATATATATATATATATATATATATATATATATATATATATATATATATATATATATATATATATAAATCAAAATAGATGTGTCAGGATGTTCTTTATGTAATAGTCGATCCTTGCATGCATTGCTTGAAGGGATCTGTAAAGTTTCCCTCCACTAACCCTCTATTTGTCTAATGGGAGTTTTTAATCGAAGTGAACGGTGGTTCGTGCAGCGCGTGGAGGAGGCAGAGTGTAGAGAATGGTTGTGGGCGAATGAGGTGGTGAGGAAGAAAAGAGGAAGGTGCAACAAAGGGGGAGCACAGCGAGGATTATTGATTGGCCACGAGCGAGTGGAGACCAAGTGCTGGGGGTGTGTGGCTGCATACCAAGCGTGGGTGCTACAACCTCCACCCTATGGCACACTGTGTGGCGGAAGGAGCAAACTGTTACCTTCCCACACAACCGCGCTGAATACTCAACAAAACAGAGTAACCATGGCGAGCTTGGGATTACGTCACAGCCGAGGCTTGTAAAGTACTAACGGGGGTCGCTGTTTGTCTTTGCCTTCATTGGGCGAAGATCAAAACGTTATTCAATATTGCAACATATGAAAAATAAAAGAATAATTTTATAGTGAGTCCTTAAACAGTTTTATCAGTAATCCTTCGTGCCAATAAAGAAACTTTTTTATTTAAATTATTCCGTTTAGATGAAAAAATTGAATAAATTGTTTCTTGTTCCTTGTTTGCAATATGCGAGGTTGCCGACTGTCAGAGATTCCTATTTTTTCCTATCTTTTCCACTTCAAAAATAGTTTCAACCTAACGAATCCTTTGCAATCTCTCCCTGTGGTCTGACACGAGGTCTCCAACAGTTTCCAAGGCTGTATTGTCAAGTGCGGGACACTCCATCCCCCATTCTTCCCATTCATAAATCTCAATTTCATCATAATGTTTCATCATTCACCAACATCGTTACTTGTTATTACGCAGCCTTCCGGTAAACCTTGGAACAGCCAGCACGGCATCCCGCACGTCATTTCTCACTATCAATGTAAATGGGAAAAATCCTCAACGATTTATTACTATGAGAATAAAATGTGTACGTGCCGTTAAACAGTAAAGATTATAACAAAGGAATTCTATGGCCTAATGTCATCCTACTTAGCGCCTTCAAACTGCTACACGAATCCAACAACAACCCACAAAATTTCAAGAAGGGTAAGAGTTCTCGTTAGCGCTGGAAGAGTGTTAGAAGAAGGAGACGGACCATATATGCTCCAGACATGACGGCCTGAACCACCTGTGCTCACCTGGAGTGGAGGGCGCCCCTGTGCGACTCCTGTATCTAAGACATGACAAAGACAATAAAAAAGACGACAGGAAATTCCCCTTGACGTAAAGCCTCTACGTGTCAGGCTTCCTTCCCTCACGCTCAAGGGCTTCAGGGTTCACAGAGGCAAGTAGTCACATCCTGATCGGTATTCCTCTTATCAACAATGTACAGTGCCTGCTAAACTGCTAAACTACCACTGTAATCATGAGCCTCAGTAATTCCCACTACAGTCTATGGAAACATGAAATAAGACGTCTAAAGCTTTTCTAACCGATCGAAGTTACCTCATAATGTATCTAAGACGGGACAAAAAAAAAATTAATAAGGCACAACTCAGCAGAATATTTCACTTCCCGTAGAGTTCACATGAGGATCCCAACAGCTGATATACAAAGGACTAAATGATAAGCGAGGGAAGGTCAAGAGTTTATTATCATGGCGCAAAATTAGCGGTGGTGGAGGGTCAGAAGAGGAAATAGACATCAGGTACGCTAGTTAGAGAGAGAGAGAGAGAGAGAGAGAGAGAGAGAGAGAGAGAGAGAGAGAGAGAGAGAGAGAGAGAGAGAGAGAGAGAGAGAGAGAGAGAGAGAGAGAGAGAGAGAGAGAGAGAGAGAGAGAGAGAGAGAGAGAGAGAGAGAGAGAGAGAGAGAGAGAGAGAGAGCAAAAGAGAAGGGAGGGAAGAAGGAAGAAAAGGAAGGAAAAAAAAGGAATGAAGAGATGCAGAGAGGTAAGAAGGAAGGAAAGAAGGCAGAAAGTAAGAAAGGAAGGCAGTAAAACATGAAAAAATGAGAGAAAGGAAGGGAAGACAAAAAAGGGCAGAAAGAAAAAGAACGAAGATAAATGTGTACTGCGTTTTAGAAGAGGAGTAACAAGACATCGAAAATAAACTGGCCATCCTCTCGGTTCTCCTCCTTGAATTTTCTTTCTGAGAACATCATTGGGGTAAACTTTTTTGTTAGAATCTCTTCCTCTTGTCCGATTTCCCTAGTACATAAGGAAATGACAGCTAGTCCACCTCTTGAGCGATCTTGGAATATAATGAGAGAGAGAGAGAGAGAGAGAGAGAGAGAGAGAGAGAGAGAGAGAGAGAGAGAGAGAGAGAGAGAGAGAGAGAGAGAGAGAGAGAGAGAGAGAGAGAGAGAGAGAGAGAGAGAGAGAGAGAGAGAGAGAGAGAGAGAGAGAGAGAGAGAGAGAGAGAGAGAGAGAGAGAGAGAGAGAAAATAAACAACAGGACTGATCATTTTTACCTCAAGGACACACTTTTTTGTGATAAAGTATTATATAATTCTTATTTGTGTAATGTTTAACTCCTTCAGTAATGGGACGCATTTTTACCAAGAGTTTGGGTGTGATTAGACAATTTTATTTACATTAAGAAGGGTCTATGGCTGTCGGAAGATTAATGGCTAGAGTCTTCACTATCTTAATCCCAACTTGAGATTCTGAAGCTGTATAAAATCACCAAATAGTGAGCAAAATAAATATGGAAACCCGTCATGATACTGAAGGGGTTAAATAAAAAGGAAGAGAAATGAAGCTGCAATAAGCCACGAGACCTACACGTAGCATTCTCTGTAGTGAAGCAGCAGGTAAAGGAAGAGAAAGAGTGCCAAGTGTGTGTCTCGCCTCGTCTCATCCTGCAGTCATTCTCAATTCATCCTCTTTTATATGTCAAAAGAACAATAACTTCGTAGACTCTTCACAACTCACTACACCTTTAACTTCTCTTCTCTTCTCTTCTCTTCTCTCTCTCTCTCTCTCTCTCTCTCTCTCTCTCTCTCTCAGGCAACGCTCCACACATACATATATCTATTTATTTACTGCACGCATCCATCATTAGGAAAGGATGAGCCGACACAGAATCACAGATATTTTCTCAGTGTAACAATCATCCAGCATGCAAACAAAGGGACGCATCCATCAACACTGCAGCGCAAGGCAAAATAAACACACAAGCTCAAAGAAAATGCGAGTTCTTATATTCCTGCCGACACAATAAAGCCAAGATGAATTACGGGTGAAAGAAATCAAGCGAAGTATCTCGTGAAAAAAAAAATAATAATAATAATCCGAGGTGAAACAAAGTAAAGATTGAGATTGGTTTCTACGCCACGATGAAAATGACTGGGAAATGATCAAAGTAAAAGAAAAAAGAAAAAACAATGATGTGGAAATGTGGAGAGAGAGAGAGAGAGAGAGAGAGAGAGAGAGAGAGAGAGAGAGAGAGAGAGAGAGAGAGAGAGAGAGAGAGAGAGAGAGAGAGAGAGAGAGAGAGAGAGAGAGAGAGAGAGAGAGAGAGAGAGACTAAGAAACAGAGACAAACAAAATACATGAATTAAAAAAAAGGAAAAAAATAATACAAGAATGACATCCCTTCCGTTATATGTGCTGCTTTAATGCATACCAAGTGTAAGTGCATGGTGGACAACGTATATGTCAGGAGACGGCCAATTACTTCATCTTCACATGAGAAACGGAACAAACAGTGGTGAGTGAAGGAATCGCCACGGAACAAGCGTGTGAAGATGAGGTTTGCGTGAGGGTGGTAATCAGGACGATGGTTGGGACAGATCACAGGCGGTGCATGATAAGGAAGCTTTGCCTAAATCTGGGTCTGTGTTGACTTCTCCATGAAATATTACAGTTTGCAGAAGTTTGTTGAAAAAAAAAAGAAACTTGCAAATTGTTGATAGTAGTTAAGGAACAAGGGCTAAACAGTGGTAAACAGTGAAGGGCGAAGGGCTCACACGGGTATGACGTTGAGGGAAAATTGGCTAATAGCATTTATACATGCAGTGTTTCCTGGTAAACTTCGAAACAGTCCATCTGTCTCCATTTTTCTCCATCTTCCTGCGAACATCAAGTCACTTCATGAAGTGGAGTGATTTCTGCCCCGTAACTCTTCTTCCAGCTCAGCGCGGTTATATTCGGCGGCCTTTTCCTCACGCTTACACTGCAGCCGCTAGACATTAGTGCAAGCCGTATTTATACCCTTTATTAAAGATAATCTGCAAGAATTTGTCGTGACTTTTTTGTGACGTGAACGTACACCCGAAAGTCAAAGTGCAAAATGGAGGGGCAAATTTTTAAGCCAATGGAAGGGGAAAGACTGACTAAAGCCTTCAGATAAGTGGCGGAACTTTAAGCCCAGCAGGGGGCAGGCACTTCACAAACTTTACGCAGTGGTCTCAAAGTCAAAATAAATTGATCAATTAACCCGAAAGTCATTCTGATCAATAATGTGTGAATATGTGAGCACATCACCTTCACTCTAAGGTTTGTGGTGCCACACATTCACTCAAGGTTCATATTACGTGCGCTGCCAAGACCACGATGAAGGAAAATATCAAGAAGACTACAAGTTCGTCCGTGGAAATGTCAAAGAGTAAAATGTGAAGGCATAGCGGCAATCAACGTGGAAAAAAATGAGAGAGAGAGAGAGAGAGAGAGAGAGAGAGAGAGAGAGAGAGAGAGAGAGAGAGAGAGAGAGAGAGAGAGAGAGAGAGAGAGAGAGAGAGCGGGAAATGTGAGCGTGTGGTAACTGCCGTAATGGGCTAAATTACAGGAACAAATTTGTATTCTGTGGCGCAAGACACAAGAGCAGCTTTCTTGTTCGCGTGGGCGGCAGATGGAGGAATCTGAGATTGTTTGCCTTTTGAAAAAGGCATGAGCTGTCATGCTATGTGTGTGTGTGTGTGTGTGTGTGTGTGTGTGTGTGTGTGTGTGTGTGTGTGTGTGTGTGTGTGTGTGTGTGTGTGTGTGTGTGTGGCAAACAGGCTCAAAGTATAAATGGTGTGTGGTGTATATTTCAGTGAAGACTTTTTTTTTTTCCTATGATTGTTAATCCCATTTTTTTTCGTTCAGATCCCCCGTCGGACTGTTTATTACAGGAAATAGCGTTGGCTCAGTTGCATCTATCCTCCCCAACACCCACATACACACACACACACACACACACACACACACACACACACACACACACACACACACACACACACACATACACACACGAGAGGGAGAAGTGAGGGAAGGAGAGGGAGAGGCGGCAGGAGCCTGACGTCACGGCTGGCTGATCCGGAGAGGGACAGTCCGCAGTTGATCCAATCTTGGTAAAATCTTTGAGTGGGAAGAGTAGCGGTGCGTGTCCAGGGAGGGTGCGGACAGACCGGGCGAGGTACGGCGCGGGGAGAAGGGCGGAGGTATGAGGGAATGGAGGTGGGTCGTGGAAAGAAAGGCAGAGGCACAGACGGACTACAAATGGCTTACGGGACGCCATGCTGGAGTGAACAACGACCTGGATGAAAGTGTGTTGCAGTGGCTGGCAGCGCGAGGCGAGACGGTGCGGGGGTGTGTATGTTAATGGTGATAATGAGGCTACTGGAGGGAGAGAGTCAAGATGGGAGCCAGATGGTTGAGAGAGAGAGAGAGAGAGAGAGAGAGAGAGAGAGAGAGAGAGAGAGATGTGGGTGGGGGTGGGGGTAAGTCTGACAAGGAAGTGAAGCGAAGCCTTGTTTTCGTGCCGACACGTTCCTCTCCATCACCACATTAGTGCTACCAAGCCGTCTTGTAATTACTCTTTCTGCCAGTTCGTTTCCTCATTTCTTATTTCATTTCTTTTTCTTCCTGTCTCTCTCCTTGTTGCGTGGCCAGCTCATGTCCATTGGGAGGAACAAGGTGTATTTACTGATGGCAAGGCTACGCTGACATCAATACAATAGACCAGACGAATATAAGAGTAAAACTTAGTACATTTGTTGACTATACTTGCTCGAACTCCATGGACTTCTACCGTGACACGTATTCAGTAAAACTATTCTGCTTACTATATGGCGAATTTATATAGCTTCAGATACTTACGTGGGGATTAAAATAGTGAAGAGTCTGGCTATTAATCTTCTGGCCTCCATAGACCTTTCCTAATGTAAATAAAATCGTCTAAACATACCCAAAACTCACGATAAAAATGTGTCCCAGTACTGAAATGGTTAACACAGACGGGTGGCACTTGATTGATAGTCGTACCTGTGCTTCTGCAGTCTAACAAAGCACGGTTGTAGAAACCTGACTCATACCAATCATTTAGATAAAGCTACACATGTAATTGTAACCTGCATGAAAGAGCGCCATGTTCAGACTTCACTCCAGCGACCAATGACAGAAGGAGTGAGAGAGAGTGAATACAGTCGCAAGGGGGACAAACTTCAAGCTGTAAAATTCCTGTGTAAATGTCTTGTTCGTCATTTTGAATTCAAAATAATGGTGGAATTGCAATAAAAGTAGTGCAATATTCTGCTTTCCTCACACTCATTTCTCGCCTGCACCTCCTCGCTTCCCCCTTACCAAGATGCAGAGCGTATTAATGCCACGTGTTTGCATTCTAGATTCATGAACTAAACAGCAAAAAGGTACGACTTCTGGCTTATTATAACTCAGACCAAACACACACACACACATTCTCTCTCTCTCTCTCTCTCTCTCTCTCTCTCTCTCTCTCTCTCTCTCTCTCTCTCTCTCTCTCTCTCTCTCTCTCCTATATATGAACGTGGATGAAGTTTGACCAGTAAATCATTCCAACAGATTAACCCACAGGAGGATGTAATTCATTAAACAAGCGGAGTGTTGCAGGTCTTTGTTATTCGTGCATGGCTGATGTTCAGAGTAATATTGCTGTACATATAACGTTACCCTTCTATTGTTACACTTACACGTACATGCTAGTGTGTCCTGCTGCTTCACTCCTACTCTGATGTTACTATGAGAGGCTGCCAAGTGCTGTATTGCAATAGCAGCTTGTTTTTCCGTGACACTACTGAATACACTCAAGTAATGGCAGTCTAATCGTCTCTCTGAAGCATAAATTTGCACGTATTGCCCGTGCAAATATCTGGTTGGCAGCTGCTGTGTTTGCACCACCCATTCATTCGCAAAGCAAGCGCCACGCTGCCGCACCTACGGGATGAATATAAAAGAATGGATTGGAATTTATGGTTCAGGCTGCGGAAGTAAATGTCGACACACAGAGTTACATTGTGCATTTTGAAACACGTGAACATTCCCGATGCGCGAGTAACTTCGATATGTTGTGCCTTGCTTTATAAATGTCGATAAACACTGTTGATCTATAATGATTTTGTTTATGATGTTTTCTTCAGCAAATCGTGAATTAAACACACACACATACATACATACACACACACACACACACACACACACACACACACACACACACACACACACACACACACACACACACACACACACACACACAATCATGAGGAAGTATAAAATTGCTCCAAATGGAATGCTTAATCAATTTACAGATAATTAGTTAAATCAATGAGCAAATATAACTAAAGAAATCTAAGCTCACCTCTCTCTCTCTCTCTCTCTCTCTCTCTCTCTCTCTCTCTCTATATATATATATATATATATATATATATATATATTTTTTTTTTTTTTGTGTGTGTGTGTGTGTGTGTGTGTGTGTGTGTGTGTGTGTGTGTGTGTGTGTGTGTGTGTGTGTGTGTGTGCGCGCACGCGCCAGGGTAAAGCAATGGTCTTAGCCAGCAGCTCCACTTCCTGTTGTCATGGCGAGGGGGCGTGTGCCGTACCTCGGACTGGAGCAGCTCCATCCTGACGCTCCTGCCGTCCCTTCCTGGCCTGTCTGAGGACCACAGGTGCAGCGACAGGTGTGCGGATCAACTTAAAAACGTGTGTGTGTGTGTGTGTGTGTGTGTGTGTGTGTGTGTGTGTGTGTGTGTGTGTGTGTGTGTGTGTGTAATTCACCTCCTCGGTCGTCATTACGGAGCGAGCTCAGAGCTCATAGACCGATCTTCGGGTAGGACTGAGACCACAACACACTCCACACACCGGGAAAGCGAGGCCACAACCCCTCGAGTTACATCCCGTACCTATTTACTGCTAGGTAAACAAGGGCCACACATTAAGAGGCTTGCCCATTTGCCTCGCCGCTTACCGTGTGTGTGTGTGTGTGTGTGTGTGTGTGTGTGTGTGTGTGTGTGTGTGTGTGTGTGTGTGTGTGTGTGTGTGTGTGTGTGTGTGTGTGTGTTTAGTTTTCCTTCATCAGTTAATTTCTTTGATAATGAAAACAAAATGAGTACACAATTGCCAGCCAGAGCGTCATCCATATCTTTAGAGGAGCGTCTTGACCACTGTGGTATTGGTGGAGGCGCAGTGGCAGTACAGCGCGGAGTGTGGCGACGGGTGGGCGTCCTCCTCGCGGCCAGGGTCTGGGCTCACCTTGCCCAGTAAGACTCAATAAAAATTTTCTGCTGGATGCTTCTGAGGTGACGAGTTGAGAACTTTGTTGCGAGAAGTGGTGGCGCGGGTAGACAGCTGCTGCACCGAGGCCTCCCTTATTGTTCCCTCCCTTCCCTTGCCGTCCACACACGCCATTCCTTCTCATCCGCCCTTCCCTCGCTTCCCTTACACCTCCCTTCCTTTTACTCCTCTCTTCCCTTCTTTCTCTCTCTCTCTCTCTGTGCTGTCCACCCTCACTCTTCCTTTCTCATTCCTTTACATTCCTCCTCAACGACTTCCTGCTCATTTCTCTTCGCCCCCTCTTCCATTTTATTTCCCCTTATTCCCCCATGTCCCCTCATCACACCCTGTCCTGCTGCCACCTTGCGCCAAGTCTCGCCCCTTTTCCTTCTTGACTTCCCGACCCTCACGCTTGTGGCTTCTCCTACAAGCTCGAGACTGGCTTTAGATGCGTCTGATAGGCTGCGGAGATTCCTGTTATTGACCTGGTGAAGGTTGTCGAGGGGATTAGGTCCACTAGAAAGAGACCAGTGAAAGAAAAGGAAAAGAAACATAAAACAGAGACTGGCAAACAAATGAAATGGAATGAAAAGCAATAGGAAGAAAACCATGGTGAAATAAAACTAAATGAGACAGATATTAGGAGAGGTTTTGTCTACGGCGTGAAGGTGATGTCATTTACGTGAGAAGAAATCACAGGGCAAGGAAGGGCAAGACAAGACAGGGCAAGGTAAGGCAAGGCAAGACAAGGCAAGGGAGGAAAGGCAAGGCAAGGGAGGAAAGGCAAGGCAAGGCAAGGCAAGACAAGACAGGACAAGGCAAGGCAGGGCAAGGCAAGGCACAGCAAGACAAGGCAAGGCAAGACAAGGCAAGGCAAGGCAAGACAGGACAAGGCAAGGCAAGGCACAGCAGGACAAGGCAAGGCAAGGCAAGGCAAGGCAAGACAGGACAAGGCAAGGCAAGGCACGGCAGGACAAGGCAAGGCAAGGCAAGACAGGACAAGGCAAGGCAAGGCACGGCAGGACAAGGCAAGGCAAGGCAAGGCAAGGCAAGGCAAGGCAAGGAAGGCTCTCTCTCCACTTCACTTACACACGCACGCACCATCACCACTGACATACGAGTACAAGGGAGGGAAAAACAAACTAACCTACATTACACTTCTCTTCACCAAGTAATTCCCAAGTACTCCCATTTAACCAACCAGTAAATATATATGAATAAACACAAATAAATGCTGCTCTAACCACAGCCGTTCCATTTCCCCCGTGCCTCTTCCGGCCACCATTCTGAAAGGTTCTGTAATGAGATTGAGCGAGTAAAATCGAAGAGCCCTTGAGTCTGGCCATACGAGTACATACCCTGGCCCTCTCAGACCACCACGAGTAGCAGGATGGAGAGGAAGGAGCAAGGCAAGGCACTGAGGCGTAGTAGAATTATGTGCGTGGTTTGATGGCGCTACACGGTGTTAATAATGTAAGTCGTCACCGCCACTATACTGATTACAAGTGGTCATTTTTCTGCAATCGGTTTTTCTCACGTCACACACGCACGCACGCACACTCAATCACTCTCACAAACACACACACACACACACGCATTTTCTCTCTCTCTCTCTCTCTCTCTCTCTCTCTCTCTCTCTCTCTCTCTCTCTCTCTCTCTCTCTCTCTCTCGCCACACTCAAATCCATCAGAAGCAGCCAAGCGGAGTGGCGCCACCTGAGTGCGGGAACTCCACACAAATTTAATCCATTCCTTCCTTACACGCGAAATAAAATAATAAAAGATACACGAAAAGACATAATGGAAATACTTCTCTTTTTTCATGTACCACGCTTCCTGTTACTGCATTTACGTCCCATCCACACCCCAGCGCCGCCACTCCCGCTGGCCCGCTGCTATGGAGGCTAATGAGTGTGAGAGAGATATGAGTACGAGAAGATGGAAGGTGAAAGAGGGAAGCTGAGGTGAGGTCTCGTTCGCTTCTATTTGGGAACACGGGAGTGAGTGGTGGTAGTAGTGGTGGTGGTGGTGGTGGTGGTGGGTGGTGAGGCACAGTCAGTGGAAGACACGCGAGAGATGAAAGCTCTGCCTGCCCTGCTTTGATCTCGCTCTTGTGGATTTGGCACTGAGCATGAATATTAATATCGATGTGAATGGAGAGCATTACTACCAACGCGTACTACTTACCACTTCTACGCCGACTGTCATGCATCACTTAAAAATTTACCTGCATGTGTATCTCTCTCTCTCTCTCTCTCTCTCTCTCTCTCTCTCTCTCTCTCAAAAGGTGAGGGTGTGTATGTATGCCTGTGGATAGAAGTGAAAACCAAACCATCGTGTCCCAGTTTGGTTCCCTTCTATCTATACCATCCCTTCCTGGCTCATTTTTCTGGTTCTCTCCTTCCCTCCTCCTCCTCCACCTCCCTCTAACGACTCTCTCCCTCTCTCTCTCTCTCTCTCTCTCTCTCTCTCTCTCTCTCTCTCTCTCTCTCCTTCTATACCTCGGCGTTCACTGGCCCCTTTCACAGTGCAGGTTCTCACAACAGAGCATGGATATTCTTATTTGTCCCATATGACTGTCCTTCCCAAGAGTTCAGGTGAGCGTGCACAGCCACCAGTAAAAGATATACAAAGAAACCCTTACATTGTGTTCTCAGCTCTCTCTCTCTCTCTCTCTCTCTCTCTCTCTCTCTCTCTCTTCGTTTGTCTTGAACCTTAAAAAATTATTAATTCTCTGTTCTTTATATTCATTTGTCTTATTCTAAGTTTTTTATTTGGTGTTTTCTTTTCTTCTTTACTCTTCTATATACATTGTATTTCTGACAGCAATCGTTAACGTTTTTGTAATTGATTTCCTTCTGTAGCGTTAGAGAAGAGGTATTTAATTATTTTTTATATACTTTGTTTTATATATTTATCTTTTTTATTCCTCATTTCTTACAGTCTGGATCTCATTATCTTTAACACTTGTGCTTTGTTCCTTTTTCTGTTTTTTTTTTTTTTCTCTTTTAGCTCTCATATCTGATTTTTTAAACCTTTTTTGGCTACTGTCTATGTTTGTGTGTTCCTCCTCATCTTCCTGGCCTCTTCTGAGCTCCCCTCTGACAGTCTGGCTAATAAGTCACTCTCCTTCCCATCCCCTCCCGCTAACCCAAAGACCCAATCAATACAACGGGAGTCACAGCCAGGGAAGGAAGGAGGCAGAGTCCACCAGGTGTTCTTCACAATGATTTAACCATCAGCGTAGTGGGACCCCAACTCCAGGACACACACACACACACACACACACACACACACACACACACACACACACACACACACACACACACACACACACACTAAAAGAAAAGGAAGAGAATGCGTAGAATGAGTTGACATGGAACAGCGAGGGTCGTTTTCTCAGCAACATCCTGAGGAGCCGCGTTTAGTAGTCATTGTACAACGAGCGGTGCGCTGCTAAGTGTTGGTAAATAACAACTTAACACTGCCCTACCACCCCACCCACCCTTCCCTGTTCCACGTGAAGCTCTTTTCTCCGGCCAGTTATGGAGTAATGTGCAGACAGGGACGCGTCGGGGAGTGGCGTGGTTATGGAGGGATGGAGGGAGGGACGGAGGATAGGATGGAGGAAGTCCAGGAAAGATAAGGACAAAAATCGCGATACAAACTTTTAAAAACTGCCGTGTAGTATCGTTGCCTGCAAAGCTATTTTTTCTTGGGTGGATTAAATTATCTATCCAAAAGATTTACGAGGAAACGCCTTTCTGCTCATGGAACTGGGGCCACGTACGTACACACACACACACACACACACACACACACACACACACACACACACACACACACACACACACACCCTCTTGATATATAAGACACTACTTTAGCAAAATTCCCATGCCTTAAATACCAAACCCTGAAAATTTCATTCCGTAAAAGACCAAAATGAACTAATGACAATATCGTAAGCGCGAGGCAGACGTTCACATGTATATATAGTATTGTAAGATACGCGGATGTAACCACTACTAAGATTCGGTGTCAGCTGTGGAGTGTTGAATGAGAAACCTCCTAAGCAACTCTTCTGCCGCAGCAGTGTCTTGGTTCCGCTTGTGTAAGCCATTTACCCTCAGGAGTTGGCTTATTAATTGCACCTGCTCATAGAAATTCAAAGAACTCTATCCTCCTTTAGATAAAATCACGCTCTCTTACTGCAAGCCACGCACCAACAAGCAGGATGGTCATTGTTACGAATATCCGTACTTTTCATAGTCTTTATCTTATATATACCTAGTTTGAGGAGAGAAATATCAGATCATCTTTTTTTTTGGATCGTATTTTCGACATTTAATTGTTTCAACATAATTTCAAAGTTCCGCCGTGAACATCGTCTGGCACAGGAGGATGCACCAGGGCTCACGTACACGTACAGTGGCGCACACAGACGCTGAACACTTGCCGTCGTGCTGCGGTGATTCAGAGCGACGTAATCTGCCGCAATGTCTGCTGAACTTTATGAAAAATGTGTGCAATTCTCTAATAGTTTGCTCTTGGCTAGACCTGAATTTACGTGAAAAATAGATGACTTTCGTTCTCCTTCACTATCAGTTAGTCTCATTTTAATCAAATAACATAAAGGGGAGCCAGTGGGATAGTCTGTTACAAAGTTATTCACTGGACCAGCAAGAAACATCGTGATGAGGAGACTTGCTGTAGCCATCCAGCCTAACCTAACCTAACCATCCACACGTCCATCCCCGCTACGCTTCATGCCCGCCACGCTCCTCACCACGTCACGCTCGTCCCTGTTATCCTCGTCTTTGTTTAAATCAGAAATTTTCACCACTATTAGCTTTACCTTTACCAATTATTGCCTCATAAAACTTGTTAATGCCGCATGCAGACCTGAACCACAACATAAACAAACATACATATGTACGCACACAAAAAGTTTAACGTTGGTCGGTTACGAAACTGATGTCGGACTGCCATCATCAAACAGTCGACATTTCTCACTGAGTGGCAGGCTCAATCAGCAATCCGAGTGGCCGCCAACCTGTGCCTCCCTGCGGTGTCGGCGGAATGACGGGGGACAGGGACGAGGGCGGGGGCGGGGTGAGGGGGTGGCGGCACCATGTGTAGGAGGCAGGGGGCCGTTCATATCTGACGCGCACTACTAATCCATTACTGAAGTCAATTAGATTATGTTCTGGGCGGTGCGATCACGACGGCCGCCCGGCGCTCAGGGAGGCGCGGTGTCAGCGGCGACAGGATTGCGGTGTGCGGATGGTCTCTTTGGCTTGCTTCACACACTGCAGTGTTTGAGAAAGAATATTACATGATGCCGAAGTGAAACTACGCCTTACCGTTATAATCAAAAGAAAAAATAAATCAAATCAAAAGACTTCTTAATGCGAACATCACTTGAGTTGCGAAAAAAAAATTATTGAAACAGTGTAAATATAACACCATTTACCGTACATAAGATTACAAAAGATACATGTCTATACATTATAATGCAAATAATCAGAATTCTATGAAAAAGATATGCAGCAGATTGGTCCGAGACTTCCCAGGCACCCTTCTCCACCACACCGTCCTCTTCCATGCAACAGTCGAGAAGAAGAGAACGACTTCAACACGTGCTTCGAACAACAAGCGAACCACTACAATAAATCATAAAAAAAGTAAGGAGAAACATCAGTCTTACATGAAATATTGGAACATACCTTCTGTCTGCCACACCACGTCACCACCTGCCGTGATCCACCAGGCAGCACACTCCCGGCAACCCACCTCGCCTCACCACACCGCAATCCACACCACCTCCACCCCTTCCCACCTCACTCTGATCTATCTTGCTGCCTCCCCTTCCAGCGGGCCGTCTCGGGGGAAAGCCTCCCATGTGGTAGGAGAGATGCGGCAACCAGACTGGGGCCAAGACGGAACACGTGCTGCTCTCAGGCTTATTGGGCATCACAAGAAGGCCACACTAGGATAGGAACGCGGGGAGGCAGTGGCGGGAACATTGCTGAGGAAAAGGAGAGTAGTGGTGGCGGGACGGAGGGCGAAGGCGAGAGAAAGAAGCAGTGACAGACAAGGTGGTGGGGACGACGAGGGACAAGAGCAAATTTTGAGGTTTTGAGGAAAGACGAAAAGCATGCGTTCGGGAAAGGGAGGGAGGGGAGAGAAGGGATGGGAGGGAAGAAAAGAAGGAAGGCAGGAAGAAAGAGACACGCAGCAAAATGTGATATCCGCGAGATGCAACTGAAGCCTGAATCTGGTTGGTGAAGACTCGGGTGTCAGGGTGTGAGAGGGTGTGGTGGATGGCGGTGGGTGAGACGAGGGGCGGGAAATGGGATAGGTGAGGGTGAGGGGTGGGGGGAACAGGAACTCCTACACCCTCGGCAGCTGAGAATATCAAAGCGGAAGCTGCCACCCATGCATAATGTATGGATATACGCCAACAGCAATATACATGAGCCGGTATCGAGATTTACCCATGCAAATAGGATGAAAGCTGAAAATGTAGAAATGTGTAAATGTCTCGCTTTTGATACGCAGACCGTGGAGTGGTGTGCCATCTGATGTTGAATGGTGGTGGTGGTGGTGGTGGTGTGATGCAGCTTGTGTGGGCGGTGATAATAGTGGGAATGAGGTGGGCGACAGGGCTTCTTTGGTAATTATTTCGCTGGACAGTAGTAGTAGTAGTAGTAGTAGTAGTAGTAGTAGTAGTAGTAGTAGTAGTAGTAGTAGTAGTAGTAGTAGTAGTAGTAGTAGTCTTTATAAAGTTTCAGTAGCAGGTATTCTTTTCATTAGGCGTTGTAATTCCTAATGATAAAAGTAATTATGATACTGACGGAGGAAGTGGCGGTGGTAGTACAGCGGAGGTAGCGGTACGAGCGTTGGTGGTGATGGCGGTAGTGGTAGTGGTGGTTGTAATGGTGACAGTAACATGAGGGAATAAAATACCACCGTCACTGCACTACCGTCAAAACTCCAACATGTACCGCACGTGAGAGGCAATGAAGAAAGAAGAAAGCATTTAGCACATTTAGCACACTGCGATGAAAGACCCAAGTGTTCCGGTGAAGGTGGACACACAAGCACTGGACACATGAATGAAGATGTCCGTGCTGGCATCAGTGTGGCGGTCTACACTTGCTAGCCTTCAAACGGTACCATTGTTCTGTAAAGCGACATTCATTTGTTGTGGCGTGGCGCAGTGTGGTGTGGTGTGGTGTGGTGTGGTGTGGTGTAGTTGGCCGGGCCTTGAGTGAGGGTGTGACTGGAGGGTTCTATTTTATTTACAGGAAGGGAGAGAGTGAGAAGGGACGGACGAGGGTGTGTAAAGTAAATTAGAAAAATCCAGCTAAATGCCACTCCACAGAGGGTTCCAAAGGTAGTTGTTGACCGCGTGGTGTGTTTGTCTTTCTTGTCTTTACTTTTATAGGGAACTAATAACCAATACTTTTCATTGACGAGTAAGGCATTTCATTCAACTGGTCATTATTCACCTTTATTTAGTTACATTTCCTGCACTCATTTTTGACATAGCGAAAGTGATTACCATGTCAAGTTTTACTAACGATTCCGTTCACTTACTGCGCTTTATGGGAAATGACAGAAGCAAGCAGCTGGCTCTTCACTCCGAATGGTCCCTAATTAAAGCAATAAAGAGAAACGTAATGTAATTAAATGTTAAGTTTAATGCTTTCCAGCGTCATGTTTCGTTAAATTGTAATCTTTCTTTGAATCGAAAATTAAAATCTCATCCAGACGTATTTCACATCCGTATTTGGAACAGTTTCTGCTGGTAATCTGGACATGCAAGCCTGAATCACAGAGCAAGTGCAGTGTTCGGGTTTCGACAACAAGCTCCCATCTGTGTTTGCGTCTGCAACTAAGGGACCGGTGTAAATAAAAGGCACCACACACTGCAGTGATCGCCTGACACACGCCGCACAGGAAAGCACAGTAAAATGTTTTAACTACAATGGTTTTAGTATAGTAAATATAGCACATGACAGAATTGTTGATTTTGTAGGACAAATCCCTTCTGACAAAACACTACAGTAAAATACAGATTTTTCATAGAACCTGTGTGTTATTCACAGTTAATTTTAGAGTTTTCGTTCAAACAACTGACCAGCCACTCAGTTTGAAGGAAATTATTTATGATTTGCTGAGAGGATTACACCTCTCAAAGGACACAATTCAATTGCTTACCTCACACTGGATGGCATTTGCTGCCCCGCATCTTCTGACAATCGGGTGATAAAGGGAAGCATTTTTTCTTGTCTGTTATGTATTGGTAGTGACATCTCTAAAGAATATCGTCACTTGACAATAATCTTTTTCATGTAAGTCTGAAGACGTCTGTACTCTTAGTTGACCTTATACAACCACATTCAGCATATTAAGTCTAATTTTAAAGCGTTCACGGATTGCTTTGCCACGTATTCGCTTATAAGCACACATACGAATTCACGCCACGAGATCTTGCTTACATTTTTGTGACAATGTGCCACTTCATCGTTGACGGTTAAGCTGTCATTTGTTACGAAGACATCAAATTAACAATAAAGAATCCTGATTAGCTTATTAACTCAATCTAAAGGGAGAGAGAGAGAGAGAGAGAGAGAGAGAGAGAGAGAGAGAGAGAGAGAGAGAGAGAGAGAGAGAGAGAGAGAGAGAGAGAGAGAGAGAGAGAGAGAGATAATGTTAACAGAGAGGCCAAAAAAGAAACTTAAACATTCTGCCACTTCTTACTCAGTCTCACTTGACAACGCTGAAATAAGTCCCAGAAATGTCGGTGTGCAAAGGAAGCTTACCACTGTCTTAAAGTAATAACTGTACACAACCAACACAGGAAGAGGAATGGCATTTCAGGACGCTTCAGCACCAAGGCAATCTGAACACTGTAATGGCCAACTAAGTCATGTGTTTCTCCCTTCTCTACATTCAAGGTAATTTAATTTGGTGGTACAGACGCGGCACTCATTCTCGCATTCTAAAATTACGAAATATATCACGGAATTATTCTGTGTTAAAAATTATTTAGATTTTTATCAACCTCATTTTTGTTCAATTTATCAAGCTTGCAGTACTCATTTTAAATTTAAATGTGTTATGTATCCACCACAATCGCAGAGTACCCCTGTTCACTGCACTCCTACACTGCATTACACTGTATGGTAAATAACCACTGCCATTTATGTTTATATTCGGAATGTGTGTTTTACCATTTTGTTGAATAAGAAAGACACACACACACACACACACACACACACACACACACACACACACACACACACACACACACACATACGAGCAAAACAAACAAACAATTCTGACAGCTTTTATGTTACATATTTATAGTGCTAATTTTACATTAATTTATAATTATGGGCTCTGTTACCACTAGCACTACTACTAGTCGTACTGCTGCTGCTGTTGCTGCTGCTGCTGTTGTGGTTGCTGCTGTTGCTATTGCTACTGCTGCTGTTGCTGCTGCTGCTGCTGCTGCTGCTATTATTAAAAGAGCTGAGTCATTACGGAACTTTTAAAAGAAGATTAGACAGGTTTATGGATGAGAATGGCAGGTGGATATAGGTAGATATTTTCATGGAGGACAGGTATATGTCAGCCTAGCGGTTTCTTGAAGCTTTCCTTATTTTCTTAATTTATGTTCTCATTCCTAAACAGTTTATTGCCAAGACCGACCCAAAAACTACAAAGCTTTAATTATTTTCTCGCCACTGTCAGTCCAGCACGAGCCCGGCCTTACACCGCTGTCAAGCCAACACTGCTGCTGATAAAAAGATTTTCCGTGAGAAGAACGTTCGTTTCTCAGCATATCCCTTAGGACTCGACTTCTTTCCCTAGCCCCCCCACCCCCTAGCCGTCTTTCCCTCCCTTTGTCCCTCCAATGCGGCAGGAATGGATCGGAGCTCTCCTGTTCCTAGCCTATATCTTGGCACGCCTCGCCCTGATCACCTCCTTGCAGCACACCACTCTTCTTTTTCCCACTCCCGATCGTGTTACACCATTTTCGCTTTTCACATTACATTAATTATCAAATCATATGTAATTTTTTTATTCTTGATATCATTATTACGAAAGAAATGGCGTGACACGATGACTGACAGGAGAGCGCAACAAGTGAGACTTTCCATCGTGTTGTGAAGTGGTGGGTGCTTCGCAGAGGTAGTTTCTTTCTTCACCTCATAACTTGTACGCAATTATTCTTAATTAGACTGCCCCGCCTACTCTCTCTCTCTCTCTCTCTCTCTCTCTCTCTCTCTCTCTCTCTCTCTCTCTCTCTCTCTCTCTCTCTCTCTCTCTCTCTCTCTCTCTCTCTCTCTCTCTCTCTCTCTCTCTCTCTCTCTCTCTCTCTTACACACACACACACACACACACACACACACACACACACACACACACACACACAGTTTAATATAGTACTCTAAATATCACATTTTTGCTCTGCGTTTAACACTTTTTTTTTCATTCCCTCTCACTCACCCCCTCCTCACAACATAGCTCGCCCTCCTGAATCAATTATACATTTATACTCGTACATGATTTTGAAATTGCAACCATTGTTAAGAGTGATGATGAGAGTTGCAGTGGAGATGGTGACAATGGACAGAATGCGGTGAAAGCGAGGGTGAGGAGAGACCACGCACGCCGATAGCAATACTAAGTGACAGTTATGATGAGCGTTGTTGTTGTTGCTGCTGGTGCTGTTGTTGATGTTCTTCTTGCTGCTTTTCCTGCTACTTCTGCTGTTGCTGTATTTGTTGCTGATGTTGTTCTTCTTGCTATTGCTGTTGTTCTTGTTGCTATTGTTGTTGTTGTTGTTGTTGTTGTTGTTGTCATTGTTGTTGTTGTTGTTGTTGTTGTTGTTGTTGTTGTTGTTGTTGTTGTTGTTGTTGTTGTTGTTGTTGTTGTTGTTGGTTGGTGGTGGTGGTGGTGGTGGTGGTGGTGGTGGTGGTGGTGGTGGTGGTGGTGTTGCTATTGCTGCTGCTGATGTTGTTTCTACTGGTGTTACTGCCACTTGTGTTATTGTTGTTGTTGGAGGTGGTGCTCGTAGCGGTGGTGCCAGCGGTGTTTGTGATGATGATGGTAGTGGTGGTGGCGGTGAATGATGGGACAGATACATCATTGTCAACAAACAAACCACATCTCGCCCATTACCGAATTAGTTTTAATGAAGTTGGATGTTCTGAACAATTAATTCTTGTCTCCTAACCGAATGTGGACGGTGTTCGGGGCCTCGCCTTCTGCCTCTGTGACGAGTATCTCACGTGTGTGAAGGTGCTCCAACCCCACATTATTTATCTATTTATCTATTTATCATTCCTTTCAAATGGTCTGCTCAGGAATTTCAACCTTACAAAAATCCTTAATATTTTTTTTTTTTTAATAATTATACATCAAAAACTTACAGGTATCCCCAAGACTTATCAGCACACGCAGGCAGGTTCAGGAAGAAAGAAACACAAACAAAGACACACGAAGTTATAGAGGAATGTGTCCACGCCCAGAACACAGGAAGACAATAGCAGCGTGTTCATTACGGCGCATGTACCTGGAATCCTTGCAGGTAACGTGTCGCGCCACCCATTAGAGAAAAGCATCAATAATTCAGACAGCGTTTAACTTAAGTGGATTACTCCTGCATCACTGGAAGACAACTAACATAATGGTATAATAGCAAGAGTATGTCAATGCTGGCAAACAGGAACATTGACTACCCTGCGTCCTTTCAGTCTGAAACGCCTTGAGTGCACGTCATCAACTGTACCTTCCCTGGAATACACCAAGGACAGATGATTGTTCCTCTAGTCTTACTGAATACAGCGGAAAATTAAGGTACAATTAAGGATCGTTCATTGGGGGTGTTCCTGGCTTGGGTGTGTGTCTTCGTTCACCATAACCCTTTCGGTATACCATGACTCGTCTTCATATTTATTCAGGTTACTATCAGGCGATCTTATACAGCTTCAGAATCTCATGTGGGGATTAAAATACGGAAGATTCTGGACCATTAACTTTCTGAGCTCCATAGAACCTTCTTAGAATAAATAAAATCGTTTAATTATACTCAAAACTCATGGTAAAAATGAGTCCTAGTATTGAAGGGGTTAAAATAGCTAGGCAACACACCCGCCACAGTTGCATCACTCTAAGCTTTTCCTAACTAGACATACACTGCGTATCTGTATATGGAAGAAGGCGTCTCTCTTTACACGTAAGAGTTTAACATCGCTTAACCCCTTCAGTACCATGACACATTTTCATATTTATTCTGTTTAGTATTTGGTGATTTTCTACAGCTTCAAAACTTATATGAGGATTAAAATAGTGAAGACTCTGGCCATTAATCTTCTGACCTCCATAGACCCTTCGTCGTGTAAATAAAATGGTCTAATCATACCAAAACTCACGATCAAAATGCGTTCCACTACTGAAGGGGGTTAATATAAGATACGTAGTAGTTGCGGTACGGTGCGTAGGTTTCTCAGTGGTTACAGAAATAGTTCAGCTGGAAAGCGAGACAGTAGTGAAGGAAAAAAAGTGTATCCAATGTAAGCGTAATAATATCCACCATGACCTTTGGATAGAGAAGCACGTTCATATGATCACTGATGGGGAAGATAGGCTGCTCCTGAACATGAAAGTGAGTCCTAAATACATGGACGAAGAAATAATGAGAGCTGATATTGTGGCCGTGATGCGATCAAGCGTGGAGTGTGGTGAAGCTCTTCCAACCTCAAACACGCCGAGAAGAAGGAAATATATACAATCTAAAATATGACACGGTCCCATCGAACCCAAGTAAGGTGACAAAGAGCAGTACTACATGAGAGAGAGAGAGAGAGAGAGAGAGAGAGAGAGAGAGAGAGAGAGAGAGAGAGAGAGAGAGAGAGAGAGAGAGAGAGAGAGAGAGAGAGAGAGAGAGAGAGAGAGAGAGAGAGAGAGAGAGAGAGAGAGAGAGAGAGAGAGAGAGAGAGAGAGAGAGAGAGAGAGAGAGAGAGAGAGGGGGGGGGAGGGAGAGAGGCTGAAACCCACACTATAGGCCTAACATTAATTGAAGGTGAATTGTCTTTGAGTGGGCGTCGCCAGGTTGAGGTGGTCGTGACCTGCCTTAACTCTGGCAGCGGCACTCCCTCCCCTCCCACAGAGCACGTCACCTGGCTGGTGCCACTGCCAGTGTTGTGTCCTCACACCCTCCGTCTCTCACTGCGCCATGCTTCAGTGTCTTCATCTCTCCGCCATTGTGGCTGCTCCACCATTTATTCTGAATGCTCTCGTAAAATCAGACTACCGTGTAAATACAAAGCAATATAATGGCAATAACCTTTACTACATTAAATAATGTTTATTGCTCGTACCCTCCAATTTTAGTTTCCCTTGTTTTATAACAAGCACAAGTAAATGCCATCATATATATATATATATATATATATATATATATATATATATATATATATATATATATATATATATATATATATATATATATATATATACAGATAGATAGATAGATACAGATAGATAGATAGATAGATATAGATGTGTGTGTGTGTGTGTGTGTGTGTGTGTGTGTGTGTGTGTGTGTGTGTGTGTGTGTGTGTGTGTGTGTGTGTGTGTGTGTGTGTGTGTGTGTGTGTGTGTGTGTGTGTGTGTGTGTGTGTGTGTGTGTTGTGCATTACGAATTGAACAATTATTTTCACACTACACCTCAAGTAGGCTTTGGTTTAGTGCGTGGCTGGAGTAGCGATTAAACATACTTTCATCCTTTCTGAAAACCTTCATCCTACCAGCTGGCCTCACCTTTAACTGTGACTGTTCATTAGGAGAGGGTAACGTGAGTCTAAAACACAGCCCGTAGCTATACACTGGCTGTCATCATCACCATCATCATCATCACCAACTTCTGTACCGTTCCGCAGCAGAAAAAAAGGCATCCTCCACTTTTTCCACTCGTCTCTGTCTGCTACGCGTAATTTCCAGCTAACCCAATAAGGCTTCTTGTCTCCCCAGCTAGTTTTCTGTCAGTCTGCCCTCCTCTACCAGCCGTAAGTTGACATTCTACTAGAAAGTGCTCCATCACACACACACACACACACACACACACACACACACACACACACACACACACACACACACACACAGAGAGAGAGAGAGAGAGAGAGAGAGAGAGAGAGAGAGAGAGAGAGAGAGAGAGAGAGAGAGAGAGAGAGAGAGAGAGAGAGAGAGAGAGAGAGAGAGAGAGAGAGAGAGAGAGAGAGAGAGAGAGAGAGAGAGAGAGAGAGAGAGAGAGAGAGAGAGAGAGAGAGAGAGAGAGAGAGAGAGAGAGAGAGAGAGAGAGAGAGAGAGAGAGAGATTTGATTGATTGATTTATTGACAAACTCATACAGAAAATTGATATTTTACACTTGTAACTAACAAATATTTGTCCATTTTTTTTCTACCAGTTATATCACATAAACAAACTCTCTCGAATATTATCACGGTCCTTATTTATATAAATGTAACACTTCATGTATATATTCGCATAAGTTACGTTCCCTTCCACCAGAGCCCATTAAGTTATAAAAACTGGAAAAATCTAACATATACTTCTGTCTCAATTGTCCAGAAAGTGTACAATGCAACAACACATGTGCTTCACTTTGAATGACATTGTCTGGACATGAACACAGTCTGAGTTCTTTTGGTATTGCATTCCTTCTCCCAGTTTCAATTTTTAGATTATGTGACATCAAACACAATCTACTGAAGGATTGGCGTTTATAATCAGGGATAAAATCCTTACAAGTATAAACTGAATGGACCAAAAGGTCTGGGTTAAGTTCTGTTCTATATGACACATATTTTGAGGCCGTGAGGGGTTTCTCTTGAATCCGCTGAGCTATCTGGACGAGTGGTCTTACATTATACAGCAGTGTTTGCATTGAGAATTTGTAACCTGGAGTGTTGGCTGCTTCACATAATCTAAATACAATATCAAATGGTTCCTCCATGTCTGGTATCCTCAAGCAGAGACAGAGAGAGAGAGAGAGAGAGAGAGAGAGAGAGAGAGAGAGAGAGAGAGAGAGAGAGAGAGAGAGAGAGAGAGAGAGAGAGAGAGAGAGAGAGAGAGAGAGAGAGAGAGAGAGAGAGAGAGAGAGAGAGAGAGAGAGAGAGAGAGAGAGAGAGAGAGAGAGCATGGCTGACACAAAGAAATAGAATTAAAAATCTTGGTAGGCCAGCAGGAATTCAGGCGTCGGCGAGCGGGAGTGAGCTTGAGGGAGGCAGTAGAAGCACACAAATGGACAATTGAAATACAGGGCCAAAGGGGAGAAGAAAGACTTGTGAGGGGAGAGAGGTATCCATCTGCTCTCAAAGGAATTGGGAGAGGGTGATAGCCGGATTATTATTGCTTTTATTCTGTCTGTAATTCCATTTGGAGGCGGGGAGAGAGCTGGTAATGTGGGACCAACTGGACAGGAACACCAGCCCCGGACCTGCACGCTGATGTTCCGCGGGGTGAGGGTGAAAACAAATGAAGCGCGCGAATAACAGCGTTTTACCTTGATATTTACACCAAGGCGGGCAGGGAGAGGCACACAAGGCAGGCTGTTGTTGTCAGTGGTGGTAGTGGTAGTAGTGGTACTGGTGGTAGTGGTGGTGGTGGTGAAGTATAACGGGTAAGGGCAGGGAGGCGTGTGTGGTGTAATGAGAGAAGGTATCAGAGCATGTAACAGTAAAGTAAGTCATGTGGTTCCTCTCCTTGTGCTATGTGTTGCGCAGACATCACCAACTATTTACTGTTTATTAGAGATAGTGTATACATCATATTGCTCTCTCTCTCTCTCTCTCTCTCTCTCTCTCTCTCTCTCTCTCTCTCTCTCTCTCTCCTTGCATTTGTTGTTTGTCCGGAACTATTACGTCGAGTCACGGGGATAAAAGGCAGGAACATTGTAAACTCTCGCCATTCACGTTGAAAAAAGCAATCTTCCCAATCACACACCCGGATTATTTCCCTTCCTTGCTCTTTTGTTGCACTCAGGGGGAGAAGCCAATTTACTTCGTAGTTTTATTAATTCGTTTTATGTCCCTTTTTTGTTAGTTTTGCCTTTGCCGTTGTGGGATGGGGAGTAGGTAGGGGTGGGGGGTGACGGGTGAGGGGTGTTGGGTGTTGGGTGTGGGGTCACCTTTAACCAGCGCCGCTTCACCGTCATCGCGTCGACCAACGGGGATTGAATTTGGAAATAAAAGAGGTTATGGCCATTATTTGCTGGTAATAGCTAGTTGGAAATTAGTGGAGTTGACAATTGTTATCATGTGTGTGTGTGTGTGTGTGTGTGTGTGTGTGTGTGTGTGTGTGTGTGTGTGTGTGTGTGTGTGTGTGTGTGTGTGTGTGTGTGTGTGTTCATTCAAGTACTTTCAATCTACAATAACTATACAGCAGCCGAGTCGTGCATGAATAACACACGTAAGGCCAACACAACACAGGACAGACGACACTACACAACAACACACGCGCACCAGGAGAGACGCACAGTGATCTCAGAAAGCCACCGCCCGAAGCTCACTAATAATGCCGCCCCGCACGTCTCCCTTCCCCCAGCGGCGACAGGTCACCTTACACGCCACGGGCCGTGCAGGATGTCCTAGTTCTAGGCAATAACGTTAACTGGGAGGAGGAAAAGTAGGAAAGAAAGACAGCTAACATGATATAGAGGATGTTACAATCTGCCACCAGTTGTTCTTTTTCTTCTTCTTCCTCTTCTCTCGTTATTCTTCTTCTCTTTTATTCCTTTCCTTCTCTTTCTCTATCAGGGATAACATATGTAGTCACCAATTCTCTGTCTCAATTCTTCCTTTATGAGTATACTTCCAACTTTTTAAGGAGATAATACAATATAATGTCTGTCCTTCCCCTTCTCCTTTTTCCCCCTTCAACTTGATAATCTTGTCTTTATTATCACTATATCCACGAACTCTCTACCCTCAGGCGTGTTGATCTTCCTCCACCTCCCGGATGCGACTCCTCTTCCTCCTACTTTTGCCCGCTTCCACTACCAGAAGAATAACTTAGAGCCTAAACACAAGAATAACTGAGAGAGAGAGAGAGAGAGAGAGAGAGAGAGAGAGAGAGAGAGAGAGAGAGAGAGAGAGAGAGAGAGAGAGAGAGAGAGAGTCAATCAAAGGATAATAGAGAGAGTATATACAGTATTCGCTCGAGTGTTTTCTACCGGTGTGTACGTTCCAGGTTATATATTAAGAGGGGACTCCCACCGCTCCTCTCTAGATGCGTCAAATATATCGCAGCTTTTTAACCCCGGCACAGATTACTGACAGAATTTTTCAGTATAATAACTTTAGTGTTACTGATAACCACCCACTCTCTCTCTCTCTCTCTCTCTCTCTCTCTCTCTGCCACTGTTGCCGTGGTGTATTATTTTTTTTCAAGTAAATATAAGTAAGTTGTTTATGTTGTTAAGATTATTGTAGTAATTGTTGTTGTTGGTGCTGTTTTGTTGTTGTTGTTGTTGTTGTTGTTGTTGTTGTTGTTGTTGTTGTTGTTGTTGATGATGATGATGTTGATGTTGTTTTCGCTACAGTTTGCCCTCGTTCTGCTCTACTGAGGCGAGTGAAGGCTGTACACTTCATATCACAGGAGTTGTATAGGGAGAACACATTGATTGGTTGTACAGTGTGGCGTCCTTCAGTCACTATCTTCATGTTTTGTTCTCTCAGCTTCTATACTAACAACACGCCCCAGTATCCATCTACACACCCACTCAAACCCAGCGCTGAGACTCATTTTGACTCCCACGGCACAGACGCTCGTTTTCTGAAGCCATGACGACCTTGTGATTCGGGATTTCATTGAATATATCCACTTTCTATTCAATAAAAAAAAAATGAAGAAAAAACTTGCATATTCAATAAAAGAAATTCCTGGAAGGTCTGGGCAAGTGTTACAAAATTACGAGGCTTTATAATGAGGCTTTTACACGACGCTTCATTGATGTGGATTCCTGTACTACTCTGCCTGCCACGCTCCCACTTCACCGCAGAGCAGGGCAGGGCGACTCACCACCACCAAGAGGTCCTGCCAAGTGTGTGTTGGTGGGGGGGGGTGTCATGGGGATACACGGCCGTGACAGGTGAGCCCAGACAGACAAGGAGTGACGGGAAGCAATGGAAGGAGGGGCGGCAGTGGGCGAGTGCTTTTGGCCACGTGGTCCCTTCTCTGCCTTCGTCTCGCCGCTTAATGGCATTTCCTTGCAATAGCTCAGTCCGAAATGCAAACTTGGACGAAAATATTAAATATTTAATTGTTGTTATTCAAAAAGAGGAAAAGCAGAAACTGTATGAAAATAATACATAACATTATTTTTACTTTCGTTGGTTCTTTTTATATTCGTCGAAATTCTTGATGAGCATTATTGATGGACCTGGAATATCAGACAAGGCACCATTTATCAGGCGGCAGCGGGTGGGGAACCATAATAACGGCAGGCTAACTTTTTTTCATGAGGTTCATTAACGTAATCATGAATACATTCCAACCTTGTACGCATTTGCATTTATTGTCATTCTTCGACTCTTATTCCAAATGGCATTCTAAAGAAAATTACAAAATTTGCATTCCGGCTCGAAAACTGCTGAGCATGTTGGGGAAGCCCATGGAAAGGAAGGAATGTTTCGCTAAAATAAAAATAACAATAACAACATACATGATAAAACAAAAAAAGTATGTTTGATACATGATGCAACATATTCAGCATTGCGTTAGTCTCAGCTGAACATTTCCTCATAAACATGATGACGCATAACACGAACCTCTTCCCGTGTACACTATTACTTGGATCTTATTGAGTCGGGCTGCGTTCACCACCCAACAGACGCAAGGCAACACCACCGCCAAGACATACATACCAGAACAGAACCAAATGATACTATGTAACTTTTCTTTTTCTTTCCTCTTTCTTTTTATGTTTGTTTTTTTTTTCTCTTTTTTCAAGCAAGAGTAGTCGCCACAAAGTATGACACATCCGGCCAGGGACGTCAGCACTAAACCAAGAATCGTCCTCAAACTAAAATTGTTTCTGGTGTGGCTGGAGACGAATCTGGTCTTGTCTCTTTCACGCTACGGCCTCACTGATCTTTGCAATAAATCTAGTTTTAAAAGTAAGCAAAAAAAAAAAAAAAAAAAAAAAAAAAAAAGTAAAAAAATCTGTGGTTGGACATTGCTTTCCTTCTTTACTGGTCTCACATCCGACTATTTCCTTCTCCCGTCCCTGTGTTCACACGGGCCCGGCGGCTGATGGCGGCTAAGATGGTATTCAGCATGACGCACAGCGGCATTAATATTCAGAGGCATCAGAGCACAGCCGAGAGCCACAACACTACTGGGACGGGTCGGAGCGGGGTGGAGTGGGGCGGGGCGGGGCGGGGAGACACTCCAGGAAAGGAAGGCAGGAAGGAAGGTCTCGGCACCCGTCGCCCACTAGATGAGTTTCACCTTTACCGATGCCTTTCCCAATTACAGCTGAGAACACCTGTGCGACCAAGGTACAAAAATCTTGAAATGAATCATAATTTCAGCAGGACTGGGCTAGGAAAGCAACGTCAGCGCTCACCAGTGAACACTGTCGCGAAAGAAGCAACGTATTCCAGCAGTAACCTAATTTATAACATCAAAAAACCGTTGCCAGGCCAGCGTGGCGTTCGGCGGCCGCCATCCAGGAAACATCCAAATCCTGCATCTACCTCAGACGGAAGATGACAAGGCCCACAAGAGAATCACGGGACTCGCTGTCACTCATACTACTCATATTTTCGTGCCCACCTCCCTTTTCATCCTTTTTGATACTTCACATTTCTACTCACTATTTTTCTTTCCTTAATCTCCACCACCAGCCTTCAGCGTTGGTACAGAGTCGCGGATGTCACCACCATGGATTAGTGTTGGCGTTCCTAACACTCTACACTCACATAAAGAGAGTGACGCGACTACCAGCGGCAGCCGAGCTCTGTTAGAGCCGTACGGAAATATTGACATCGGCGTTGGTTGTTTTGTGAGCAGCCTACCCTGACATCCGTCTTCTCACAAATCTTCGTACATATTTTATCACTTATCGCCCCGCTCTTCCAAAACACCCTTCTGTCTGTCCTCTTCATCTCTCGCACAAAGGAAGGGCATCACTGGACGCCTGGTGTTCCCGCCTCAAGGGATATAGCAAGTGTTTGCCAGAGAATACATGCAATATAAGCAAGCCCAGCCATAAAAAAAGGCAGAGTGAGGCAGTGAGAAGGGACGACACTCGCTGGACGGGGGGAAGAGAGGAACAAGGTGAAGAGGAAGAGAGGGAGAGGAAAAGAGGGAGAGAGGGAAAGAGGGAGGTAAAAGGCGCTATTACACAGATGAGAATTTCCTTCGACACGTTCCAGGAAAACTGTAAAGGACTGGAAACTGTCTCCTCATTCAATAAGAAATTACTTCCGCACATCTGCCACAGTTAGGAACAGGCGTGGTGGAGCGGTGGTGCTCATGTGCTGGGGAGCAACAACACGTGGCGGTGACAGTGGCTGAAGAGAGCGAGATGGCTACCAAACAAATACTAAATAATAATATAAAAAAAAAGAATAAATAACACCGGCGATGAGAACTGGCACACATTACGTTGATATAAAGCCATATGATGTGTTTGCTGTTTGCAAGACGTATACACAAAAAGGAAATATAATAGTTTGAGTGTGGGGTGTGTTGGTAGCTGTGGATTACTGCTGGGCTACAAAAACTATACGATACGACGCGCTACACACTCCTCGTGACGTTTCAGACTGACAGGCTTGCCAACTACACCGAAACTAATCGAATCATTTTAAGCTTAGTGAAATGTATCGTTCAAGAAAAATTTATTTATTGTGTAAGATATCGATGGAAGAAAATGACGTTAACTATCTCGATTTTCTCTTTGTGAATGTCGAAATAGACTTAGACTTTCAAATGTTTTGTTTTATGGGTTCAAAACATGTTCATTATA